>NC_086104.1:142618071-142929113 GCF_963921235.1 Mobula hypostoma | reverse complement strand
TGCTCTCAAACCATTAAAATTCTTCTTCCATTATTGCCACTTTTTTCTATATGCTATTAAATTTAATTTTTAAATGCCCCATTGCTTTTGTGCTCATTGCTAAATTTATTATGACCGTGTATACGATTGATTGATTGATTGATTGAGGTGTAGTGTGGAATAGGCCCTTCCAGCCCTTCGAGCCATGCTGCCCAGCAATCTCCTGATTTAATCCTGGATCGCTGGTACTGTAAAGCGCTGTGTTAACCACTACGCTAACATGCTGCCTACGCAAGCAAGGGTAACCTGCTTTGCAACATTGCAACCTGGTAAATACGAAGATGAACTGATCTGAATCTGAATTGTCTCTAGTATTAAGTTGATCACAGAACTAAAAGGAATGTACTGAGAATTGGTTGCATATCAATTTTGGGTGTAATGGAATTGCTCTGTGAGGTAGTATCTTCCCATGACTTTTTTCTTGGCTGTACGGAAATACGGAGTATGAAAATATGGAATTTGAAAATATGAGATCAGCGACATTAGTAGGGCAGGGATTCCCAACCTTTCCAATGCCATGAACCAATACCATTCAGCAATGGGCCCATGGAGCCTGTTGTGTTCGTTATTGAGGGATAGTGCAGAGCACACCAGGACACCAGCATGTAGGCTATTCAAACGAACTTTATTGACAACCTTGCTTGTACAGTATGTGAACTCCTCCCATAGGTGAGCAGCTAACTGAGTGACATAGGAATAATACTATTAACTACCACCACAGGCCTCAGGATGGGAACCTCTGGTATAGAGAGTGAGTTGACTAAGAAGGGAAAGTTTAGAGTAAACTTTTTACCAAAGCAATGTAGACATAATTCTCAATGAAAAATTATTGAGAAATAAAAACAAATAAAACACAGATGCATCTGTGGATAGTTAAAAATTCAATGTTTGTATAAGGTTAAAAGATGCTTATAATGCTGTTAAGATAAAAGGTAAACTGGGATTGTACAAGTAATTGTGGCTGATCAGAAATTGATAAAAAGGAAGAAGACATATACTACAGCACAGTACAGGCCCTTCAGCACTTGGATAGGAATAGACACGCAAGAAACAATAAAAAAAAGGATTGTAAGGACTTCTGTAAGTACTTGAAAAGGAAGAAATCAGCAAAATTAATTGTCAGAGGTAAGAACATTATAATTGGGAATAGGGAAACAATTATTTTATGCATGCTTTCATTGTAGAAGACATATTAAATATATTAGTTATAGTGGAGAACAAAATACTAACGAAGGTGTGAAATCTCAATTACTATCAGTAAAGAGAAATTATTGGGGAAATCAACTGGATTATGAGTTTACAGAAACCACCCCTTCCCCCTCCCCTGAACAATTCTAGGATTCAAAAATAAATGACTGCACAGACTGAAAATTCAATAAAGTGATCCTAGAGAATTTTTTTTTGTTTGTATTCTATAATAGTTCCAGCAGATTGGTAACACATAGGTAACACATATCTAGGCAAACAGTGAGAGACAATAATCACAAATGCAAACCAGTTAGCTAGAAACGAAATCTTACAAAATCGCAGTGCAAATGATGCGATCAAAATATTTAGCAAAATATATAGTTTTAGTGCAGAAAAATCATGTTTACAATGTCAAATAAATGTTACATGGATACAATTAGGAGGACAGATAAAGGAGAACCAAATGATATAGTATATCTGGACTTTCAAAAGTCATTAAAAAAGTCAGCTCTTAATAAAATAAAAGTTCATGTAGTTAGCAGTAAAGCATGCATATGAATGGAGAATTGGTTAAAGGAAGTGGTCACAATGGAAAGTAACACATCCTTTCACGTTGATAATCTCTACCCATCGATTACCATAAGCTTTTTTACTGTCCATATTATTAATTTAAATGAATATTTGAGTTTCCATTCTGAGGACAAAACAAAACAAGGTGAGCAGATGAGCTTTAAAGAGGAATTAAAATGCTCACAGAGATACAAATTGCTTAAAATGATGATAAAAAATGGTTATAATGTAAGAAATATAAGTTTAGTACAAGAAGTAGAGAGAGAATTATTCCTTTTGGAAAAGTAGTAAATGTTGGCCTATGGTGTATTCTTGCTATGCAGGTATAGCAAGTAGTTATGAAGTCAAATGATAGCTTGACTTTTGGAGTACAAAACTAAGGAAATATTATTATAGCGGTATTGTATTGGCAGGAGGTGTTTTGTTTTGTTTCAGAAGCAGTGTGGTGTAGTTTTCCTGTATTCAATCATTGGATGAAGACCTTTGCCAATATGGAGTCACTGCAGAGGTGGGGAATGAGAATTAATCTGATTGAAACTTAATATTTTGGATATTCTTCAATGCTGAGACCAGATTTCCTTGCAGGAAAGTCCAGGGAGAGGTAACATTGCTTAATGTAAAGCCATTATGTACTGCAAAGAACCGACTCCTTTAAATAGAGGATTGTGAACTTTCTGTAAGCCCTGGGAACTGTGGATTCACAGTTTTACATAGAATCAAGGTTCAGGCTGATAGATTTTAAGATAGAAAGAGAACAGCAATATATGGATTGGACAGGAAAGAGTTTGAAGATAAACCATGCATTATTGAGCGGCGGGGCTTGCCGAGAAGGCGTGTGGAGCTATGTGGACAAGTCCCACCACTAATTCTATGTTCATATATTCTGTATCCTTACCTCACCTGCGGCTCACAATGATCTGGTGCCACTCAGAGAGGAACCACTGAGTCAAACACAGGCAGGAGTCAGCTTTGGAGTGGAGGAGAAGGCACGAGTGGAAATAAACTGGAGAATAAATGCAAAATTGATTAGGAGTTGCAGGTAAAACTAAGAATGGATAACCACTAAATTATGACTGGCAAGTACCTGAAGGCAAGAAACAAAATAGGGAGTTGTATATTTCACTGATCCCATCAAATGCCAAACTGCTACTGTATACCCAAAAATGTAATTTTCAAAGTTCAAAGTTCAATGAATCAAAGTACATTTATTACCAAATTATGTATACATTGTACAACTGTGAGATTTGTCTCCTAACAATGAGTAAATAAAATACCAACTTTAACTTATGTACACTGGGGCCAGATGGTTTCAGAAAACCTAGATGTGAAACTTACCAAATAGGTTGCAAACAAGATTGGTGTGGAAGAAACTTCTGATTTTTGAATTATTTTGGGCCCTTTTCATTGCAGAGAATCTTAGACATGCACAGCCTGGAAGGAAAGCATTATTACCAATATGTGCATTGGGGCCGGAAATGAGTTATGCAGGCTATCTCATTTTGCGTTTTTCCCTCTACAGCTTCATGGAAAACCAGGACCCAATTCCAAGTGTTTTTCTGTTTCCATCAATCACCAGCTGACAGATCTAAAACCTCACCATGCTTGGGTTTAAAAAAAACACTTGTAGTCACCTTTATTGTATTTATTTAGAAATATAGCATGGTAGTGTTAGCACATGGCTAAGTGGTTAAGGCGTCGGTCTGGAGATCTGAAGGTCGCTAGTTCGAGCCTCAGCTTGAGCAAGGCACTTAACCACACATTTCTCTGTGACGACACCGGTGCCAAGCTGTATTGGCCCCTAGTGCCCTTCCCTTGGACAACATCGATGGCGTGGAGAGGGGAGACTTGCAGCATGGGCAGCTGCTGGTCTTCCATACAACCTTGCCCAGGCCTGTGCCCTGGAAACCTTCCAAGGCATAAATCCATGGTCTCACAAGACTAACGGATGCCTATAGCATGGTTACAGGTCCTTCCAGCCCAATGAGCTCACTCTACCCAATTATACTCTGTGTGCCCAATTAATCAGCTAGTCCATAGGCCTTTGGTATTTGGGAGGCAACTGGAGCACCTGGAGGAAACCCAAGCAGTCCTGGGGAGAACATACAAACTCCTTACAGACAACAGTGCAATTCCACCCACGGTGCTGGTGTTGTAGTAACATTATGCTAACTACTACACTACCATGCTGCTCCTAATTTGCCAATTGGGAAAGCCATCTAATTCTGCTATTAACTACCTTTAATCGCTGCTCCCTAACTATTCACCTCTCTGCCAGGAAATAAGTCTTTTTGATTTGTCCTGTCCAGGCTTGATAACTGAGTTGAAGTAGAAGTATCTCAGACACACAAGCAATGACCAGGTTGCACTGCTGTTTAACATCAGTTTAGAAAGAATCAGTACTTTGGGGATTTTAATCTGAGAGAATTTGACCATCACAAAATAAAGGATAGCACAAAAGAACCGAAAGTAAGAGAACACCAACCAATCTTGAGCTGGCTTCACCTTCGTTAACATCCCGGTTGATCTTCAATTTCGTTCCACATTCCTGCTCTCCCTCGATTTCCATAATATGTAGGAAGCTCGCTCTCTGTTTTGTTGAACTCAGTGACTGAACCTCCAAGGCCCTCTGAAGTAGAAAATTGCCAAGATTCATCAACCACTGTGAAAAATACTCTTCCTCATCTCAGTGTTAATAATCTAGCCCCTTATTCTGAGGCTGTGACCCTCTGCTTCCAGAGTCCTCATCCAAGCAAACTACCTTCCTTTTGTTGAGCCCTGTACGAATCTTGTTCTTTTTTTTTGAGATCACTCCTCATTCTTCAAAGCAAAAGGATGCAAACTTAGTCAACTCAAATCTTCCACCGCGCGGCAAATCTACTATCCTAGGAAGTGGTTTGTCAGATCTTTGTTGCACTCCGTGCATGGTGAGTAGCTCCTTACTCAGGGAATGAGACCAAACTACGCACAATTTACTTTCAGTAAGGCTTGATACTGCGGCACTCCAGGGAGGGGGTGGGATGGAGTGTTCAACAGCCCGTCCTAGCATTCCTAATGACCAGTGCTATTTATTGTTCTTGAGTTAAATGCTTTCATGGGATTATGATGGGAAGCTGCAAGTTAATTTGTTGTTACATTTTAGCTCGGGTTATACAGTTATTCGCATGTGTGTTTGTGGGTCACCCTGACTGTAACTGGAGTGTACAATAATCACCTCCCCCCTCTGTATGAGACCGGGCTGTTCTCTCCCCGGGTCATAGCACCCAGTCTGTTTTCGTACTAGTCGCAATAAAAACGGCTGTTGAGTTAAACAAGCTTTTCTCGTTTGTCATCATGGACTGAATGCTCGCTACAATATTTAATGGAAAAATCAAATTCATGGCAGTGCATTGAATCGAGTTTCCTGGCTTCATTTCAATCCGACTGTCTCACAGCCACAGATAAATGAAAGGCCACTCGTTTGCCTGCCACGAGCCAGTGGCTCAAGAAGGAGTATGGATATGTATACTGTACATCAGTAAACATCTGCTCAGTTGACCAAGCCTGGCTCGGAAATACATCTCTTGTAGGTTTCACTAGACATGCAGCTTGTGTTATCCACAGACTCCAGGGGTTGATTTTCTCTGTAGTTTGCAAGAATTGCTGAAGAAATACAGAGCTTACATTAGAACTGGGCTATGTTGGACTGAAATTGGAAAACTTTTTTCCTCATATTGTTGCAGATCCTTTAAATTTTCCACATCACAGTGGGGTATAATGCTCAATCATTGAGTCCATTCCCAGAATGAGGATGGTCGATTTTAGACACAAAGGGATTTAAGGAACTTAAGTACTGGGTGAGGAACTGGCTGGCAGCAGGTGCAACAATGCAGAATGATGGAACAGTTTTCAGGGGCACTGGGCCTACCTACATCCTATATTCTTATATTATTATTCAAGATACACCATTGTTGTCCTAATATACAAATGCCTCAGTTGAAGGGAAAGGTTGAATATGTTAAGATTTTATTCCCTGGAGCACAGGAAAATGGGGGGAGAGATGATGAAGGTACAGTACATAAAATTATGAGGGATAGATTGGGTAAATATAAGCAGACTTTTTCCACGGTGGTTGGGAAAGACTATAACTAGAGGTCACAGGTTGAGGGCGAAAGGTAAAATATTTAAGGGGAACATGAGGGGGAACTTCTTCACTCTGTCATGGTCCCGTCTGGCAATCCCCCACCTTGCCATTTGTCTCAAGATTTGGGCCTCGATCACCTCATTTAGATTCCAATCATTCCCAAGTACCACTAACCACACGCACCTGCTTCCCATCAACCGGCAGGATAAAAACCCTGCGACCACAGCAAGAAGTCGCCAGTTCGTGGGTCGACTTTCGTGAGAGCAAACCCTGTTTCCTATTCCTGAGAACTGTTAGTTCTAAGCTTCGCATCGTCTCCTGGATATTGACTCCCCGTTCGTGAAGGGGCTACGCCTAACGACCCTGCCTCAGCATCTGTGTCCTGCACTTGGGTTCGTCCCCAGCCACGTCCTTGTAACACACTCAGAGACTGGTGTAAGTGTGGAACAAGTTCCAGAAGAAGTGGTGGATGCAGGTTCAATTTCAACATTAGAGAAAAATTTAGATAAGTACATGGATGGGATGGGTATGAAGGGCTATGGGCCAGGTGTAGGTCAATGGGACTGGGCAGAATAAAAGTCCAGCATGGACTAGGTGGGCCGAAAGGCCTCTTTCTGTTCTGTAGTGTTCTATAATGGTATAACTCTAATATATCTTATGGGATTCTTCATGATTAGAAGTAGGAATTTTCATTGATTTCTCGTCCCCCAAGTCAAAGAACCCTGAAGCAATGAGGAGTTGCACGAAGAAGAGATATTTCAGCACAAAATACTCTAAAAAGTCAAAATAGAATTTGTATTGCACATCAATATCTCCATTTTGTTCTCTCTACAAAAGTGAACACAGCAGTCTTTGTATCCGCGTGGTCATTAGGGGCCCACTGACACTAAACATGGTACTCCTCCTGGCAGTTGCAAGTTACAACTGAATTAGTTTTACTGTGACAATGATTGCTGGCAAGCAGGAAAATCAATTGCTTAACTGGTAATATTCCCCAAGAGCAAGATTTCTGTCAAAGTCATCTTCCTCAGTCATTATCCTACAATCTCAGTGCTGAAGACAAGCAGATATTCCCAGGAGTCCCCATTTGTCGCTGAAGATCTCTTGCCGGTCTTCCATGGATTTTAAAGGTAAACAAGGAATTCAACCTGAGCTCTCATCATTAGAATGCAAATTCCATTTGGCTGATGGCCATTCCAGGAAGCCTAAATTATATTAGGAAGGCTCTCCAAAATAATGCCATATTCATTTGTTGAATAAAAATTCTCTGCAATAAAATCAGACAAATAACAACACAAAACTGACCAGGTAGGTTCCGTGCAATGAGAAATGTTGAGTGGTTCCAGCATTTTCTTTTTATTTTCAGGTTTCCTGAGTCCGTGGTCTCATGTGATATCCAAATGCTGTTGCAAAATTTATCTGAATGTGTTTCACTGTTGGGAAAGACTATGGCCAGAGTTATTTGGTGGTATTATTACAAACAAGTTGCATTCATGGTCTGCGTGAAAGGGGAAAAAAAAATCCCCAGTTTCCGTCTAATCTTCTGATCCTTAAAACTTTTGGCTTTAGATAAAGAAGTTTCTCACTAACTGTCCGACCCGTACCCCTCATAGTGTTCATCATCATCATTATGTACTGTGTCTTATGACATGGGTGATCATGGTCTTGACCACGGTTGTTCTCGGGAAATTTTTTCTACATGTAATGCTCTGGTTAAAATTTCTACTGCTATGCTGTGAAGTATTTTATTTTTGCAGTTTTCTGTAAAAGCAGTGTGTCATGTTGGTGAGTGTTTTGACTTCAGCTGAAGATAAGGAGCCATGTTATCCAATCCAGAAATGTTGTGTCAGCCAATCAGGAATGGGATGGCGTGGAACATTCTGGAGAGCTGGGTGGGAAGATTGGTAAATATACTCCCTTCATAATTTTATGCAGGTGTATGATTTGTCATTTCTAGGTTACCGATAATAGTGTGTGGGCAGTATTTGCACAGTAGTCGTTCAACTTGAGGGTCTTTTAATCGGAACGTTCCGATGTTCCTGTTTGGTTGAACCCCAAATCATACCAATCCGAGATGTGTATTGTTTATGAAAGGTGGCCTTCTCGTCACTGAGAGCAAGTTGATGTACGAGCCCGGTGAGAGGATTGCATTTGTGGGGTGCTTGACTCGGATTTCGTATGCTGTGTGAATGTTGTTTAAGGTTTGATTAAGTGATTTATTGTGTGTTTTATTTGTGCTTTGAAGCAGTGTTTAAACTAGTGTTTGCAGAAAGTGACATGTGTCCTAATTAAGGTACGTGATTATGGATGCTGAGGGGATTAAAGTTTAGTGTGATTCAAAGCAGTTATCCATAAGTCATGCTTGTGTTCTGAGTGAGATGGATATCAGTATTCCCAATGAACTGCTACTGAGTGCTGAGCTCAAAAAGTATTGGGGAAAGTTACATGGGTTGAACAGCGTTTTGACAGATCAGTGGGTAAGGATGACATGTTGGTCCAGACTACCAGTGACATAACTGAATTCATGCTGCCTGATGAGATAGGGAAGTGAGGAGAGGTGGAGCAATGGGCAGTGCATATTTTTAGAGAAGGGGAGAATGTAGCTGAGGGTGAAGACTTTAAAGACAGGTTTTTTCTCATTTCTGCGTAGTGAAGGAAAGGAATTGTTGGATGTGAAAGATCTAATGGGTCCTTCTGCGGTTGATTTAAATTTTGAGCAGGTTTCGGCAGTTACATCACTGGTTGATAAATGCTGGTGTGCCTGTGAAGAGCCAAAGTTGTCATAGTCTGAGAGTGTTCTCGGTAGTCAAGCCCACCCATGATGGGGAAGAACAATATGAGGCTTGGGAGGAGCAGACATCTCAGTTACTGGATGAGTGGCGGCGGTCAGATAATATGAAATACAGTGACTGGTTGAAGAGCACTGGAAGTCATGCATCTGATGCATTTGGAGGAAGACGTTGCCTACGGGAGTTGCTCCATTATTTAATTTACAGAGTGTGGGGCCACTAGACGTAGTGTGTATGGGTTTCCTCTCCACTGAGCCTGATTCCAGTAAAGTTGTAAATGTCTTAGTCATCATTGTTCACTACACCAGATAGGCTGAAGCTTTCCCCATAAAAGATCAGAGTTCATACACAGTTGCCAAAGTTTTATGGGAGAAGTACTTTGTTCATTATGGCCTTCCAAGAAGGATACACAGTGATCAGGGAAGGGATTTTGAGAGTCGGCTCATACATGAGTTACTGGGCATGCTTGGATTCGAGAAGTCAAGGAACATGCCACATCACCCTTAAGGTGATCATCAGCTTGAAAGGTTCAACCAGACACTGCTAGATATACTTGAAACTCTGGAAAGAACAAAAAGAACAAGTTGAATGAAGCTGCTGGTTACTCGCAATACTATTTCATGTTTGGAAGCAAAACGAGATTACTTGTAGATCTCTGTTTTGGAAATGACAGTGAAGACTTGAAGAAGACATATGTTTCTGACATGAGGAAAGAACTGCAAAAAGCTTATGAGCTAGTAGTGTTTTCTGCTACCAAGCAAAACCAAGGAAACGAGGAGAAATGATCAAAAGATTCGGTTCTCTCAATTGATGCTTGGAGGCAGAGTTCTAATAAGAAATTTGGGGCTAGCAGGGAAGTTGGCTGACTGCTTGGTATCTATGCCTTACGTAGTGGAGAGCCAGATGCCAAATTTGCCAGTTTTCCTGGTGAAGCCAGAGGATGGGAATGGATCTGTCAAAATTGTCCATCGGAATCACCTTCTATCTCTAGGGCAGGAAGTACATGTTGACCCAAAGTCTGACATGGAATCTACACCTAGTAGGAGAACTCTGCACAGAATGAGGAGAATAGAAAGACAACATGCTGACAATAGCATGACTTCAGTGGAAAGACCTGAAGAGGATCCAAGCACTGAATACTGTATAGACTGAGAGGATGAGGAAATGGGATCACAGTATGCTTTACCTTATGCAGACTCACCAAGAATTGATGAAGTGATCTCTGAACCTCCCAGCCCTGACTCAGATGTAATGGGGAGGACTACCAGTGGACAGGCAGACGTGATAATAGACAGTGAAGGGTAACTGGGCTCCAATATAATCGGAGATTTTTGAAGCAGAGTTCAGTTGGGTGGCTGGGGGATCTGCGTCGCTGGAAGGTACGAGTAATAGACAGAGAGGCATCCCAAGTAGACAGGAACAGTCACAAGAAGTGCCTGAGGCTGAAGAAGCTGATGATGGGATAAGAAAGTCTCAGAGTCAGGAAACTCCCAGATAGGCTGGCATATGACACACCACGAAAACAGCGTGATGCATCCATCGCAATAGTGAGATATATTACTGCCATTTACAAATGTATTGGAGGTCCTGCAATCACGAACTTCATTTGAATACTATGTTATTAATAATGGTTTAATAAGCTCCAAAGTCATGAGGACATGACTATTTTTGGTAGGGGGAGAGTATAATGCCCTGGTTAAGATTTCTATTGCTATGCTGTGAGGTATTTTATTTTAACTGTTTCCTGCTGGTAAGAGTGTTTCAGCTTCAGCTAAAAATGAGGCGCCATGTAGTCCAACATTGCAATGTTGTGTCAGCCGATCAGGAGTGGAATGGCATGGAACATACTTGAGTGCTGGGTGGGAAGAGTTTTCTGAAGGACGGTGGTCTTTTTGACGGGAGGTGCAGGGAGAGGACCACCAGGGAAGATACCATCTGAAGGGAAGACCCTAATGCAAAGAGAGCTTTGCGACGTGGAGGATTCCAAAAAGGGAAGCTCTACCTGTGGTTGGTGATGAGAATTCAGTGCCATGAGTAAAGCGATACTCCCAGCTACTACAGAGATGAACTCCAATGTTTATGTGCTCATTCATACTGGTTAAATTGCAATGGGCCCTTTTATCTTTCTTTTTTCCTTTCTCTGTTAACTGTTCGATAAAGTTGAAAATTGGTAAATATATTTCCTTTATAATTTTCTACTGGTGTACGCTCTGTCATTTCTGGGCTACTGATAACTGTACGGGCAGTATTTACACAGCATTCACTCATATTGAGGTTCCTTTAATCAGAACATCCCAATGTTCCTGTTTGGTTGAACCTCAAATCATACTGACTCTAGATGTAGATTGCTTATGAAAGGTGGCCTTCTCATCACTGAGTCACATGGCCTTTAGCAGAGTGAGCTAACAAGCCAAGTTGGTGTACAAGCCCTGGTGAAAAGGTTGCAGGCAGAAGTGGTTTGCCTTTGCCTTCTTCTGGGCAGTGTCTTTACAAGACAGGTGACCCCAGCCAATTTCAATATTCTTCAGAGATTGTCTGCCTGGTGTCAATGGTCGCATAACCAGGACTTGTGATATGCACCAGTTGCTCAGATGACCATCCACCACCTGCTCTCATGGCTTTACGTGATCCTGTTGGGGGTTAATCAGTTGCTACATATTATCCAAGGGTGACGTGCAGGCTAGCAGAGGGAAGGAGTGGCTTACACTTCCTTTGGTAGACAAGTCCTCTATCTCCACCCACCACCCCTTCATAATATCTCAGTCAGGTCTCCCCTCAGCCTTCTCTATTCCAAGGGCATCCCACATTGCAAATGGGGCCATAAAGATGCAATAATGGGCAATGAACCTTTCATCTGTAATGATCTCAACTTTGAGTGGATGCTGAATCAGATCCTCTAAAATAACCAGAACACTGCAATGATTTGCTCAACCATTAAGCCTATAGGACCATGACATAGGAGCCTATCAAGTCTGCTAGTAGATTAGTATAAATGACAAGACTTCACTAATCATTGCTGATTTATTATCCCTCTTGAGCTCATTCTCCTGCCTTCTTCCTGTAACTATTGATGCCCTTACTCATCAAGAAACTATCAACCTCAGCTTTAATTATACTCAATAATGGCCTACACAGCCATCTATGGCAATGAGTTCCACAGATTCACCATCCTCTGGCTAAAGAAATTTCTTATCGCTATTCTAAAAGGATAACTTTGTATTCTGAGGCTGTGCCCTCTGGTCCTAGACATCCCCATTATAGGAAACATCCTCTCCATGTCTAACTAGGCTTTTCAATATTCAATAGGTTTCAGGAGATTCCCCGCACATTCTTTCAAGCCCTAGCGAGTATAGGCCCAGAATCATCAGAAGTTAATTATACTTTAACGCGTTAATTCCCGGGATCATTCTCTTAAAATTCTCTGAAGCTTCTCCAATCTCACACACCCTTTCATTCATAGATCCTTGTTATGTCCCATGTATTAGAGTAGTGTAAATGACAAGACCCCATAGAATTACTCTGCAAGTCTATGTTGATTATTTCAACTAGACTACAGTTATTAAAGCTCTTAGTTACCTCTTCAGGAAATGTCAGTGAATTTGTCAGACTCTTCCTTTAACAAAGCCTTGATGAGTATCCATGATTAATCCCCGCATCTTCACACAGATTAATCTTGCCCCTGAGAATTTTTTATTTTAAAACATTAAATGCAAATTTGCCTCTGTCACTGGAAATCCACAGTAAAGTTAGGAATGTATTTGTTCCATCATATCCATTACTGTAAAGGTTGAGTTCCCCTTATCCAAAAATCCAAAATACATTAAGTTTTTGAGCGCTGATACGATGTCACAAATGAAAAATTCCACAAGGCACCGGGAAGGTTTCCAGGCGATGGGGAGGTTTCTGTGCACCACTGGCAATTCTGAGAGGTGATCTCACATATACAGGTGTCCCCCGCTTTTCGAACGTTCACTTTACGAAACCTCACTGTTACGAAAGACCCACATTAGTTACCTGTTTTCGGTAACAGAAGGTGTTTTCACTGTTATGAAAAAAAGTAGCGTGCGGAAGAAAAGGCAGTGCGCAATAAAAGCAGTGCGCCGCGCGCCCCGAGCAGCCACTCTCCCCACTATTCGGAACGGTATTCTAGCCGACATTGCTTAAACACGTGCCCGTGAGCAGCTGTTTGCAAGATGAGTTCTGAGGTATTGGAAAAGCCTGGAAGAGCTCGTAAGGGTGTTACACTTAACGTAAAACTAGACATAATTAAGCGTTTCGATTGTGTTGTACAAAGTAAGGACAAAGTGAGTTTGGCTTGTGGAAGTTGACGAGGATGATGTTGAAGAGGTTTTGGCATCTCATGACCAAGAACTGATAGATGAAGAGCTGATGCAATTGGAAGAGGAAAGGATAACAATCAAAACCGAATGTAGTAGCGAACGGACCGAAAGTAAAGTTGTCCAGGAACTGAACGTGAGGCGACTACATGAGATTTTTGTTGCAATGATAAAGTACGACTTTAATTTTGAAAGGGTACGTCGGTTTAGGGCATATTTGCAGGATGGTTTGAGTGCTTGCAAAGAACTGTATGATGTAAAAATGCATGAGGCTAAGCAGTCAAGCAAGCCTTCCACATTAGCAGCAGCAGAAGACGACCTTGACCTTCGACATCGAGGCAGGCAGGCATAGAAGAAGATGACCTGCCTACCCTCATGGAAACAGACGACGAGATGACACCCCAGTGTCCCACCACCCCAAACCCCGGGCTGCGGACAGATACCGATTTGCGGAGAATGCAGCGGTAGCCGGGAGCCACCCAGCACATCTTTAAGCAAAAAAGCTGAAATAAACAAGCTAATTAATTAGGTGCCACCCGGCATGTAAATGTCAGCCCAGATCAGAGGCAATTGCTGATTGCGTCGCCTCTGATCCGGGCCGACACTTAGGTGCCAGGCGGCACCTAATTAATTAGCTTGTTTATTTCGGCTTTTTTCTTAAAGATGTGTTGAGTGCGTCCTGGGCTCCGCTGAACCACTGCATGCTTCGCAGATCGGTATCAGTCGGCGACCTGGAGGGTGGGGGCCACTACACCACCCGAACCTCCGACGACTCAGCCTAACACACCATCATCAGTGTGCTCGGCGCTGTCCCAATTCCCGTAAGTGATACTACATTGTACATACATTATTTCTACTTTATATAGGCTGTGTATTTTTACGTGTATTTGGTGTGATTTGGTAGCTTCATAGCTTAAAGGTTACTGGAGAGCACTTGCGCCGTGCTTTTGCTGAGAGCACTTGCATGAGATTTTCGCTACGGAGAACAGTGCAGGCAATTATTGTGGAAAAGTATTTCTACTTTATATAAGCTGTGTATTCATTATATCATTCCTGCTTTTACTATATGTTACAGTTATTTTAGGTTTTATGTGTTATTTGGCATGATTTGGTAGGTTATTTTTTGGTCTGTGAATGCTCACAAATTTTTCCCATATACAAACGTAAACAAATGGTAATTGCTTCTTCACTTTATGACATTCTGGCTTACGAACTGTTTCATAGGAACTCTCTATCTTCAGATGGCGGGGGAAACCTGTACAATGAACAGAAATTGATGCAAAAATTGAAAAATGAAGATTACGATAGTGTATCGAAAGAATGGATTCATTAGAGCTGGAATGAACATATGCTGCTTAGCGGTGTGCTTGTCATGAAGTAGGCAACAATCCATCATGACGAACAGAAAATTGAAGGTAATTGTGAATATTCAGCAGGCTGCTTGCAGAAAACTTCAAAAAGGCACTGCATTAAGTTTTTTAAGCAGCTACTGATCATGAAGCAACAGGGAAATTCTTTGAGGTTACCAAGGTCGTCACTGATGAAAATCCAACACCAGAATATGTCTACAATGCTGGTTATTTTTATACTGTACATAAAACCTTAAAAAAAGAAGTGAAATACAAATACAGCATACTGTAGCCTTTTAATTATAAGAAATCGGCATCATAGGTGGAGACTGAAAGCTTGCTATTGCTTGTTGTTCAACATCTGGTTTGGATATTCTCCCAATGCTGCTGTGCTGCATTTTTTACCCTGCACGCATTATATTTTATTATATTAATGGTATGCGATAATTTTTACTGTTCAGTACATTTGCGTGATGAATAATTTTAAGAGAAAGGCTGCTTACCAAAGGCACATAAATTCAGATCTGGAAAAAATCTCTGATGTCAGATGGAGGAGGAGGAGAAGATGGCGGCGTGACACAGCATGTGCGGCCTCTCCGGTGAATGATATCTGTAATCAGTCAAGTGGGGGACTGTGCACAATTCTGATTTGATGGAGACAGACGTGAGAGTACCGAGGAACATCTGGAGAAACTTCTGAGATGCCCACTTCGCTGCCACTGCTACTGTGTAGTAACCAGAATCTCTGGAGCAGAAGGCCCCGAATCCTCGGCTTGCTTGTTTTGGTGGCCGGGGTTAGGTCAAAGGCGCTCGGCAGAGGATGGCACTTGGGAGGCTGTATCGGACGAGCTGGTCGGAGGCTCGAAGTTTTCAGACGGACAGACTTGGTGTCGGCTGCTTCCAAGGCATCGGCAGTTGTCGGTGCCTAGGAGGTTTATGGCAGGGAGTTTCTCCCTTTTTGCCGCCTGCTATCGGGAACTCGGGAGTTGATCGGGACCTGCGACTTTTTTTAACCATACCCATGGTCTGTTCTTTATCAAATTATGGTACTGTTTTACACTGCTGTAACTGTATGTTATAATTATGTGGTTCTGTCTGTGTTAGTCTTTGGTTTGTCCTGTTTTCCATGATATCACTCTGGAGGAACATTGTGTCATTCCTTAATGCATGTATGCATTTCTAAATGACAATAAAAGAGGACTGAGTGTTCTCATAATCTAATGGCAATCCCAAGCTATCTCGTTATATATTCCCAAATCAACACTTCCAGTCCTAACGATTTCAGATAAGAGGTACTCAAACTGTAGTAAGATCATATCCAAATCCAATGCTTTTTATATAGTTATAGCAACAGGAGTTGAGTGATTGTAGTTGATTGAAGAATTGATTGTGAACTTCAGGAGAGGAACATTGTAGAGAAACATACTAGAGCTCATTGAGGAATCAGCATTGGAAAAGGTGAGCAATTTCAAATTCTTGGGAGCCATCATCTCTGAAGATCAATCCTGGGCCCAACATATTGATGTAATTACAAAGAAGGCATGACTGCATCTATGTTTCAATAGGAGTTTGAAGAGGTTTGGTATGTCACCAAAGGCTCTCGTAAATTTCTAAAGATGTACTGTGGAGTGAATTCTAACTCTCTAGTATGGGAGGGGCTATTGCACAGGATCGGAGAAAGCTGCAGAAAGGTGCAAACTCAGCCAGCTTCATCATTCACAATCGCCTCCCCAGCACTGAGGACACCTTCAAAAGGTGGTACCTCAAAAAGGTGGCATGCATCATTAAGGACCACCACAACCCAGAAAATGCCCTCTTCTCATTCCTCCCATCAAGGATGAGGTACAGGAGCCTGAAGACACACGCTCAACATTTTAGCAACAGCTTCTTCCTGTCTGCCATCAGATTTCTGAATGGACAATGTACAGAACCTAACTATTCTTTTCTTTACATACTGTCCTTTTGCACTACATATTTAATTTATACATATATGTATTTTTTGTAACCTGTTGGTTTGTTATTATTATGTATTGCATTGTACTGCTGTTGCAAAATAACAAATTTTACGACATATGCCAGTGATATTAAACCTGATTCACAAATTCAAAGTTCAAAGTAAATTTATTATCAAAGTACATATATGTCACCACATGCATAGATGCTGATTCAGATTCTCATGGCCTGAATAAAAGTGTTCAATGCCCTGTCGTGAATGTCGTGCCCTCAGATGCATTACGGTTTCTCCCTTCTAAACTAAGCCCCAAATCAAATCCCACAATGTTCACTATCTATGACTTAAGCAAAAATCACCTCAAATGCTCATTTGTACCTTCCAACTGTGCTTTACTAATGTTGTTTTGACAAAAGCAGCTTCCGATTTTCCAGCACTGAACTTTTCCTTGTTCCCAGTAGAAGGTCCTCCGTGATCATATCCAGTTCCCCAAACCCTCTAAATCGAATCTCATCTGAGCGCATCAAACAAAGACACATAGGTAAAATTGAAAGGAGGGAGATTTAAAGTAGATCAGTGTTTTTTGAAAAGTAGATGAGTGGTTAATATCTGGAAAGCACCTTCAGAGGAGGTGGTGAAATCAGATACTACATTTAAAAAGCATTTGGACGGACCACTTAAATAGGCAAAACAAAGAAGGATATGATCATTCTGTGGTAAAATGAGATTGGTGTAAATGTAGAAAAAAAAGTTTGCATGGATTTAAAGAGCCTGTTTCTGGCAGTACAATTCCATATGAGTATTTCAGTCAAACTTCTCATTTCAGAGTTCCTTAAGGCCCATTCTTTCAATCCTTTGATTTGTTTAATCAATATTCTTTTGTTTTACCTTTTCTGCACAGTATCTACTTTAGTCTACCATTTTGTATTTTCTTTTTTAGTAGTCACTGTTCTAAGGCAAACAAAAGAGTGAACTACAAAGTGGAAGCATTAGATATAAATGAAAGTATTCTGTTATTCAGAGAAAACAAATAAGACACAAATCTCCCATTTCATAAAAACACTCTTGCAAAAAGTCTGCCTGTTTCTATTTCATAATCAAAATAGAATCTGATATTAACACAATAATATGAAAGGAAATGAAATAAACAGTATGTTTTTCCATAGAAGCTGCCTAGCATGCTGAGTTCCTCCAGCATTTTGTGTGTGTTGTTCAGATTTCCAGCATCTGCAAATTTTCTCTTGTTTGTACAGAGTATGTTAAGTGTTTAATCTTATTGTTTAAAATTCCAATTAATTATTTTCTTTATTGAGATACAGTCCTTAAGAGTCATGCCATTCAGCAAACCCTGATTTACCCCTAGCCTAATCACGGGACAATTTACACTGACCAATTAACCTACTAATCAGTAAGTCTTTAGACTGTGGGAGGAAACTGAAGCACCCAGAGGAAGCTCATGTGGTCACTGGGGGAACGTATAAACCCCTTACAGATAGCGGTGCGATTTGATCTTCGCTCACTGGTACTGTAAAATGGTGTGCTACAAACTCTTCCACCATACTGCCCCTAGTGTGTCCTCTAATACTTTAAATCCATCCGGGTCATCAATGTTATGGCATTCCATCTTATTTCTTTATGACACAGAAGGAAGACTGTCGGGTCCATGCCAGCTCCTTGGGTAATCCCATACTCCCACTTATTCTCCTGTATTGTTAATCTATCACACTGGCCCATCAACTCCCCCTCTTATTCTCCTGTCACCACCACAAACTGGGTAATTTTTAGTAGCCATGTAAACTTGATGTGGGGTAAAGCCGGTGCAATTGGTGGCAATTTCTTGCTTCCCAGGGCAAATATGCAAGCTCTATACAAGTGGCACCTGAGGTCATTGATAACCATAGTCATTGGAGCTGTGATGCAGTAGATCCAACTTGTGTGTCACTGTGTTCTCCATAAATGGCCTCATATTGATACCTGCTCTGCACAATCATGAATGCTAATATCAGTCAGAATCAGATTTATTATCACTGACATTCGTCCTGAAATTTGTTGTTTTGCCACAGTAGTGTGGTGCAATGCATAAAATATACAATAAATTATAGTAAGAAGTAATTTAAAAAAATTAAGTATTGCAAATAGAGAGCAAAAATTAGTGATGTAGTATGCATTGCCCGTTCGGAAATCTGATGGTGAAGGGGAAGAAGCTGTTCCTAAAATGTTGAGTATGTGTCTTGAGTCATAAGTAATTCCTCTCTGATGCTAACAATCAGAAAAGCTATGCCCTGGGTGGTGGGTGTCTTTAATTATCGCTGTTGCCTTTTCAAAACATCGCCTTTTTGCAGATGTCCTCAATGGTGTGGGGTCTAGTGCGCATGATGGAGTCGATCCTGTGCCTGTCTAACAGACAAGGTAACTAGCATTAGACATTTTGACCCTGCTGAAAACTTCTGTTAGGTTATAACCTCCTCAGCCTCTGACATTACAAAGAAAACAATCCAAGATTTTCCAACCTCTCCTTAAAGCATATAGCATATACCCTCTAATCTAGGCAGCGTTCAGGTAAATTTCTTCAGCGCCCTTTCCAAAGCCAGTATGTCCTTCCAGTAGTAGGGTAAGCTGTATGGAAGGCCATCAACCTGATAGCTTGCCTCTGATTATTTCTCCATAGATTGTGCTTCATTTGCTGAGTCCATTTTCAGATTTCCATATAACAATGAATTATTTCTCTGCTTTCTTCCAAATAAAAGGTTGATTTTGAGATACTACATGCTTTGGATTTATTCTATTGAGCAGAATCTAGAACATAGAATAGTTCAGCACAGTACAGGCCCTTCGTCCCACAATGTTGTGCTGACCCTCCAACCCTGACTCCCATATAACCCCCCACCTTAAATTCCTCCATGTACCTGTCTAGTAGTCTCTTAAACTTCACTAGTGTATCTGCCTCCACCACTGACTCAGGCAGTGCATTCCATGCACCAACCACTCTCTGAGTAAAAAATCTTCCTCTAATATCCCCCTTGAACTTCCCACCCCTTACTAAAAGCCATGCCCTCTTGTATTGAGCAGTGGTGCCCTGGGGAAGAAGCGCTGGCTGTCAACTCTATCTATTCCTCTTAATATCTTGTACACCTCTATCATGTCTCCTCTCATCCTCCTTCTCTCCAAAGAGTAAAGCCCTAGCTCCCTTAATCTCTGATCATAATGCACCAGGCAGCATCCTGGTAAATCTCCCTTGTACTCTTTCCAATACTTCCACATCCTTCCTATAGTGAGGCGACCAGAATCTGTATTGTCATTTTCAGAATCAGAACTAGAATCAGGTTTAATATTACTGCATATGTCGTGAAATTTGTTGTTATGCAATACATAATAATAAAATCTATAAATTACAGTAAGAAATACAGTGGTATGCAAAAGTTTGGGCATCCCTGGTCAAAATTTCTGTTACTGTGAATAGCTAAGTGAGTAGAAGATGAACTGATCTCCAAAAGTCATAAAGTTAAAGATGAAACATTCTTTTCAACATTTTAAGCAAGATTAGTGTATTATTTTCGTTCTGTACAATTTTAGAGTGAAAAAAAGGAAAGGAGCACCATGCGAAAGTTTGGACACCCCAAGAGATTTGAGCTCTCTGATAACTTTTACCAAGGTCTTAGACCTTAATTATCTTGTTAGGGCTATGGTTTGTTCACAATCATCGTTAGGAAAGGCCAGGTGATGCAAATTCCAAAGCGTTATAAATACCCTGACTCCTCAAACCTTGTCCCAAAAATCAGCAGCCATGGGCTCTTCTAAGCAGCTGCCTAACACTCTGAAAATTAAAATAAATGATGCCCACAAAGCAGGAGAAAGCTATAAGAAGATAGCAAAGTGTTTTCAGGTAGTCATTTCCTCAGTTCGTAATGTAATTAAGAAATGGCAGTTAACAGGAACGGTGGAGGTCAAGTTGAGGTCTGGAAGATCATGAAAACTTTCGGAGAGAACTGCTCGTAGGATTGCTAGAAAGGCAAATCAAAACCTCCGTTTGACTGCAAAAGACCTTCAGGAAGATTTAGCAGACTCTGGAGTGGTGGTGCACTGTTCTACCTGCACAAATATGACCTTCGTGGAAGAGTCATCAGAAGAAAACCTTTCCTGTGTCCTCACCACAAAATTCAGCATCAGAAGTTTGCAAAGGAACGTCTGAACAAGCCTGATGCATTTTGGAAACAAGTCCCTTGGACCGATGAAGTTAAAATACAACTTTTTGGCCACAATGAGCAAAGGTATGTTGGAAGAAAAAAAGGTGCAGAATTTCATGAAAAGAGCCCCTCTCCAACTGTTAAGCACGGGGGTGGATCGATCATGCTTTGGGTTTGTGTTGCAGCCAATGGCACAGGGAACATTTCACTGGTAGAGGGAAGAATGAATTCAATCAAATACCAACAAATTCTGGAAGCAAACATCACACCGTCTGTAAAAAAGCTGAAGATGAAAAGAGGATGGCTTCTACAACAGGATAATGATCCTAAACACATCTCAAAATCCACAATGGACTACCTCAAGAGGCACAAGCTGAATGTTTTGCTAAGGCCCTCACAGTCCCCGAAACTCTGTGGATAGACCTCAAAAGAGCAATGTGTGGAAGACAGCCCAAGAGTCTCACAGAACTAGAAGACTTTTGCAAGGAAGAATGGGTGAAAATCCACCAAACAAGAAGTGAAAGACTCTTAGCTGGCTACAGGAAGCAGTTACAAGCTGTGATACTTGCCAAAGGGGGTGTTACTAAGTACTGACCATGTAGGGTGCCCAAACTTTTGCTTCGGGCCCTTTTCCTTTTTTGTTATTTTGAAACTGGAGAAGATGGAAATAAAAAGGTAATCTTCCTTAAAATATTAAAGAAATGTGTCATCTTTAACTTTATGCCTTTTGGAAATCAGGCCATCTTTTACTCGCTTAGCTATTCACAGGAACAGAGATTTTGACCAGTGGTGCCCAAACTTTTGCATGCCACTGTGTGTGTATATATTACATTAAATAAGTAGTGCAAAAGATTAGTGAGGTAATGTTCCTAGATTCAATGTCCATCCCAAAATCAGATGGCAGAGGAGAAGAAGCTGTTTATGAATCATTGAGTGTGTGCCTTCAGGTTTCAGTACCTCCCTCCTGATGGTAGCAATGAGAGGAAGACAGGTCCTGGATAATGGAGGTCCTTAATGATGGATGCCACCTTTTTGAGGCATCGCTCCTTGACGATGTCCTGGATGCTAGGGTGGTGTGTTCCTGTGATGGAGCTGACAGAGATTACAACTTTCTGTAGCTTCTTTTTGATCCAGTGCAGTGCCATTCCACCATACCAGATGTGCAGAGTTGTCTGCACTACAGTGGATTTTTTTTTTAACACAAATCCATTTGGCTCATTTGACCTGAAACCGTACAGCATAGAGAAACATTGCTAAATTTGTGTTGCACAGGGTACCTGTGCCTGGCTTTCCTGGGGCCATGGGAGGGTAATTTTTTTCAGAGCATGATGAGCAAGGTGTTTTGTGTAGGGAATGTGTTTAAGCTCAAGTCTCCACAGTATATTATGCTGTCACAGCAGAATGCCTTAAAATTATGATTTACAACAGGAAGTGGTTTGCATTACAGGATTCAAAACAAAATTGACTTTGCAATGAAACGAGCAGATCTCTGTATCTTTGCTGGTGCCATCTTGTTATGGAGAGGTTACTCAAATTGCACATAATTGTTCTCTTCTTGATCAGTCTTGTATTTATCTTTTTAAATGTGAATCTGTTTGTCTCTTCAATGTTGCAGTTCAGTGACTGTTATGGCAAAGAATTTCAATTATTAAGTTATTAATTTACTTGCGTTAATAATCACAAATCAAATGTGTTTCACTGGTTGAAATTAGCCTAGGGGAATGCAGGGAAAATTTACACATTGCCAAGACTTCAGGACCCGAGTTATAGGGAAAGGTTGTATATATTATTACTCCAGTCACTGAAGCACAGGAGAATGAGGAGAGATCTTATAGAGTTATAGACATTTATGAGGGGTATATACAGGGTGAATGCATGCAGGCCTTTTCCTCTCAGGTTGTAGGAGACTAGAACTAGAGGTCATTGGTTTAGGGTGAAAGGTAAAATACTTAAGGAAGAATCTGAGGAGGATCTTCTTCACTCAGAAGGTAGTGAGAGTGTGGAATGAATGGCCAGTGGAAGTTCATTGTAGCATTTAAGCGATGTTTGGCTAAGTACAAGAAAGAGAGGCATGGAGGGCTATGCTGGGTGCAGGTACAGGTAGATGAGAGTAGGCAGAAGATCAGAATGCCATGAATTAGATGGGCCAAAGGGCCTGTTTCTGTGCTATAGTATTCTATGACTCTATGGTTATAAGTGCTTTGTGATGTCCTAAGATGGTTGAAAAGATATAATACATATATATAGTTGTGATTGTAAGTAAGGAGGAGGTATAAAGAGGCTTCGAAGGAATATAAAGTAACTGGCAAAAACATGATTGTTGTTCTTCTCCCTTCCTTGTGGTGTATCAGGCAGCAACCTTGCCGCTTCTGTCTGTTTTTTTATATAGGTTTGCGAGCTCAATGCTCATTGCTGCAGCTGGCTGGATTCAAACACGCGACCATTTGCCTCAAAGTCCAATGCTGCTGCCACCACACCACCAGCCAGCTGACAACATGATACATGTAACATAATGCAAGCAATGTTCAATTTATCTACCTTGCTTAACAACCCAGGAAAAAAAATAGCTTCTTTTAAGTAGCAAGAGCCAAGGTAATATTGCTCTCCAAAAGAACATAAGAGTTCTTAGACAAAAGTCACTATAAAACAATATACAAGTGCAGCAAACATTAGGAATGGAAATGGTAACTTGGCCTTTATAATGAGGAGATTTGAATACAAGAATAAACACATTTGGTGCAATTGTGAGATCTCTCACAGAGTATTGTGCAGAGCCTTAGTCTCTTTCCCAATAAAAGAATATACTTACCATAGATTAAGTGGAGTGAAGATTCACTTGATTGGTTCTAAGGCCCATGGGTTAAACTGACGAGGAGAGATTAAGGATGCTTACCTATATTCTCTAGAGTTTAGAAGAGGGGACCTCATTGGGACATACAACATTATTACATTACTTGAAAAGGTGGATGCTGGGACAATGTTTCTCCTGAGCTTTTTTATTTTTTATTTATTGAGATACAATGTAGAATAGGTCCTTCTGGCCCTTTGAGCCGCACCACCCAGCAATCCCCCAATTTAACCTTAGCCCAATCATGGGACAATTTACAAAGACTAATGAACATACCAAATGGTATGTCTTTGGACTGTGGGAGGAAACCAGAGCACCTGGAGAAAACCCACATTGAGAAAATGGACAAACTTGTGTTGTTTTCTCTGGAGTTGCGGAGGCTATGGGGAGATCTAATAGAGTTTTATAAGATTATGAGAGGAATAAATAGATGACCGGTATCCTTTTCCTGGAGTTAAAATATCTAATGCCAGAGGACGTGCATTTAAGGAGAAAGGGGGTAAATTCAGAGGAGATGACAGGGGTAATTTTTTACTGACAGTTATGGTGCCTGGAATACACGGCCTAGGATGGTATTGCAAGCAAATACAATAGAGTCTCTCAATTAGGCACAGGAATGTGCAGGGAATGGAAGGATAGAAGATTCTGTGGACATGAACGGGACACCTGAATGGTAAGTTGCCTCCCTGGTGCCAGGTTCAGGGATGCCTCAGATCATGTCCACAGCGTTTTGGAAAGAGCAGGACAGCAGCCAGATGCCTTGGTACATATTGGGACCAATGGCATAGGAAGGAAAGGCAATGAGGTCCTGAAGAGAGATTTTATAGAGCTAGGTAGAAAGCTGAGATGCAAGACCTCCAGGGTAGTGATTTCTGGATTGCTGCCTGTGCCAAGCATCAGTGAAGCTAGAAACAGGATGATTTGGTTGAGAAGCTAGTGCAGGGGGCAGGGCTTCAGGTTCTTGGATCATTGAGATCTCTTCTGGGGGAGGTATGACCTTTTCAAAAGTGATGGTTTGCACCTGAACCCGAGGGAGGACAATGTTCTAGCAGGCAGGCTTGTTAGAGCTGCTGGGGAGGGTTTAAAATAATTTAGCAAGGAGATGGGAACTGGAGTGAAGGGACTCAGGATAGGACGGATGATAGAAACGCAAAGATAGCGAGTAGTCAAACTGTTAGGCAAGGTAGGCAAATGGTAGGGCAATATTGCAGTCAGAAGGGTGAGTGTCAGTGCATTAGGGATGCAGAATCAAAAAGGGTAGCAAATACAGTAATCAAAGTGTTGTATTTCAATGCAGGGAGTATAAGAAATAAGGTGAATGATCTTGTTGAACTTTTACAGATTGAGGGGTATGATGTTGTGGCCATCACTGAATTGTGGCTGAAGGATGGTTATAGTTGGGAGCCGAATGTCCAAGGTTACACATTGTATCAGAGGGATAGGAAGGTAGGAAGAGGGGGTGGTGTGGCTCTGCTGGTAAAGAATGGCATCAAATCAGCAGAAAGATGTGACCTAGGATTGGAATATGTTGAATCCCTGTGGGTTGCTTTAAGAAACTGCAAGGGTAAAAGGACATTGTTGGCAGTTATATCCAGGCCTCCCAACAGTAGCTGGGATGTGGACCACAGATTACAACAGGAAATAGAAAAGGTGTGTCAAAAGGGCAATGTTATGATAGTCATGGGAGATCCCAACATGCATGTCGATTGGGAAAATCAGGTTGGTAATGGATCTTGAGAGAGTGAGTTTGTTGAATGCCTACGAGATGGCTTTTTAGAGCAATTTGTCGTTGAGCCTCCTAGAGGATCAGCTATAGTGGATTTGGTGTTATGTAATGAACCGGAGGTGATTAGGGAGCTTAAAGTAAAGGAATCCTTAGGAACCAGTGATCACAATATGATTTGAGTTCAACTTGAAATTTTTTGAGAGAAAGTAAAGTCTGTGGAGTAAGGGAAATTACAGTGCTATGAGAGAGGAGTTGGCCAAAGTAAATTGGAAGGAGACACTGGCAGAGATGACAGTGAGCAGTAATGGCGTGAGTTTCTGGGAAAAATGAGGAAGACACAGGATAGATGTATTCCAAAAACACAGAAATATTCAAAGGGCAAAATAAACAACTGTGGCTGACAAGGGAAGTCAAAGCTAATGTAAAAGCAAAAGAGAGGGCATACAACAAAGCAATAATTAGTGGGAAGACAGAGGATTGGGAAGCTTTTAAAAAGAGAGCAACTAGAAGAGTCATTAGGAGGGAAAAGATGAAATATCAAAGTGGATAGTTAAAGTTTTTTCAAGAATGTGAAAAATAAAAGAGAGATGAGAGTGGATATAGGACTGCTAGAAAATGAGGCTGGAGAAATAATAACAGGAGACAAGGAGATGGCAAATGAACTAAATGAGTATTTTGCATCAGTCTTCACTGTGGAAGACACTAGCTGTGTGCCAGATGTTGAAGGGTGTGAGGGAAGATAAGTGAGTGCAGTTACTATTACACGGGAGAAGGTGGTCAAAAAGCTGAAAGACCTATAGTTACATAAGTTATTCAGGCCAGATGAACTGCACCCTAGGGATCTGAAAGAGGTAGCACTAGAGATTGTAGAGGTATCTTTCAAAAATCATTGTACTCTGGCATGGTACCAGAGAACTAGAAAATTGTAAATGTCACTCCACTCTTTAAGAAAGGAGGAAAGCAGCAGAAAGGAATTTATAGACCATTTAGCCAGATCTCAGTGATTGGGAAGATGTTGGCATCAATTGTTAAGGATGAGGTTATGGAGTACTAGGGGTCACAAGACAAGATAGGACAAAGTCAGGACGGGTTCCTTAGGGGAAAATCTTGCCTGACAAACTTGTTGCAATTCTTTGAGGATATTACAAGAAGGATGAATAAAGAGGATGCAGTGGATGTTGTATATTTGGACTTTCAGGCCTTTGACGAAGTGCCACACATGAAGCTGCTTATGAAGTTAAGAGCCCATAGTATTACAGAGAAGTTACTGGCATGGTTACAGTATTGGCTGATTGGTAAGAGGCAGTGAGTGGGAATAAAAGGATCCTTCTCTGGTGTCTACCATGCCTTGTGGTGTTCCACAGGGGTTGGTTTTGGGACCACTTCTTTTTATGCTGTTTATCAATGATTTAGATGATATAATGTATGGGTTTGTTGCTAAATTTGCAGATGATACAAAGATTGGAGGAGGGGCAGGTAGTGTTAAGGAAACAGGAAGGCTGCAGAAGGAATTAGACAGATTAGGAAAATGGGCAAGAAAATGGCCAGTGAAATACAATGTTGGAAAATGCATGATTGTGCACTTTGGTAGAAGAGATAAATGTACAGACTATTTTCTAAATGGGGAGAAAATCCATAAATCTGAGCTGCAAAAGGTCTTGGGAGTCCTGTACAGAACACCCTAAAGGTTAATTTGCAGGTAGAGTCAGTGGTGGGGAAGGCAGATTCCATGTCAGCATTCATTTCAAGAGGTCTGGAATACAAGAGCAGGAATGTGATGCTGAGGCTTTATGAGGCATTAGTGCGGCCTCACCTTGAATATTATGAGCAATTTTGGGCTCTTCACCTATGAAAAGATGTGCTGACATTGGAGAGGGTTCAGAGGGATGATTCTGGAAATGAAAGGGTAATCATATGAGGAACATTTGATAGCTCTTGGTCTGTAGTTGCTGGAGTTTAGAAGGATGGGGAGTATTCTCATTGAAACCTTTCGAATGTTGAAAGGCCTGGACATGGTAGATGTGGAAGGAATGTTTCACATGGTGGGGGAGCCTTGGACAAGAGGTCACAGCCTCTGGATATAGGGGTGTCCATTTAAAATAGAGATACGGAAGCATTTCTTTAGCCAGAGGATGGTGAATTTGTGGAATTTATTACCACAGGCAGCTGTGGAGATGTGGTCATTGGGTGTATTTAAGGCAGAGCTTGATAGGTTCTTGATTGGACATGGCATCAAAGGTTACGTGGATAAGGCCAGGAAGTGGGGCTGAGGAGGGGTAAAAAGAGGATCAGCCATGATTGAATGGCAGAGCAGACTTGATGGGCTAATTCTACTCCGATATCTTATGGCCTTATGATATGGACGTTGTGTTGGCAGAAAGGATTAGTTTAGTTGGCATTTAATTAGTTTGGCACAACTGTGGGACGAAGGACCTGGTCCTGTGCTGTGTTCTATAGAATGATAGAATATGAGGTTAGGTTGGATATCTCTTCTGTCACTGGCACAGGTACGATGGACCAAATGGCCTTCTTCCATGTTGTACATTTTCTCTACTTCCGTGGTATTAAATATGACACGAAGACTGTAAACAAACCGGATTATTTTCAGATTGCTGCCAGAGAGAGAGGAATGGAGCTGGTTGCCAGGGAACAGAGTTTGTAAAGAGGTCTGAAGAAATAGGCTCGGCAATATTTAGTTGGAAGACATTTCTGCTCCTTCTGTGTTGTATATCAGATAAGTGATCTGGCTTTAGAGAATGGGAGGGATCATGCTCAATATGATCGGCAGTTAAGACTCTTGGCCTAGCTCACTCATGCCAATTCATACTAATCTCATGTAGCCACGTTGTACCCACATCCCTCTACTTCTGTCCTATCTTCTGTCCAAATGTCTTTTAAACGTTGCAATAGTATCTGCATCCATTTCCCCCACTGGCAGCTCATTACAAATATATATCACCCTCTGAGTAAAAACTTACCCCTCAGACTTCCTTTAAATGTCTTCCCTCTCACCTTAAAAATAGGGGTGGCACGGTAATATAGTGGTTAGCGACATGCATTACCACACCAGCTGTAAGATCGGCACTTGATTTCTGGCACTATCTGTAAGGAAGTTGTATATTCTCCCCGTGACTGGGTAGGATTCCTCTGGGTGCTCCTGTTTCTTCCCACCTTTTTAGGGTTAGTGAGTTGTGGGCATGCTATGTTGCCGCCAGAAGTGTGGTGACGCATGTGGGCTGCCCAGCAGAATCCTCATCAATTCGATTTGACACAAACAATGCATTTCACTGTCTGTTCCCATCCACATGTGACAAGTAAGTCTAATCTTTTAAAACTGTTCCTTCCTGTTTCTAGGTTCTCTTGTCCTGGGAAGAAAGATTCTGACTATCTGTCCTAGCAATGGCTCCTCATAAGCAACACACACAATATGCTGGAGGAACTCAGCAAGTCAGTCAGCATCTATAGAAATGAATAAACAGTAGCCAAGACCCTTCTTCAGGACTGAAAAGGAGGGGGGAAGAGGCCAGAATATAAAGGTGGCAGAAGGGAAGGAGGTGTTAAGTGAGACCAGGTGAATTGGAAAAATAAAGGGGTAGAGAAGTAGGAATCTGATAGGAGAGGAGAGTGGACCATAGGAGAAAGTGAAGGAGGAAGGGACCGAGTGGAGGTGATAGGCAGGTGAGAAGAGGTAAGAGGTAACTATCCTCATAATTTTGGGAAACCTCTAGAAGGTCTCCCCTCAGCTCCTATGTTCCAGAGAATAAGAACAGTCTATCTGATCTTTTCTGATAACCTCAACCTTCCATTCCAGACAATGCCCTGGTGAAACTCTTCAGCATTTTCTCTATCACTACCACTTCCTTCCTGTGGCAAACAGAACTGAACACAATACTCTAAGTGCAGTCTAATCTATGTTTTGTACAACACAGCATGACATCCCAGAACTTACACTCTGTATCTAAACCATGAACGCAAACATAGCACAATCCTTCACTAATTTATCTACCCAAGTCGTCACTTTCCTGGAGCTATTGTCTTGACCATCAATGTATCTCTATACATCAATGCTCCAAAGGTCTCTGCCATTTACTCCACAGTCCTAATAGAATTTGACCTCCCAAAGTGCATTGCTTTGATGAGCATCACCTCATATTCTGTCTGGATAGCCTTCAACTTGATGGTGTGAACATAGATTTTTCTAACTTCTGGTAATTTGTCCCCACTCCCTCCTTCTTTTTCCATTCCCTATTCTAGTTACCCTCTCATCCCTTCTCTTCTCCACACCATTATTTCCCTCAAGTTTCCCACCTCCTCCTCTTTATTTCTTAGTCTGCTGCCCACTCCTGATAGATTCCTTCTTCTTTGGCCCTTGCCCCTTCCACCTGTCATCTTCCAACTTCTTGCTTCATCCCCCCCTCCTCCACCCACCTTCCCCCTCACCTGGTCTTACTTATCAACTGCCAGCTTTATACTCCTCATACTCTCCCCACCTTCTTACTCTGGCTTCTACCCCCTTCCTTTCCAGTCCCGATGAAGGGTCTCAGCCCAAATCAATGACTGTTTATTCCTCTTTATCGTTGCTGCCTGACTTGCTGAGATCTTCCAAAGTTTTGTGTGTATTGCTCAAGATTTCCAATGTCTGCAGAATCTCGTGTGTTTATGTTTTGCCTTTTTGTTGGGATTTGTTGGGATTACATCCCATCTGCCTCTGATCTTCCCAGACTTCCATCTGATCTACTGGAGACTTGGACAAATTTCTTCACTTTAGAAGCTTTTTTTATGATGCGTGGCACCGGAGTTGAACACCTAATGGGGTATTTTTTTCTCACCTTTTCTTGCTTAGTAGGGTTTTGTTTTTCTCTTTTTTTAATCATGAAATTTTTCTCAATCTTTAAAATAATGTTTTTTTTTTCTTGAGACATTGTAAGTGCTGCTTACTTCGATGTACTCTTGTTAATTTTGGATAATAAAAATAAAAAGATTTGGAAAGAAAGAAATTTCTTCACTACCTGCAACTTCACCTATTATAAACACAAAATAATCTGCAGATGCTGGGGCTAAAGCAACACTCACAACACGCTGGAGGAACTCAGCAGGTCGGGCAGCATCCATGGAAAAGATCGGTCGACATTTTGGGCCGGAATCCTTCGTCAGGACTCAGTCCCACGGATGCTGCCCAACCTGCTGAGTTCCTCCAGCGTGTTGTGAGTGTAACTTCACTTATTTTTGTGTCATCTGCAAACTTAAAAATTATAGCCTCAACATTCACATCCAAGCCACTTACACAAAGTACAGCCACCAAAGATCAAACAATCAACCCCATCAGTACATCACTTGTTACACATTACCATTTAGTGAAACACTATTCCACCACTACCCGCTGTTTCTTATTGTTAAGCTGATTTTGGATCCATTCACCAACATGCCTTTTGCCTTAAACTCCTGGACCTGCTGTAATGAGCACTTTCAGCACAGTGTGGGGCACTGGAGAGCGTTGAGCTCTGAAGTTTTTAGAGCACCTATGTTAGTTAATTCTTGTTTACCGAGAGTCATTAATGGTTTAGAGTTCCTTGTGTTTTCTCGAGCCACTCGCTCTTTGCATTGCAGCCTTCTGGTGCTTTGATGTTATAAGATTGTTAAGTTTATTTGACAGTTTTGGAGATTCTGTGTTAATTATATTATTTAAGTGGACGCCTGATTAGTACTAATCTCAGCCTCCTAGTTTTGAGAATATTACTTCTCGCTGTGTCACTCAGCTGAGCCAACGGCATATCAGTGTCTGTCTCTCCTCTGTACCTGGGATCCGATATTGCCAGTACACTTCGTAACACCAGCTTACCATGTCAAAAGCCTTACAAAAGTCTATTGGTATTGGTATTGGTTTATTAATGTCACATGTACTGAGATATCGTGTAAAGCTTGTCTTGCATACTGTTCATATCAATCGGGTCATTACACAGTACATTGAGGCAAAACAATAACAATGCAGAATAAAGTGTAAAAGGTACAGAGAAAGGTACAGGTAAACAATAAAGTGCAAGATAATGAGCTGGATTTTAAGGTCAAGAGTCCATCTTATTAGGCAAGATATCTGCCCAATGGGCTAGAAGCTGTCTTTGAGCCCGGTGGTACCAGATGTGCTTTCTTCTGTATCTTCCTGTATCTTCTGCCTGATAGGAGAGAATGTCTGATGTGGGTGTGGTCCTTGATTATGCTGGCTGCTTTACTGATGCACCATGGGAAGTATAAACTGAGACCATGGAGGAAGGTTGGTTTCCATGATGTGCTGAGTTAGCTCCATGTATTGAAATGCCTTTGTTGTTTCCAAGCTGTTGAAGAGTACCGTATAGCTGAGGAAGAGGAGGAGCGAGGAGTAATTTCTCAAAGTTCACAGTGTTGAACAGAAAAGGAAACCCTACCAAGTAATTCTCAGGTCATGACTGAATGGATAAGAACAGAATAAAATAAGGAAAGTCTCATTCAGCCAGCACTTGCGGAGATGTGTTGGACTAGGATTGTGTGTCCTAACAGCCATTTGATAATTGTGTACAATATTGAAAATGTAATAATTTATTGACTCTATCACACTTTACAAATAATTTAGAGATGATTGGTACTGCAGTCACATAGAAAAACTTCCTACTTCGCATGGGAAAAAAAAAATCAAATCACACCTTATGCTCCTGGTAGCTCATGTGCTTAACCTTGATTATTAATAAATATCTCATTTACATTGCCTTTTTTCATCTCTTAGCAACATCTCAAATCACATTGTGCAATTGACGATGCTCCTCGGACGTATTGGCAGATGATCGATGAATCTGATGATGATGTCATCCCCTTGACAATGGTCAAAAATGTTGGACAGGAACTCAAAAACAGACATAATCATTTTTACATCTTGTGAACAACTATCAAATAGCTATCAAAGCAAACATCAGCCAAGTTAAAATAAACAGGTACTGTATATTTCAATATTTGTTACATTTCCACATTTTCTTTTAAACAGAGACTGAAATCAAATGCCTAATATGTGAAACATGATTTCTATATTGCGAATAGCAATCAAGAAAATGCATTGAACTGTGTCCTGATTGCAATAAATTTGTTTTTTAAGATGTTCGAGTTTGCAGAGATGAAATGTAATGGAAGGTTTGCCGGTTTCAAAGGCAGTGACCATCTCTCTCTCTCTCTCTCTCTCTCTCTCTCTCTCTCTCTCTCTCTCTCCCTCTCTCCCTCTCTCCCTCTCTCCCTCTCTCCCTCTCTCCCTCTCTCCCTCTCTCCCTCTCTCCCTCTCTCCCTCTCTCCCTCTCTCCCTCTCTCCCTCTCTCCCTCTCTCCCTCTCTCCCTCTCTCCCTCTCTCCCTCTCTCCCTCTCTCCCTCTCTCCCTCTCTCCCTCTCCTGTGGTATGGCTATGGCAGAGAAAGGAGGCAGGGATTAACAAAGAATCTTAGATCTTTCTCATCCAGAGGTGGCACTGAACTTTATGATGAAGTCCACTGTCTTTCTAAGGTTGAAAATGTGTGTCAACGTATTAACAAAAAACGTACTGATCTACATCAGGATTCTCAATCAGCTTTAAACAGCAGGACCACTGATAAGCTTGCTACAAGTTACTTCCATGGTTTTAGAACTACACTGCAGTAAGTTAGCTTAGGAAAGGTCAAATTATTAATTTGAATGGCAAAACGAAAGGCAAACTCACAAAACTATTTTTTCCAGTGTTAGTTTCCTGACGACTGATCTCCACCCACATGCACGTACAGCAAGAAAGAAAGATATTACAATCTGATGACATTGTCCAGTACCTGATGCCTCAGAGCATTTCCCTATGTGCTTTAAGGCTGAATGATTACATAACATTGAAGGTGTGTAGTAATCTGTGGAATTATAGATCACCTTGCATGGATTCAATTTACTATGCCCCTGCGTGCATCAAAAAGCATAGCAAAAAGAGTTGAATCAATCTGTGTGCAACACACACACACACACACACACACACACAAACAGGAAATTACTTGTGGACTGTGGGAAGTAGTTCTGAAAATTTTAACGGGGCCATTACTCATCGGCGCTTTTATTGGAGAAGAGCTTGCTGGTGTCACCCATGTGGAACTTCTGAGCTTAAACATAGATGAGATATTTTCTTTCTGGTGACATGAAAAACTGTGTGATTCGGTTATGATTCTGCTGTGCCTGTGCCTGTAGAATGATCAGGAACAACTAGAGAGGGACTGAGATAGCTTCTTTGTAGAGGAGGACAAGGGCCATTGGCACAAAGCTGAGACCAAGAGAAGGATTTTCTAAGATCAACACCCTAATTCAACCAGCCCAATGTTCAGTTCATCAGGAAGTTCTGTGTAAAGCCAATGGCATCAAAAATCCAGCATCACTCAAGGCTTAAAGCAACACTGAATCACTCGGCTGATTGAGAGTGAAGGTCGTTTTGTCCAGAACTTGTTAAAGTCCAAGTGTAGAATCACAGCACAGAAATTCACTTCCATCTCCTCCTGAAGAGGGCAGCATGTGTTTCAGATATGTGGATTTTCCAACAGTGGGGACTTTCTGGTGGTTATGGAAGTGATAGATTTCAGTCCTGTAGCTCTCAGTCTCCACATTTGAACCCAGAGCTTGTCATCCAACAGACAGCTTACCATTCCTGGAACATGCAGAAAGTCTGTAACACCAGCCACACATCCTGGATGGTTAATGATGCACACCACAGAGGCAATTTGCTTTAGTGTTTTTTACATAGACAAATGGTTCTTGGGGATATCGACCTCCTCTATCGAAGGTACCTGATCCTAGTTCAGGCTTGCTGGAAATGCTAAAGGAAGGAATTACAGTTGTTGCTACAGGGTCAATCAGGATGGTGGAAAACTGCACTGAAAGATGCAATACTCCTGGGACACCGTGCATAACACTTTCAGGGTGATTCTCAACTTCATCATTACTTGTGTTATGTTTCATTGTATACCTGGTCTTTCCTGCTCCACAGTAACAAGAAGTGAAAGGAATCCATTATGTTCTCCGAGTTTCCTGTCTCCATCATCTCTTTTTCAAGTGATGACAGTTCTTACTAGTGGTTCCAATTTGTTTTCCATTTTTTTCAACTAATGATTCACTTATCATAGTTTCCATATTCCTGCCCTCTGTTGTAACCTGGATGCGACTTCCCTTTACCTCCACCACCAGCCTCTAAGTCTTTCATCATTCCCAACACCTCCAGTGAGAAATCAGCATTGAATAAACATTCCCCAATCCTTCTTTTTCAACATCCAAAAAGGTCTGTTCCCTGTAGGACTTTATGGTTCACTCTTCAATCCATTCCCCTTTCCATCACAGCCTTCTCTGCAACTCCCTTTCTGCCTCCTGCTCCCCAGGTATATTCATCGCCTAAAGTTGTGATGTACTTGCACTTGTTTCAATTTAGTGTACTTTCTCTGTAGCTCATGATGAGGTCCCCATTGTGCTGGAGAGACTACACCCAAACCGGAGGAATACTCAGTGGAACTTCATCATTCAATCAGTCAGGGTGGCCCCACCAACCAAGGCTCTAATTTCTGTCTCATTCTATCCTCAGTTTCCTATACTGCTCCAACAGACATCGACATAAGCTCGAGGAAAATCTCTTCTTCTTTTAACTAGGCACCTTTTGGATTGAACACCATTGAAGCATTTTATATAGTTTTCATCTCAGATTCTCGTTCCAGGTTTCCTTCTCAATCCCTGTGATAATTCCAACAAGGCATTTTGTACTTTCACCAAATCTGGCTTCTTGGTATCAGGTGCTACCAATAGTTTTATCATTCAAACTCTGCTGCCTTCTACACCACCACAACCCCCTTTGCTGTTCTCTCTTCCCCATACATAGTTTTCCTTTAAATCTTAAAACCTATTTTTCATTAACTTCCCAGTTTGGTGATTTTTGACCCAAAACATTGTTTTCTCTTCATGGATCCAGTTTTACGAACATTGTTGGCAGTATTTTCTGCCTAGCTCCATCTCTGTGCTACAGAGGCAGCTCTGAAACAATGCGTATGCAGCAAAGGATATCAACTCCAGAGTTTACAGCAATGGAAATGCATCAATCACAAATTAATTTGCACACTGCTCGAAAGATATGCATGCAGTGTCCACGTTAGTCGGTACTTCCTCTACCTAATAAAATGCCAACTGAGTTTATTTTTGTGGTCTTCTGCTGCTAAGCCCATCCACTTCAAAATCTGACATGTTGTGCATTCAGAGGTGCTCTTCTGCACACCACTGTTGCAACATATGGCTATCTGAGTTCCTGTTGTCTTTCTGTCGGCTTGAACCAATCTGGCCACTATCTCTGACCCCTCTGATTAACAGGATGTTTTTGCTCACATTACTGCCGCTCACGGGATTTTTTTTTTTTTTTGGTTTTTTGCACCATCCTCTGTAAATTCTAGATACTGTCATGTTTGAAAATCCCAGGAGATCAGCAGTTTCAGAAATACTCAAACCACCCTTTCTGGCGCCAACAATCATTCAAAGGTCAAAGAAACTTAAATCATGTTTCTTCACCATTCTGATATTTGGTCTGGTCAACAACTGAAACTCTTGACCATGTCTGCATGGTTTTATGCATTGAGTTGCTGCCATATATTTGGCTAATTAGATAGTTCCATTAGCGAGCAGATGTACCTAAAATGGCTACTGAGTGTAGTTTTCTACTGACTATGAAACGTTGCTAATAAAGTATAGATACTTCAATTTTTTTTTCAGTTGCAAGCACCCCACTGCATTACCAACTACCTAAACCTGCACTGTCATCCAATACAGGATCTATACACAAAATGGATGCTTACAGATTGTCAATCCTGCCTCCCCATTCATGAAGGGAGGTATAGATTTAACTATTTTGATTAATCCTCCAAGAGGATTCCAACCTTGCAGTGGTTTGGAGGCTTGCATGCGTTAAAGACCCAGAGAGCTATGTTGGCTGGAGTCAGGGTCACCCATGCCAACCATGTCAAAGGGTAGAGGTCAGATTGAGAGTGGTTCACCGGTCTTCCAGGTTCAGGGGTTCAGCTGAGGGCTAACAGCTCTGACTGGTAAAACAAATTTACTATGGAAACAGCAATGAAGAATCCTTCTACTTCTGAGTGCAACGGTATTCTTGAATCTCCACCTGGGACTTGCATGACTGGTTGTAGTGAAAACCTTGAGGAAGCTACTGACATGATCCAGGAAGCCCTGAACACCATCGGAGATGGAGGACTTTCTTTACTCTCCTAAACACCTGCAGCACAACAGGCAGAAAGCCATAAAGTGGCTACTCAACAACTCCAACAACTCCCAATCAACACAGCCACACTCAGGTTGGAGGAACAACACTTTATATTCCGTCTGGGTAGCCTCCAACCTGATGGCATGAACATTGACTTCTCTAACTTCCGCTAATGCCCCCACCTCCCCCTCGTACCCCATCCGTTATTTATTTTTATACACACATTCTTTCTCTCACTCTCCTTTTTCTCCCTCTGTCCCTCTGACTGTACCCCTTGCCCATCCCCTAGGTTTCCCCTCCCTCTTTTCTTTCTCCCTGGGCCTCCTGTCCCATGATCCTCTCATATCCCCTTTGCCAATCACCCGTCCAGCTCTTGGCTCCATCCCTCCCCCTCCTACCTTCTCCTATCATTTTGGATCTCCTCCTCCCCCTCCCACTTTCAAATCTCTTATTAGCTCTTCTTTCAGTTAGTCCTGACAAAGGGTCTCAGCCGGAAATGTCGACTGTACCTCTTCCTAGAGATGCTGCCTGGCCTGCTGCGTTCACCAGCAACTTTTGTGTGTGTAGCAGGAAATATATTTCCATTTCTGTGTCCATGCTCACAATGTTGAACAGATTCACAACAGCACAGATGGAGTTCTTTTGTTACAAGAATTGTCCAGATTAGGAGAGTGGTTCTTCACCACCATCAGTCCCCATTAAAAATCAATGCTAATCTACTTCAACACCTACCTGCCACAGGGACACACAAATAAACAGAAAGCTGTGTTTCCATGGTGACACCGTTGCCACATAGCCACCTCTCTGTTACACACTTCTTCACAAAGTGTGGAAACCAGAGAAAGAAAAGATCTCACTACACACAAGAAGAAATCTCAAGCAACTCTCACAAAATGCTGGAGGAACTCAACAAGTCAAGCAGCATCTATGGAGAGGAATAAATGGTGAAAAGCAAATGTGAAAGACATCACAGAAGTGAAATGATCTATCCAGAAGATGTTGAGTGTTATATGCAAGCACCATCTTAACCGGAAGTCAAGTCAGTCCCTGCATGCCAACAATTTTGACATCCCACTCACTGATAAGCAAGAGTCAGATATTACTCCTTTCACAGGGGAGACAACAGTCGCTATTTCGATGTTACAGTCAGTCTGAAGTGATGCTTTTTATTTCGAGTTCCGTAGGTCAAAAATCAGCAGCAAGCTCTCCCTTATCATTGGGGTGGGGGAGGGGGGGAGGAGAGAGAGAGAGAGAGAGAGAGAGAGAGAGAGAGAGAGAGAGAGAGAGGAAAGAAAGCAATTGGTCACCAAGTGCAGACCCCTCCGACAGCTACTCTCGCTTTCTTTGATATTCTGGCTCCTGCTATGCTTCAGTTCGCGGCATCAGCAAGAATACACGTCCGCAGGGCTGCGTAAGGCCCCGAAGGTACCCAACTTCAGGCCGAATCTGGACATATTGAAATGCGGCCAATCATCAAGCCCCAAGAATAGGAACACGCCGCCGTGCAGAGCCGCAGTTGCTCCAAGAGTAGGCACGTCATAGAAGTTGGAAAGAGTTTGAAGGAAATGTGGGGTTGGGTTTCTGAAATGCCTGCTTCGCTGCTGCTGCTACTGTCTGGTCCAGAATTTCCGGAGGAGAAGGTCCCGAGTCCTTGGCTTTGCTTGTTGCTCGGCGGCCGGGGCGAGGTCGAAGCACTTGGCAGAGGATGGTGCTCGGAGAGGCTGTGTCAGAGGGGCTGGTTGGAGGCTCGAAGTTTTCGGACGGACTCAGAGTCTGCTGTGGTCGGGTGCTTCCAATGGTGCTGCATCGGCAAGTTGGCGGTGCTTGGAGGTTCATGGCAGGGAGAGTTTCTCCCTTCTGCTGCCTGCGTGAGATGATGAGTCTACCGGGACTTTGAGACTTTTTTTTACCGTGCCCATGGTCTGCTCTTTATCAAGTTATGGTATTGCTTTGCACTGTTGTAACTATATGTTATAGTTATGTGTTTTTTCAGTTTTAGTTTTGGTTTGTCCTGTGTTTTCTTGTGATATCATTCTGGAGGAACGTTGTATCATTTTTTAATGCATGCATTTCTAAATGACAATAAATGAGGACTGAGTGTCCTCATAATCTAATCTAATCTAATCCCATTCAAACCCATACACCAACCTTCTCACCATATCCTTTGATACCCTGACCAATAAGGAAACTATCAACTTCCACTTTAAATATTCTCACAGACTTGACCTCCACCACGGTCTGTAGCAGAGCATCCACAGATTCACTACTCTCTGGTTGAAAAAAAATCCTCCTTACCTCTGTCACCCCTCAGTTTTGAGGCTGTGCCCTTTAGGTCTTTGTACTTTCGCCATAGGGAAACATTCTCTCCACATCCAGTTTATCTAGACTGTTCAACACTCAGTAGGTTTCTACGAGATCCCCATGCATTCTTCTAAATATTCACTTGAAATTATTCCAATATTATGTTTCTTTTTCCATTTTTCAGATCTAGATGAAACTTTATTTCAACCTCCTCCTACCAACCCCCACTTACCTGAACCCTCGATTTCCATATGAAAACTGATCATTAGGAAGATGTTAAAGAAAAAGGGTGAAAAAAGGACACTGGAAATAATAAGAGAACAGTTTACCTGAAGTTAGTATGTTCAGTTTTCATACGAGAAGCTGGAGGAACTCAGTGAATCAGGCAGTAGCTGTGGAGAGAAATGGACATCCTTCATCTGATTTAGAGGAAGGGTCTCGACCTGAAATGTTGACTGTCCATTTCCCTCCAGTAGCTGCTACTTGACTTGTTGAGTTCCTTCAGTATCTCGTGTGTTGTTCCGGATTCCAGCAACTTCAGTCTCTTGTGTTTTCACACCAGAAGTGTTGTTCTTCCTAGAAATGGTGGGAACATGGCACAATGCTGTCACCCTGACAGAGAGCAGTAGGTTTTGGTTTTACACAGCCACTAGAACATCTCCAGGATGGAGGACCAACAGGCCCTAAAAGACTGCAGCGAAGCTTTCAAAGCACCTTTGCAGCTTGGAATCTGGAGTCATGCCAGCACCAAGATGAGCCTGGTTGGTGGAAGTCAGAGATGCAGTGATAGAACTGAAATACTTTGCCACTGAAGACACTTGCAAATTTCTGTAGATGTACAGCAGAAGGCTGGTTTCATCACTGCCTTTTCTGGAGTCTCCAGTCCACTGGATTGCAAGGGGATTCAGAGGGCTGTAGACTCAGACAGTTCCGTGACAGGCACAACGTTCCACACCATAGAGTATATCTTCAACAGGCGGTGCTTCAAGAGAGTGGCAGCCATCATACAAGACCCACACCGTCCAGGTTGCACCCTTTACACATTACTGCCTTTGAGGATGTACAGGATTCTGAAAAAAAAACACACACTCAACATCTTAGGAGCAGCTTCTTCACTTCTGCCATCATACCATCACATTTCTGTATAGTTCATGAACCCCTGAACTCTCTGTTGTTCAGTGGTTTAGTAGAGTCTGAAGCTTTGTGAGCTCATAGACCATAGGGTGCATAGGGTTTTCATGGCATGGTACGGAAGTAGATTGGCTGGCATTTCTTCCACACAGATACTGCTGATGTCCAGGTTGGGACCAGGCTGGGTTTGAACTCAGGACCATCTGCCTCGAAGTCCAGTGCTGATGCCACTACACCACCAGCCGGCCTGCCCTGAACTCTACCTCATTAATTATCTTTTGCACTATTTATTTTTGCATCTTATACTAATTTTTATGTACTGTACTGCTGCTACAAAACAACAGATTGTACAGCATAGATTTTATGAGTAAACCTGGTTTTGAGCCTGACTCCGATTCAAACACTCAATGGCTTCTACCTGCGTTTCAATGGAAATGCTGACAGACTTCAGGGACTGTATCAAGATTGACATTGAGTTGGTCACCTCCTCCATGGTTCAAAGGACAAAAGCAGGGCTCTACGCGTGGCTGCTTGGACTGAAGCTTTCGGAGGCTTTGGAGCAGTCCAGCAAAATGGTGGGAGTGACAGGACTTACGGAAAGCACGGAACATCTGAATTGGCTGGAGTGGCCTAGGAAGTTAAACAGAACCTTCATCTATTCATATCAGGGTACAACTAGAACAGGGCTTCCCAACTTGGGGTCCACAGACCCCTTGCTTAATGGTATTGGTCCAGGGCATAAAAATGGCTGGTATCTAGCAGGTCCAGTACAACAGCTATCCCATGAAACCTGGGGTGTTACATCAAACAATAATGATTGCTGAAAAGGGATCAGGTGCTTTCCCGGTGTATATGATGAATAAACTCTTCACAAGTTTCTAGCTGGGTACAGGAGTAAATTTTAACTGATGTTTCGATGCCAAACTCTGCCATCTTCATCGGGGATTATTTGTAATAATGTTTATTCGTAATAATGATTGCTCATTCAATATTATGCAGTATGCTGTTTTCTAAGAGGTCACTGATTGTGAATTGACCCCCTACCTTTCTCCCATTAAATCAGTGAATACAGACATGCTTCAGTGCTTATAATGCATTTCATGATAACTTAATAGGTACTAAATACTGTAAAGCAGGGGCTCCCAACTTTTCTTATGGCCATGAAGCCTTACCAATAACCGAGGTATCTGTTGACCTCAGCTTGAAACCCCTGCAGTAAAAGGCAGCACAAAGGCTCACAGAGTTTCCAACACATGGTTCTGGCAACCCAGACACAATCCTGACCTCTGATGCTTTCTGTGTGGAGCTTGCATGTTCTTCCTATGACCACGTGTGTTTCATCCTGCTGCTCCAGTTTCTTCCAAATCTTAAACTGGTAGATCAACTGGTCATTGTAAATTGTGCCTAGTATGTAGGTGATGGGGTAGGGTGTGGATAAGAGTCTTAGGAGAATAAAATAGCTTAGAGTAAGTTAGTGCAAAAATGGGTGGTTTTGAGTCTCAGGTGTTGGAAGTTTAAAAGTAAATTTATGATCAAAGTGCATGTATGTCACCACATACTGTACTACCCTGAGATTCATTTTCTTCACAGTAGAAGAAACATGGCCAAGTGGTTAAGGCGTTCATCTAGTGATCTGAAGGTCACCAGTTCGAGCCGCAGCCGTGGCAGCGTGTTTGTGTCCTTGAGCAAGGCACTTAACCACACATTGCTCTAGTGTCTGTGTGAGGAGTGGCGCCCCACACAGACTTCCAATCTGCGCCTTGTAAGGCATGAAAATGCCCGACGCAGGCCTCTCATGGTCTGAGTCGACGTTCCCTTCCCCTCCCTCCCGTCCCACAGTAGAACAAAGCAATCCATAGAATGAATGAAAAACTGACAACAAATGTACAAAAAAAGACAAATTCTACAAATACTAAAGAAAACTAATACTGATAATAACAATGATAATCATACTGAATAGTAAACAAATAATATTGAGAACAGTGGGTTTTTAAAGATTCAATATTATTGAAGCAATAATATTGGTCTTCGGGGGCAGAAGGACCAGTTGTCACGCTGCATTGTTCTCAGACTGTAAGTAAGTCATACAGCACAGAAAAAGACCATTAGATAAAGGCAAACCATTAAGTGCCCACCCACACCAATTCATTTGCTAGCACTTGGTTTGTAGTCTCCTGTGCATTGATGATTCAAGTGTCCACCTGGCCACTTTTAAATATTATGAGATGATCTGGCTCTACCACATTGTCATGTAATTTTCTCTAGACTGTAACTACTGTCTGGATCAAAGAAAAATCCTTGGATTCCCTCCAAACATTTTATTCTGCACATTAAACGTATTCCCTCCGGGCTTAGTCATCTCTGTTGTGTAAAAAATTTCTTGCTATCCACCTAGTCTCCAGTCCTCATAAAGTTCTACACCTCGATCAGGTCGAAGGTTCAAAGCGCATTTATTATCAAAATATGCATACAGTACACAACCCTGAAATTTTTCTTCCCCACAGACATCCAGTAAACAAAGAAAACCATGGAACCCTGTTCAAAGAAAAGCACCAACCACCCCCCCACCCCATGTGCAGAAAAAATCACACAAATGCCAACAGTTAAAAAAAAGTGAAAATTGTGGAATATAAAACACAAAATTGAAGGGGTCCAGACACATTCAGTTCAACTCATTCTGTTAGCTGCAGGCCACCCTGAGTAAAATAGCCCAAAATAGCAATAAAAAAGGAGTGACCAGAAAGCAAAAACACATCATGATGTGAATGACAGAGTCCAATCCACAAAGCATGTCAATTGAACCTTCAACTTCATAATCCTCTGCTACAAGGAAAGCAAACTCAGCTTATTTTATCTTTCTTTATAACCAAACTATCCTCTTCCAATCAACAGAATAAGAACCAGATTTATTATTGGTGACACTTGTCATGAAATTTATTCCTTCCGGCAGCAGTACAGTGCAATTCATAAAAAAATTATCAGAAGTTACAATACAAAATGCATTTTAAAAAATAGAACAAAAAGTGTGAAAAGTGGTGAAGTAGCTTTTATGGGGTCAACAATCAATCAGAACTCTGATGACAGATGCGAAGATGTTCCTAAAATTTTTGAATGCATATCTGTAGGCTCCTATCCCTCCTCTCTAATGCTGGTGATGAGAAGAGGGCATGCCCTGGATGGAGGGGACCTACAAAATGGATGCTGCTTTCTTGGGGCACTGCCTTTTGAAGATGTCCTCAATGGTGGTGAGGCTACTGCTGATGATGATGTTGGCTGTGTCTACAACTCTCTCCAGCTTTTATCAATCCTGCGCATTGGTGCCTCCATATCAGACCGTGATGTGGCTAGTCAGAATACTCTGCACTGAAAATCTGTAGAAATTTGCTGGAGTCTTTGGTGACATCCTAAAACCACTCAAGCTCCTAATGAAGTATAGCTGCAGGCATGCCTTCTTCATGAGTGCATCAACATGTTGGGCTGAGTATAGTTCCTTTGAGATATTGATGCCCAGGAACATGAATCTGCTCACCCCTCCTGCTGCGATTCCTTGACTGGGTTTGTTGTGTGGTCCCTCGACTTACCCCTTCCTGCTGAAGTTCACAGCATAATAAACCTCTTCTACCACCTCTCTAGAGCATTCACACTCTTCCTAAGATGTGGCAAACAGAAATGCACATGGTACTCAAACTGTGGACTAAATAAAGTTTCATAAATTTGCACCAAAGCCTGCATGCTCTTATATACTATGTCCTGGCTAATGAAGGCTTGTATCCTCTAAGCCTTCTTCACAAGCTTGTCTATCCAGGTAACATTCAGGGGTCTATGGGCTTCTAATAATCTGTGCTTTTCAGTGTCCCTCAGTATCCTCTTGGGCCCTACAAGTTATGGTGAATGCCCTACCTTTATTAGATCTTCCAAAGTACATTACCTTTGGCTTATTGGAATTAAATAATGCACCCATGCATTGTCCGCCTATTTTGTCAGCTGAACAACATCACTCTGTGAGCTAAAACTATCTTCCTCACTGTTAACGCCACCAATAGTAAGGTCACAATAATATCCACAACATGTCAGGCAGCATCTATGGAGGGAAATGGAGGCTGAGTACAGGGCTACGGTAGGAAACTTTGTCACATGGTGTGAGCAGAATTGTCTGCAGCTTAATGTGAAAAAGACTAAGGAGCTGGTGGTAGACCTGAGGAGAGCTAAGGTACCGGTGATCCCTGTTTCCATCCAGGGTGTCAGTGTGGACATGGTGGAGGATTACAAATACCTGGGGATACGAATTGACAATAAACTGGACTGTTCAAAGAACACTGAGGCTGTCTACAAGAAGGGTCAGAGCCGTCTCTATTTCCTGAGGAGACTGAAGTCCTTTAACATCTGCCGGACGATGCTGAGGATGTTCTACGAGTCTGTGGTGGCCAGTGCGATCATGTTTGCTGTTGTGTGCTGGGGCAGCAGGCTGAGGGTAGCAGACAGCAACAGAATCAACAAACTCATTCGTAAGGCCAGTGATGTTGTGGGGATGGAACTGGACTCTCTCACGGTGGTGTCTGAAAAAAGGATGCTGTCTAAGTTGCATGCCATCTTGGTCGATGTCTCCCATCCACTACATAATGTACTGGTTGGGCACAGGAGTACATTCAGCCAGAGACTCATTCCACCGAGATGCAACACTGAGCGTCATAGGAAGTCATTCCTGCCTGTGGCCATCAACCTTTACAACTCCTCCCTTGGAGGGTCAGACACCCTGAGCCAATAGGCTGGTCCTGGACTTATTTCATAATTTACTGGCATAATTTACATATTACTATTTAACTATTTATGGTTCTATTACTATTTATTATTTATGGAGCAACTGTAATGAAAACCAATTTCCCCCGGGATTAATAAAGTATGACTATGACTATCTTTAACTAAATAAACAGTCAATGTTTGGGCCAAGACCCTTCCCCAGGACTGGAAACGAAGGGGGAAGCAGCCAGAAAAAGAAGAGGGGGGAGAGGGAAAGGAGTACAATGTGGAAGGTGATGGGTGAAGCCAGGTGAGGGGGAAAGTCGGTGGGTGGGGGAGAGGGGGATGAAGTGAGAAGCGGGAGGTGATAGGTGGTAGAAGTAAGGGCTGAAAAAGAAGGAAATTGATAAGACAGGAGAATGGACCATGGGAGAAAGGGAAGCAGGAGGGATACCAGAGGGAGCTAATAGGCAGGTGAGCAGAAGGAAAGGAGTAGGAAGGAAGCTAGCATTTTGTGCATGTGTTACTCTGGATTTCCATCATCTGCAGAATCTCTTTGTGCCTATGTAGTGTTACAACTACATATTTTTTAGACAGAACAAGAAGCAACTATCTGCATTTCTTCTACCTGATGAAAACTCACTTTAAAAAGACTAATTCCTCAGTTAAAAAGGAAGAGCAAAATAACAAGGAAGCATTTTGTCAGCTTTCCACAGGTGAATTTCAGATGGTGGAAGACTGCCTCGGTAACTTGGTGAAAGATGCAGCGAGTTTCACATCTTGTCTATAGCGAATGTTCCAAATGCGCTGAACTGGCTCCATGTATATCAAAGCAAAACTCTTAATTTTTGATCGCACTGTGAATGCTGGCAACACAACAAAACACATCAAGAGGCTTTGTTAAGAAATGATGAGTGTGCAGCACCGTGGAGTGAAGACGAATGTACAAATCCAGCTGCCTTTTTATCCTTTCAAACACAGATGCAGCAAGATCCAAAATGATCACCCAGGACAGCCTGAAATGATGATAACTCCTCTTTGTTCACTGCACTCCAAAGGATGTCAGCAAGCTTCAGTTGGGATTATTAATGTGGTCTTACAACGTAAGAAGTAGGAGCTCTGATGGGGAGTGTGTTTCAGGGGCTGGGTCATGAAATAATTTAGCTGTCCCCAGCATGCCAGCACTGTCCAATTCACTGGCTTCTTCTGTGCATCACTCAAATGTTGGCAGCATCAGGAGCTGGGAACAGAGATGACAAAGGTACAAATAACTTCAAAACTGATTGAAACAGGCAGGAGCAGAAGCTAGCAATCCAGCTAAAAAAGGTGAATTCTACTCAGCCTCTTATCGCCCAGCAGCATTCACATGGCAAAATTAATCTGAAGCACTTGTGCCTGCTGTCAGCTCCCTAAAATGGGAAATCATTTTCCACAGAGCAAGATTTCACAAATAAATACCCAATCAAACTTTTCTTCTGTGTCGTCGGGTTCGGAGGAAGTCAGACGTCCTGATCCTTGGGGGGGTCGTTCAGCCTCTCAGAATAAGCAGGAAGTGCTTCAGTTTAAGTATCTCACTGAAGGATGCAACTGAAACAATGCAGGGCTTCCCACTGAGAGTCCGACTGCCGGCACCGGAATCCGCCGTGCAAAAGTAAATTGCTGGAGGAACACAGGACGTTCAGGGGCATCCATGGAGGCAAAGGAGTGGTTGACGCTTCAGATGAGATGCTCCATTAAGACTGAGAGAGTGGTAGCAGTCCAATCACTCGAGTCGAGTATGATGTTTTCCAAAGGCATTGTCTATTGATAGGTCATCAGTTTAGTGTAGAGGCCAGTCCAGGATCTACATAACCAGGACATTAGGATAGATTCACTTCATGGAGAGCGCCTGCATATTACTTTGTTAAATGTGGGGAGGCTGATACACGACAAGGCCTCCCACAGTCCTTGACAGATCGAGGGTCAGGGTCCGGCGGCACGGAGTGCAAAGTGACTGAGGACCCTTCACTGATGCAGCCTTCCCCTGCCTTTACTGCCATTGGAATGAGGGGAATTCAAAGTCTTATCAAATCTTCCATGACAGCGTAGTGGGGAGAGAGCCAATGGAAAGAAGAAAGAGGGAGGGATGAATCAGGGGATAGAAAGTAGTAGGCAGAACTAGGTGACGTGGAGGAAGGTAGGGAGATAGATCTAGCTGAGGGAATGGGGAGGAAGAGTAGAGGACTATTTTCAATTGGTAGTCCAGATAAGAGAGAGAGATGACAGCCTACGCTGTAGTGTTCGATCACTCTTTGGATGCAGGTCAATAGAGCTAGGTAAATTAATGGTTCAGCTTGGCTAGAGGGGCTGAAGGGCCTGTTTCTGTGCTGTGGTGTTCTATGACTCTATGACGGGCAGAAAGAAGCAGATTGGGCAGGGGAGTGAAAAGGTGAACCAAGAAAACCCAAGAAGATAGACTTGTGGGTGATACGCAGGTGGAACTGGGTTGAGAAGTATGATAACATTGGGGGGAGGGAGGTAGAGGAAGGGAATGGGTAGGCCTATTGGAGTTGAAGTGGAAAATGTGTGTGGGTGTTCTTGTTTACACATCGTCCATCAGCCTCTTGTCACAACATTCCACCTTGCCCTCATCCATCTTTTACCACCTACCCGTCACATTCCCATCTGGTTTCACCTGTCACTTACCAGCCCATGTCCCACCCCTCCCTCTCACCTCTATATACTGGCTATCTTCCCTCAGTCCAAAACACAACCATTCCATTGCCTCCACTGATGCTCAGTTCTTGCAGCAGTTTTTATTTGTGTTCACTGACTATCTACTTAGAAATTTAGGTAGAGAGGAGAGCGCAACTAACTGAAGCAAGTTAGCAACACATCCAAAATGTTGGATCCTGATGAGGCTCTGATGAAGTGTCTCGGCTTGAAATGTTGACTGTTTATTCCTCTCAATAGACGTTGCCTATTCTACTGAGTTTCTCCAGCATTTTATGGGTGTTGCTGACGATTTCTAGCATCTGCAGAATCTTATGAATCTCTAAAGCAAATTTGGACTTTTTTAGAACATATCTTCACCTTGCTCCTCAAATCAGTTTGCAACTACAAAATGTGCATTATTCCAATCCTAACAATGTCACAGCTTCTTGCAAATGCCATGACAGAGTTGATCTGACTTTGAGCTCCTCTTGCTAAGCTCAAATTAATTTCATTTTTTTTTCAAAGCCTATTGCTCCAAGCACAAAATAAATTCCTGCAGTTGCTGACAACGGCCAAGTACACCCTTAATTTCATGGTAGTTATTTAGAAAGTGTGTTGCTAAAATGAATAACAGACAGAACCTAGTAGTGTATGGTGTGAAGTATCTTGGATATTACGGTACTGTATATTCTTCTTTAGAACTACAATTAAGGGCATACAAAATTCATAACCAACTAAATCATTATTGACTTGAACTCCTATCAACATGAGGAGCTTCATGAGAATGATCCCAAGAATGAAGGGGTTAACGTTTGAGGAGCATTTGATGGCTCTGGGCCTAAAATTTAAGTTTAAAGTTCAAAGTAAATTTATTATCAAAGTACATATATATCACCACATACAACCCTGAAACCCATTTTCTTGCAGGCATTCACAGTAAATATAAAGGAACGCAATAAAATCAACGAAAGACTGCACACAAGAGGGGCAAACAACCAATGTGCAAAACCGTGCAAACACAAAAAGGAGAAAAAAAGCAGTAAGTATCAAGAACATGAGGTGAAGAATCCTTGAAAGTGAGTCCGTTGGTTGTGTACAGTTGAGTGCCGGGGGGACAGAAGTTGGGTGAAGTTATCCCCTTTGGTTTAATATCTTGGTTCAGGGGTAATAACTCTTCCTGAACGTGGTGGTGTAAGTCCTGAGGATCCTGTACCTTCTTCCTGATGGCAGCAGTGAGAAGAGAGCGGTTCCACAGTGGAGAGAGTGGAAAACATCAAGTTCCTTGGGGTGCAGATCTCGGACAATCTCACCTGGTCCAGGAACACCACTGGGATTGTGAAACGGGCCCAGCAAAGATTGCACTTTCTGAGGAAGCTTAAACAAGCATCACTCCCCACTAACATCTTAACTACATTCTACAGAGGCGTGGTTGAGAGTGTGCTGACCTCTTGCATCACAACCTGGTACTCCAGCTGCAGTGCTGTCAACAAAAAAAGCCTTGCAGAGGGTGGTTAGGGGAGCAGAGAAGGTCATTGGGGTCTCCCTACCTTCTGTCCAAGACCTCTTTCAGAGTCGATGCCTCCAGAAGACACAGTACATCATTAAAGACCCCTCACACCCTCTCCATGAACTGTTTGTTCTTCTGCCATCAGGCAAATGTTACAGGAACATCAAAACTAAAACCACAAGGCTACTAAACAGCTTCCTCCCACAGGCAGTCAGACTGCTAAATAGCTGCTTTACCTGACTCTGCTTTGGACACTTTTAACTTGGACACTTACAACTTGATTTTAACTGACATGTGGCTGTTGTGTTTTACTATTTATTGTTATGTTTATTATTTACTGTTGCATTTGTTATGTTATGATTGCACTGCTCCTGAGAAACGCTGTCTCATTCTGCCCTGCAGAGCTGATGTATGGTTAGAATGACAATAAAGTTTTTGAATCTTGAATCTTGAATGTCCTGGGTAGTGGCCATTCTTGAAGGTGGATACTGCTTTCCTGCGACAGCACTCCGTATAGATGTGCTCAATGGTGGGGAGGACTTCACCCGTGAAGGACTGGGCAGTATTCACTATTGTTTGTAGGAGTTTCCATTCAAGGGCATTGGTGTTTCCATACCAAGCCATGATGAACTGGTCAATATGCTCTCCATCATACGTTTATAGAAGTTTGACAAACTTTTAGATGTTATGCCAAATCTTTGCAAATTTCCAAGGCGCTGTCTGCAGTGAAAGTAATTCAGAAGAGGTATGTTTAGAAGTTTTGTAAGCAGCTCTTAACATGTCGCCATTGTTCACTGGCGCCATCCTGACACCATTTTTGGGCCCATGTGTAAGAAAAGACGTATTAGCATTGGAGAGGGTCCAGAGGAGATTTAAAATAATGAAAGGATTAATGTATGAGGAGCATTTGATGGCTCTGGGGCTGAATTCACTGGAAATTAGAAGGCTGAAGGACAATCTCATTGAAATCTAATAGATACTGGAAGGTCTGGATAGGATGTAATGAAAAGGATGTTTCTATTAGGTTTCTAGGACCAGAGGGCTCAACCTCAGAAACTTTGGTTATCCCCTTTGGTTCAAATACCCTGGTTGAGGGGTAATAACTGTTTCTGAACTGGGTAGTATTGGTCCTGAGGCTCCTGTACCTCCTTCCCCATGGCAGCAGTGAGAAGAGAGCATGATGTAGATGTTAGGGGTCCTTGATGATGGATGCTTTTTCCTGCAACAGTGCTCCACATGGATGTTCTCAATGGTGGGGAGGGCTTTACCTGTGATGGACTGGACTCTATCTAATAGGTTTTGTAGACTTTTCCATTCAAGGGCATTGGTGTTTCCATACCAGGCTGTGTTGCAACCAGTCAATATACTCTCCACCACACATCTATAGAAGTTTATCAGAGTTTTAGATGACATACAAAATCTACGCAAATTTCTGAGAAAGTAGAGGTGCTGCCATGCTTCCTTTATAATGGCAGTTACATGCTAGACCCAGGATACAACCTCGATATGATACCACTGATGTGTATAAAGTTACCGATCCTCTCCACCTCGGATCCAGAACTAAAGTATGGTGAACCTGTGGAATTCATTGCCACAAACAGCTGTGGAGGCCATGCCATTTAAAGCGGAGTTTGACAGGTTCTTGATTAATAAGGGTATCAAAATTCGGAAAATGTGTAGCTTGGGTGGTTGATGGTTGGGTTGAGATGTTCTCTGATATTGGTCAAGCACTTAGTGGGCACATCATAAATTAACAGTGCACTGATAATATCTCCTTGTATAGTGATGAAGTGTTTGCAAGATCGGAAAACAACTCAACCCAATCAGGGCATCAAAAGTTATTATGAGAAGGCAGGAGAATAGGGTTGAGAAGGATAATAAATCAACCATGATAGAATGGCAGAGAAGACTAGATGGGCTGAATGGCCTAAATCTGCTCCTTTTTTTTAATGGTGTTATGGTGTTATGGGCATCCTGACTCCAAAAAATGGTGTCGATATAAAATTTAATTACATAATCACTGAGATGATGGAAAAAAACCAGCTATTTTGGGGCAGCTAGCTCCCGAAATCAATAATTGTAATAATTAATTAACCAATTAATTAGTAATATTGAATGAGGGATCAGATTTATCTTAGATACTATCTGAATATTTTGCAGTTCAGTCTATATGCTGTACCGTCTACTACTGCCACAGGCTATAAGCACACTGAGGAACCAATTTTTTTTAGGTAAGTGCAAATAAATACATATTCTGTATCGGCCCTTGTGTGTTTTGCAGGGAATAGCTGGATCATTTTCTACTTCAACTGCGAAGTATTTCTCAACAGCATTTCAGCGATGGTATCAAATTGTTACCCTGACACAGTAAAGCTATTACATGTCCAAACTGTCAGCTCAGTGTTTGAGATGAGCGAAGAAACAAAAGAAAATACATTGAAAGAGGTACAGAATAAATCTCGGAGATATTCTATACATAAACAACCTGATCCTCGTGATCAGATTCCGATCAGTAGTTCACTACTGAGATGCCACAGTTTATGTATAAACCATTCAAGCTCCACAATAGGAACCTAGCCTGTAATTTACTTCTGGGTAAACAAGATACAGTGTGGGCCCTCTAAATCACTTGAAGAGACACCTGCTTGTAACTCAGCCCTGGGTAACCACGAACTTACATAGAAACCATTTGTAAAAGGTGATCACATTCCAACCTACAACCCTCTGCTGAGTAAGGCATGAAAGCATGGGGTTCCCAACTTTATTAGATGTAAGTGGTTATAACCTCCAAAAGCTTTATGGATCTCTAATTGATGAAATTGGAGATGATCTTCTGTTAAGCTGATAATATTTTTTTCCTTTCAAGCAGACCTCCTGCGCTGTGCTCACTATCGGATCTTCTTCTTCATCACCTCCTCGGGATTGAGGGTGATTTGATATTTCTTCATTTTTTGATGTCTCTGTTGGGAGCTATGACTTTTTCCAAGGATCAGTCAGAAGGTTACTGGTGAAGAAGGTGGGTAAATAATTTGTGAGGTGCTCCGCTCCTTTCATATCGGGAGTGCAAAGTGTCCACCTGGAGTGGCTGGAGAACCACTGGCTGGGAACTGCGGAGCACGAAGCTACATACACACAGTAGGCACTTTATTACGTACACCTGCTCATTAATGCACCTATCTAATCAGCCAATCATCTGGCAGCAACTCAATGCAGAAAAGCATGCGGGCATGGCCTAGAGGTTCAGTTGTTTTTCAGACCAAACATCAGAATGGGGATCGAAATGACTTTGACCTTTGAATGATTGATGGTGCTAGATGGGGTGGTTTGAGTAACTCCAATTACCACACAATACTACAGTGGTGTGCAGAAGAGCATCTCTGAATGCAAAACATGGCGAAACTTGAAGCAGATGGGTTACTACAGCAGAAGACCATGAACAAAACACTCAGTAGCCAATTTATTAGCGACAGGAGGTGACTAATAAAGTAACCACTGAATGTATAAACCATGGGTTTAGTACGCAATTCACTATCTGATATCCATTCCTTGAACTATAAACTGCTGGATCCTCTCAAACAGATTGCATGGTATTGTCTGCTACTCTGTGTTAGTTGTAAGTGATAGGGTGTCTGTAACACTGAGTGTGTTGCTATAGACAACATTTCTCATGTCAGTGAGGTTCAAGAACAGCTAGCTGAATAACCTCTCAGCAGTCTGTGTGCAAGTAAATGCACGTTGTTTAAAACATGACATAATTTATTTAGATGATTAATAGTTAGTCAACTTCTTCCTTCCTTCACATTTCTCATCTTGCACTGGAGCCGATGATATCAGGAAACCATGAGGAAAAAAAATATGGTTCTGTAATAGTCAGCTGAATAAAAGATACCCAGATTTCGACAAGATTTGTGATTGTAAAATACTTCGGAAATGTATCACCAACTCCTTAACAAATGCAATTCAGTTTCCTGATTGTTTTCTCGGTGTGGCAAGGATTCAATTTTTTCCTGTTTTTATGCTTTGAGTGTCAAAATAGTTTCCTTTCATGAATTGTCAAAATAACACAGCAGCCATTAACTAATGTGGCAGAGTATGCAGCATTTTAAATCGCAATTAGGGAAACACTACATAGCTGAGGCTGTGGTTTAGACAAATGCTGAGCAATCAACATCATTTGGGCGTATTAAACCTAAAAAATAAAACAAACAAGTGATGGATCAATGAGCTTGGTCATATTATTGGAGTTTAATAGAAAGGTTAAACTATTACAGCAACAGAGGTTAAGGCAATGTCTTTAATGTGACATTGTCAGACCTGCTTCACAAAGGGGAAGAGGAAACTCAGCAAAGTTAGGGGAGAGATGGATTTGTGGGTGGGGAGAAAAGTAAGAGGAAAGCAATGGATTCCAGAGGTTGGGACAATTTACATAGAATATTGAACATCAGAATCAAGTCTAATATCACTGGCAGATGTTGTGAAATTTGTTGCTTTTGCAGCAGCAGTACAAAGCAATACACAATAATAAAAAACCGTGAATTACGGTAAGTATATAGATACATAGTTAAATAGGTAAATTAAAAAAGTAGTTCAAAAAAGTAATGAGGTAGTCTTCATGGGTTTATTGACCATTCAGAAATCAGATCACAGCATAGTACAAGCACTTCAGCCCATGATGTTGAGCCAATCTTTAATCCAACTTTAAGATCAATCTAACCTTCCCTCCAACATAGCTGTCCATTTTATAATCATCCATATGCCTTTCTAAGACTTTCTTAAGTGCCCCTAATGTAATTGACTCTACCTGCACACCCTGCAGGGTGTTTCATGCACCCAGCACTCCCTGTGTAAACAAACTTACTTCTGATATCTCCCCCTATACTTTGATCCAATCACCATAAAAGTATGCTCTCTCGTATCAGCCCTTTCCTCCCTGGGAAAAATTCTCTGGCTGTCCACTCGGAAATCTTGTAGACCTCTATCAAGTCACTTCTCCTCCTCCTTTGCTCCAAAGAGAATGCATCTGAATTCTGAGATGGCTGCACATAGAAATGAAGGTGGAAGTGAGGGAGAGCACTCAAGAGGAGGACGCTCCCTACGTGATTCCCTTGTCCATTCGTCCCTCCTCACCGATCTCCCTCCTGGCACTTACCCTTGCAAGAGGAACAAGTGCTATATCTACCTACACCTCCTCCCTCATTACCATTGAGAGCCCCTAACAGTTCTTCCAGGTGAGGCGACACTTCATCTGTGAGTCAGTTGTGGTCATATAGTGTGTTCGGTGCTCCTGGTATGGCCTCCTGTATGTCAGATTTCTAGCATCTGCAAGTTTTGTCTTGTTTGTGAAGATCTGTTTTAACCTGTAGGAAGAGCTGAGGACAGTGGCTGAGATGCAGAAACTTTGACATATACACATTTTAGATTAGATTATGAGGATACACAGTCTTCTTTTATTGTCATTTAATAATGCATGCATTAAGAAATGATACAATGTTTCTCCAGAATGATATCAAAGAAACACATGACAAACGGACTGAAAAACTGACAAAAACCACATAATTATAACATATAGTTACAACAGTGCAAAGCAATACCACAATTTGATAAAGAACAGGCCATGGGCACGGTAAAAAGTCTCAAAGTCTCTCGAAAGTCCCATCATCTCACGCAGACGGTGGACCTCCAGCGCCGCAAACTTGCCGATACAGCATCCTGGAAGCATCCGACCACAGTCCGACTCCGAGTCTGTCCAAAATCTCCGAGCCCGTCCAAAATCTCCGAGCCTCCAACCAGCTCTCCGACACTGAGCACCGAGCACCATCTCTGCCGAGCACTTCGACCCTGGCCCTGGCAACAGGCAATAGGCAAAACCGAGGATTTGGGGCCTTCCCCTCCGGAGATTCTCGATCGCACAGTAGCAGCAGCAGCAAAGCAGGCATTTCAGAAGTTTCTCCAGGTGTTCCTCCGTGCTTCTCATGGCTGTCTCCATCAAATCAGGATTGTGCACGGTCCCCTAGTTAACACATACAATATCGTTCGGAACGGCCACATGCGCTGCGTCGCGCCGCCATTTTCTCCCTCCTCCATTATGATAAAGGTTTTGAATTAGTGTGAATGCAATGGTGACTGGCAAGATGAAGAGCCATAGGAGAATGGTACAAAATTGGTTTAGCTTCAGATGAACAAGTTAGTTTAAGCTGGAAGTTGTACCAGGTGTGTTGTTGGACTGAAAGGTGATATGTGCTTGTTAACACGTATCAGAGGTAAGGGGCAGATCAGGATGCATTTGGGGTAAGTGGAGAATTGGGTCACAGAGGTGAAATAATTTTCAGCCTATGAATTAAGAGAGAAGGTGCCTTGAAATGAATTACAATATTTGCAAAATTCACACAAAAAATTTTTGAGGTCAGCACATTACTTTGACCAATACCAACTCTGCACAGTCTGGTTTAAACCAGGAAGATTTCCAGTGCTTGCCAGTTGCCACAAAATAGCAACTAAATATCTAAAGCAAGTGGTCATGATTTCAGATAGATTAAGAGAAAGCTGCTACTGTGAAATAATACTTAATTTCAAACATTTAACTTCAATTATACTTTAATTTTCAGACCTGGATGGCTGACAATTTACTCTCAGAGGCCACTTTATTAAGTACAACTGTGCATCTGCTCATTCAGCTAATCGTGTGGCAGCAACTCAATGCAGTAAAGCATGCAGACATGGTCCAGAGGTTCAGTCATTGTTCAGACCAAACATCAGAATGGGGAAGAAATGTGATCTAAATGACTTTGACCGTGGAATGATTGTTGGTGCCAGACTAGGTGGTTAGAGTATCTCAGAAACTGCTAACCCCCTGGGATTTTCATGGACAACATTCTTAAGAGTTTACAGAAAATGGTGCGAGAAACAAAAAACAAGTACATCCAGTGAGTGGCAGTGCTGTGGGTGAAAATGTCTTGTTAATGAGAGAGGTTAGAGGGGAATGGCCAGACTGGTTCAAACTGACAGGAGTATCATATTTTGTAACTCCAGATGTTTATCAAAAGAAAAACAATGGGAGAGCCAGGGATATCTTATGTCAGGTTTCATTTTCACTTTAGTGAGGCAGGCACTTATGGCATGGAGGCATAACAGTGTGACAGTCACATATTTTTACATAATTACCCGTAATGAATTATATAAACAAAGAATGCTTAATCAAACAATATCACAATATTAAATCAACAATTTTACAATGGTACTCAAATATTAAAATGTAACACTCCTCCCTGCTTAGCTATATACAACTCAATTTAGAATGCATCTCAATTTATTTTATATATACATATTCACATAGTATACTATATTATAGACATCCACAGCTATAATAAAATTTAAATTGTCCCTTTCAGGTCTAAAGATTTAATAGCTGTGGAGGATTACTTACTCTTGTGGGATAATGTCTTTCCTGATATGGAGTTGGGGGGTGGGGGTGGGTCACTCTGCTTGACAGATGAGACTTGCGGCTGTTGAACAATCTCAGGTTCCGGGGCCGCCTCGGTGGTGGCTGTAGGAGTTGACGCTGGAACTGCAGAAAATGGTTCTGACACCTTTGGATGCCTTTCTTCTCTAACAATTGACTCTGCTCTCCTCAACTGATCGATGTGTCATCTCCAGGTGACATCAGATGCCATTGCCACTGTGTAGGAGGGTGGTCTAGTTCTGTCCTTAAGTACCCATTTTTGATCACCCCTCGCAAGGACTTTTTTGTTCAGGAGTGCAACATCGAACCTGCTCATTTAAGGAGCCTTTAATTTGTCTCTGCTGTTTGTCCTGCATAATTGTTGTGAGACTGGGTTTGAGGAGATCCAAGTGTGAGCACAATGGACGAACCAGGAACAGAATAACTGGTGAGTTGTTGGTTGTGGAATTTGCTACATTGATGAAGGAGGAAATTGCTAAGCTTCTGATTGTGTCAGTGCAGTGTGTACAGCTGACATTGCTCACAGTGCATTATTTAAACACTGGGCAAATCATTCTGCTATGTCATTTGTAGCTGTGTGGTAAGGTACAGATGTAATGAGTCTTATTTCTTTCAGTTTCATGAATGATTGAAACTTCTCTGCAACAAACTGTGGTCCATTGTCACTGAATAATTCTTCTGGAACACCAGTCCTTGAGAAGAGGCTTCTCAACACATCAACAGTGTGTGAGATTGTAGTGGAGGCTGTTCGGAACACTTCTGGCCACTACGTAGCTGCATCCACTACTACCAAAAAAATTTCCACCTGTGAATGGTCCATCAAAATACACATGAATCTTCTGCTGGGACAATGCAGGCAGACTATTCCCAGAGATGGAGAAGAGCTGCTCTTGGCATCCTCTGGACATGTTGGCATTCTAAATAATGCATGGCAAGCTAATTGATCTGCTGATCTGTCCCAGACCACGAGACAAAGCTTTGAGCCAGTGCTTTCATTTTGACCATGCCTAGATGACTGGCATGTAACTCCTCCAGCACTTCAGTATTCAGCAGGGTTGGTATAACTTTCAATCCCCAGATAAGGCAACCCAGTCAAGGACAAGTTCTTCTCGGCACTAGTAGAAGTGCGGAAACTGGAATTTTTGCTGCAGATTCTAACCATTTTGGGTTGCCATGTAGACCTGAGAAAGTGTGAGGCCTTTTCTAGCTTCCCTTTAGATCACCTCTGCCATAATAGGGAGACTTTTGATTTGTATTAATGAGAATACCTCAAGAGAAGTGTCCTCTTTTGTGAGTTTTAAGTTATTTCCTTTTCCAAGGGTAAACGGGATAATCCATCAGTATTTCCATGATTAGTTGTCCATGAATTCAATCTTGTAACTGTGTTCTCCAAGAAACAGAGCCCATCTCTGCATTTGTGCTAGTGGAGCAGTCCTCTGCAGATTGAAAATGGACACCAGTAGATGACGATCAGTAACGAAGGCAAACTCTCTCCCATACCGGTACTGGTTGACAGATTTTACATGGAAAACCAAGCTCTCTCTGTCAATCTGAGTGCAATTTTTCTATTCAACGGTAAAGGAACACGATGCAAAGACTGTACGGTGTTCACTTCCATCACTCATAACGTGTGAGATGACTGCACCTACATAAGGAGACACATCACAGGTAACCTTCGCTGGGCGATGTGAATCAAATGTGTGAGTACAGTGTCTAATGTCACCATCTCCTTTGCCTTTTGGAAAGCCACCTCACTCTGCTTTGTAGATTTCCATTTCTTCCATCTCCATCTATAGGTAGGCCTCAGCTAAGTCCACTTTGCTGAAGTATTTTCATCCAGAAAGTTTTGCAAAGATATCCTTTATCTTGAACAGAGAGTACTGATCGTCTTTCAGTACTGGATTGATTGTGTCCTTATTGGCTACTGGGACAACTGGTGTTGCTCGTAGGCTCCACTCAACCTTGGAAATAATTTGCTTCTGCTCCATGTGATCTAGCTCACTGGCTACTTTATCACAGATAGTATAAAAACCCAGACAGGCTTTGTAAAACGTGGGTGTGATATTTTCAGTTAACATTATTGTACTCTTGATATGTTTGAGGTTTCCAATGCCATCCTTGAACACTGCTCTGACTCTATTGCAGGTGATGAGGCAAGCAAATTATGGATGAATATTCAATGCTGAGTTCCTCCAGCACTTTGTGCGTATTGCTCGGATTTCTAGCATCTGCAGAATTTCTCTTGTTTGGTATTCAATCAAGTGGTAGTTGCCTTAGCCAATTGTGACCCCATAATTTTGGCACTCCTGTTTTTTACCAAACATAATCATAATGTGGCTTGTTGGTTGCTGAGTTTCACTGCTAAGAATGCCATTGCTACAGGATTTTCTTTTTTCCAGTTCAAGATAACTTGGATATCTGCTGGCTTCAGTTCAGTATCTTTGAAATGCCATTAAGCTCATTTTGTGGGATGACTGAAACAGCTGAGCCGGTGTCCAATTCCATTTTAATTAATTTTCTGTTTACTTCAGGTGTAAACCATATTGATTGTCTATTATTAGTTTTCACCATAAGACCATAAGACAAAGGAGTAGAAGTCGGCCATTAGGCCCATCGAGTCTGCTCCGCCATTTTATCAGGAGCTGATCCATTCTCCCATTTAGCCCACTCCCCCGCCTTCTCATCTTAACCTTTGATGCCCTGGCTACTCAGTACCTATTAATCTCTGCCTTAAATACACCCAATGACTTGGCCTCCACTGCCGCCCGTGGCAACAAATTCCATAGATTCACCACCCTCTGGCTAAAAAAATGTCTTCGCATCTCTGTTTTGAATGCGCGCCCTTCAGTCCTTAAGTCATGCCCTCTCGTGCTAGACTCCCCCACCATGGGAAACAATTTTGCAACATCCACTCTGTCCATGAATTTCAACATTCGAAATGTTTCTATGAGGTCCCCCATCATTCTTCTAAACTCCAAGGAATACAGTCCAAGAATGGACAAACGTTCCTCATATGTTAACCCTCTCATTCCAGAATCATTCTAGTGAACCTTTTCTGAACCCTCTCCAATGTCACCACATCCTTTCTTAAATAACATTGCATTCGCCTTAGTCATCACCGATTCAACCTGGAGGTTAACCTAAAGGGTATCCTGCATGAGGACACCCAAGTCCTGTTGCATCTCAGAACTTTGAATTCTCTCCTTATTTAAATAATAGTCTGCCCGTTTATTTCTTCTACCAAAGTGCATAACCATATACTTTCCAACATTGTATTTCATTTGCCACTTCTTTGCCCATTCTCCCAATCTATCCAAATCTTTCTGCAGAGTCTCTGTTTCCTCAGCACTACTGCCCCCTCCACCCTTTGTATCATCAGCAAACTTAGCTACAAAGCCATTTATTCCATAATCCAAATCGTTGATGTACAATGTAAACACTGATCTCTGTGGAACACCACTGGTAACCGGCAGCCAACCAGAATAGGATCCCTTTATTCCCACTCTCTGTTTCCTGCCAATCAGCCAACGCTCTATCAACGTATGTAACTTTCCTGTAATTCCATGGGCTCTAATCTTGTTAAGCAGCCTCGTGTGTGGCACCTTGTTAAGACCTTCTGAAAATCCAAATATACAACATCCACTGCATCTCCCTTGTCTAGCCTACTTGTAATTTCCTCAAAAAATTGCAATAGGTTTGTCAGGCAGGATTTTCCTTTAAGGAATCCATGCTGAGTTCTGCCTATTTTGCCATATGCCTCCATACTCCGTAACCTTATCCTTGACGATCGACTCCAACAACTTCCCAACCACCGATGTCAAGCTAACAGGTCTATAATTTTCTTTTTGCTTCCTTGCCCCCTTCTTAAATAGCAGAGTGACATTTGCAATCTTCCACTCCTCTGGAACCATGCCAGAATCTATTGACTTCTGAAAGATTATTGCCAATGCCTTCACAATCTCCACAGCTACTTCCTTCAGAACACGAGGGTGCATTCCATCTGGTCCGGGAGATTTATCTACCCTTAGACTATTCTGCTTCCTGAGTACTTTCTCTGTCGTAATTGTGACTGCGCACACTTCTCTTCCCTGACACCCTTGAGTGTCCGGTTTACTGCTGATGTCTTCCTCAGTGAAGACTGATGCAAAATACTCGTTCATTTCCTCTGCCATCTCCTTTTCCCCCATTACAATTTCTCCAGCATCATTTTCTATCGGTCCTATATCTACTCTCACCTGTCTTTTATTCTTGATATACTTGAAAAAGCTTTTAGTATCCTCTTTGATATTATTTGCTAGCTTCCTTTCATAGTTCAGCTTTTCCCTCTTAATGACCTTCTTAGTTTCCCTTTTTAAGCTTTCAAAAACTTCCCAATCCTCTGTATTCCAACTAATTTTTGCTTCCTTGTATGCCCTCTCCTTTGCTTTAACTTTGGCTTTGACTTCTCTTGTCAGCCACGGTTGCATCTTTTTTCCATTCAAAAATTTCTTCTTTTTTGGAATATATCTGTCTTGCACCTTCCTCACTTCTTGCATAAACTCCAGCCACTGCTGCTCTGCCGTCCTTCATGCTAATGTCCTTTTCCAGTCAACTTTGGCCAGTTCCTCTCCCATGCCACTGTAATTTCCTTTACTCCACTGAAATACCGACATATCAGATTTTGGCTTCTCTTTCTCAAATTTCACAGTGAACTCAATCATGTTATCATTACTGCCTCCTAAGGGTTCCTTCACCTCAATCTCTCCAATCACCTCTGGTTCATTACACAATACCCAATCCAGTACATCCGATCCTCTAGTGGGCTCAACAACAAGCTGTTCTAAAAAGCCAACTCGCAGACATTCTACAAATTCTCTCTCTTAAGATCCAGTGCTGACCTGATTTTCCCAATCCACTCGCATGCTAACATCCACCACAATGAAAATAACACTGCCCTTCCGACAAGCCGTTTCTATTTCCTGTTGTAATTTGTAATCCACATCACTGCAGCTGTTAGGTGGCCTGTATATAACTGCCATCAGGGCCCTATTACCCCTGCGATTTCTTAGCTCAACCCATAAAGATTTTGCATCTTCCTATCCTGTGTCACCTCTTTCTAATGATTTAATCTCATTTCTTACCAATAAAGCCACGCCTCCCCCTCTGCCTACCTTCCTATCCTTCCGATACACCGTGTGTCCTTGGACGTTCAGCTCCCAGAGACATGCATCCTTTAGCCAGGTCTCAATGATGGCCACAATATAATACCTGCCAATCTGTAGCTGTATGACATGATCATCCACCTTATTCCTTATGCTGCGTGCATTTAAGTATAACACCTTAAGTCCAGTATTTGGTACTTTTTGCTTTGATTGCACTGCAACTTTATTGCATTGCAACTCATCCCAATGGCTCCAATTTGCCCCATCACCTGCCTGCCCTTCCTGACATCTTTACTGCTCACTATCTTAGATTTATTTCTGTTTTCTCCCTCCTCCACTCTATCATTCCAGTTCCCATCCCCCTGCCAAATTAGTTTAAACCCTCCATAACAGCTCTATTAAACCTTCCCGCCAGGATATTGGTCCCCTTTGTGTTCAGGTGTAACCCGTCCTTTTTGAACAGGTCATACTTCCCCCAGAAGAGATCCCAATGATCCAAGTATCTGAAGCCCTGCCCCCTGCACCAGTCTCTCAGCCACGCATTCATCTGCCTGATCCTACTAGTCTTACCCTCGCTAGCATGTGGCACAGGTAGCAATCCCAAGATTACTACCCTGGAGGTCCTGCTTCTCGGCTTCTTTACTAACTCCCAGAAATCTCTCTTCAGGACCTCCTCCCTTTTCCTATCTATGTCATTAGTACCAACATGTACCAAGACAACTGGCTGCTCGCCCTCTCCCTTCAGAATATTCAGGACCTGATCCGAGACATCCCGTACCCTGGCACCTGGGAGGCAACACACCATGCTGGTACCTTTATCAGGCTCACAGAATCTCCTGTCTGTTCCCCTGACTATGGAATCCCCTATGACTACCGCATTCCTCTTCTCCCTCCTTCCCTCCTGCACCACAGCGCCAGGCCCAGTGCCATAGACCCAGTCACCATGGCTGTCCCCTGTCAGGTCATCTTTTTCAACAGCATCGAAAGTGAGATACTTGTTGCTGAGGGGGGCAGCCACAGGGGTGCTCTCCACTATCTGGGCATTTCCCTTCTCTCTCTTGACAGTCACCCAGTTTTCTGACGCCTATAGCCTAGGGATGACTACCTCCCTGTAGCTCCTGTCTATCACCTCTTCACTTTCCCTAATAAGCAGTAGGTCATCAAGCTGCAGATCCAGATCCCTAACACAGTCTTTGAGGAGCTGCATCTCGGTGCACCTGGCGCAGATGTGGCCATCAGGGAGGCTGGAGGTCTTTCAGGATTCCCACATCTGACACCCTGAACAAAGCACTAATCCTGCAGGCATGCTACCTAATTCTACAGGAATGAAACAAGGAAAAATAAATCTACTCATCCACTTACCTCGCCAAGCACACAAACTTTTTTAAACCATTAGCTGTGTGAGCCCTGCTGTTCCTCTGTCTGTCCGGGTCGATTTGCCAAGGGGAAAAAAAATTGGTGCCTCGCTCACGTCTCTTCCCTTTACTGCCTAAGCCCGTTGAGCCAAAGCCCTACACTCTGCTACCACTCACTCCGCTGCCCGCTGTATAGGGCAGTCTCCTTTTCAAACTCTCTACACTATCCTGTCTACGTCACACGCCTGCGCAGTCTCGTCCTTCTTGCACTCGAAGAAGTTTTTTAAAAAACTGCCTTCTTTCAGAATTCAGCTCTCACGCCACTCTTCATGTCCTGATCCAAAAAACGGCCGTTGGAAGTCGCCTTCTTTTTTAAACTCTCCGCGCTGCCCTGTCTATGTCACGCGCCTGTGCAGTCTTGTCCTTCTTGCACTCGAAGAAGTTTTTTAAAAAAACTGCCTTCCTTCAGAATTTAGCTCCCACGCCGCTCTTGTCCCGATCCAAAAAACATTGTAAATGCAGTCAAGGCCAATGCAGTCCTCTGTCACTCTCATAATTATCAGATTTTTCATCAAAAGCATGTAGTTTAGTACAGGTTTCCCCCACCATCCGAAGGTAGAGTGTTCCTATGAAACAGTTCATAAGCCGAAATGTCGTAAAGCGAAGAAGCAATTACCATTTATTTATATGGGAAAATTTTGTGAGTGCTCGCAGACCCAAAAATAACCTACCAAATCATGCCAAGTAACACATAAAACCTAAAATAACAGTAACATATAGTAAAAGCAGGAATACTATGATAAATACACAGCCTATATAAAGTAGAAATACTTCTCCACAATCATTGCCGGCACTGTTCTCCGTAGCGAAAATCTAACGCAAGCGCTCTCGGCAGAAAATCTCACGCAAGCGCTGTTGACAAAAACACGACGCATGCGCTCTCCAGTAACCTTTAAGCTATGAAGCTGCCAAATCATACCAAATAACATGTAAAAATACACAGCCTATATAAAGTAGAAATAATGTATGTACAGTGTAGTATTACTTACTGGAATCGGGAAGACAGCGCCGAGCACACCGATGATGGTGTGTTAGACTGAGTCGTCACAGGTTGGGTGGTGCAGTGGCCCCCCACTCTCCAGGCCGCTGAGCGATACATTGCTACGAAGCACGCAGGGGTACAGCGGTAGCCGGGAGGCACACAGCACATCTTTAAGAAAAAAGCCGAAATAAACATGCTAATTAATTAGGCCGCCCGACATGTAATTGTCGGCCCAGATCAGTGCCGATTGCCAATTGCGTCGTCTCTGATCTCAGCCAACATTTACGTGTGCGGCAGCACCTAATTAATTAGCATGTTTATTTCGGCATTTTTCTTAAAGATGTGCTGTGTGCCCCTCGGCTACCGCTGCATTCTCTGCGAATCGGTATCTGTCCGTGGCCCAGGGGTTGGGGTGGTGGGACACTGGGGTGTCATCTCGTCGCCTATTTCCGTTAGAGCAGGCAGCTCATCTTCTCCTATGACTGCCCACCTTGATGTCGAAGGTCGAGGTTTGTCGTCTGCTGTGGCTGATGTGGAAGGCTTGCTTGATTGCTGAGCCTCGCGCATTTTTCTATCATACAGTTCTTAAGGACTCAAACCATCTTGCTAATATCCCCTAAACCTACGTACCCTTTCAAAATTAAAGTCGTACTTTATCATTACTCATTCGGTTTCGATTGTTATCCTTTCCTCTTCCAACTGCATCAGCTCCTCATCTATCAGTTCTTGGTCGTGGGATGCCAAAACCTCTTCAACCTCATCTTCGTCAGCTTCCACAAGCCAAACTCATGTTGTCCTTACTTGGTTCACCACGATCAAAACGCTTAATTATGTCTAGTTTTACGCTAAGTGTAACACCCTTACAAGCTCTTTCAGGCTTTTCCAATACCTCAGAACTCATCTTGCAAATGGCTGCTCACAGGCACGTGTTAAAGCAACGCCGTTCCGAATCCGGGGGACAGCGGCTGCTCGGGCCGTGCGCTGACTTTTTTCGTAACAGTGTAAACACCTTCTGAAAGCGAAAACAGGGTACTAATATAGGTCTTTCGTAACAGTGAGGTTTCGGAAAGCCAATGTTCGAAAAGCGGGGGACACCTGTACTCTTTTTGAAACTGCAACTTGACTTTTTTTTTCCCTGTCCTGTGTAATCCATTTATCTTTGTCAATTCAGCCACATACATTCAGACCCCTCATAGCGCTGATTCATTACAACGTGGTTATTAAATTCTTTATTGAAATGTTTCAAAATAGCAAAGACTTCATTCTAAACAGCACTTAAAACTTCTCGAGTGGCTGCCATTACAGTAAACATTCAATCAGCCAATGAGAACACTTCACATACACTCTGAGCCACTCACAGCCAATCACATATTACTTCATGTTCTGCCTCCCCCATGGGTGTAAATGTTCTTGCTCCTATGCCAATTTATTCCATTTTTTTTCTCTCATCATGTCTGAAAACAGCCTGCAACTCCCAGTGAGCGTAGTACATCTAAGATGTCTGGGAACAGCATTAGCATGGATATGAAACTACAAGTGATACATTGTTTGGAAGCCGGTGAGCATCAGGTTGATGTTGGCACCTCTTTGAAATTTGCAATGTTCATCGATAATGACCCTGAATGGGAGCAAAGCACTCAGGCAAAGAGAGGTGTTCTCGACATGATTTCCTGCTACTGAGAACTGCTTCTTGAGAGGAAACTTAAGAAAAGGCAGTTAAATCTCAACACCTAGTTAAAGAATAAGTCAAAATTAGAGGAGGACCCACAGCCTTGTCCCTCCTCTGAGATGTAACCACCACCTGCTTCCCTCCACTGCTGCTGCTCCTCTGATGTATGGGTTAGGCCTATTTGCGTGTTTGGTACTCCATGAATTACGGTGCAAGGAATGCATGACCAATACTAAACGGGGTCTGAGTGTACACTAAAATGGGCTTCCCTTCCTTAAGATTCTGCTTATGAAGCCTAAAGTGTTCTGTAATCAACAGTAGTTTCAGTTCTAAGTGTTCTTGCATTACTTTCATCATATCAACCAAGCTCATTTGCTTTTTAAAATTTTTGATTACTATCACTTGCTATTCACTGTTTATGAACCCATCTTAAGCACCTAAGCTCTCTCTCTCTATATATATATACACACCTCAGATTTTTGCACAGTATTGTAGGATGCAAAGTTGTGTGGAAATAGGAAGATGAGGAATAAGGGTTGCTCAGTTGGGTTCTGGCATAGACTTGATGGGCTGAATGGACTCCTTCATGTAAAAATAAATAAGACAGGCAAAGAACTTCAGGAACACAAGAGGGAACAGCAGACAAGCTGTTGATTGCAGATGATCCTCGATGACAGAAATGAAGCTCGGTGGCAGACTAACATACATTAAAGTCCTGGGATACAAAGAATTTGAGGCACATGAATGGGGTTCATTGCAGATGGGATTTATAGCTGGGCTAAATTGAGCTCGCTGCCTGCAGAAGGTCTTTGGTACAGCACAAGTTCTACATGGCTGAAGGCGTATTGTGTCTGTAAATATTTCATGGAATGATACAAAATAAGGGAACAAGTACACTTCGCGGTTACTTTATTAGGTACACTTGTACACCCGGTCATTAATGCAAATATCCAATCAGCTAATCATGTGGCAGCAACTCAATGCATAAAAGCATGCAGACATGGACAAGAGGTTCAGATTTTGTTCAGAACAAACAATAGAATAGAGAAGAAATGTGATTCAACTGACTTTGACTGTGGAATGATTGTTGGTGCCAGACAGGGTGGTTTAAGTATCTCCGAAACAGCTGATCTGCTGGTATTTTTACTAACAACAATGTCTAGAGTTCACAGAGAATGGTGCGAAACACAAAAGGAACATCCAGTGAGCAGCAGTTCTGTGAGTGAAAATGTCTTGTTAATGAAAAAGTCAGAGGAGAATGGCCAGACGGCTCACGCTGACAGGGAGGCTACAGTCACTCAAATAATGACACATGTGCAGAAGAGCACCTCTGAATGCACGACACATCAAACCTTGAAATAGATGGGCTACAAAAGCATGACCATGCAGAAAGACAATCACTGAGTGTAAATATAAGTTTTGTCAAATGCTACTTCCTGAAATCTAACCATATCTGAAACTGCTTCAACTCTCACAGCATTTGTTGTTACATTTAGAGTACAACCCTAAATAGGAGAGTCCTGGATATTCATAAAGAATTCTCAAGCGCTAAGTACCAGTAAGTTGTTCACCTATTCCTTGTTCTTCTCAATATCCAAAGATTTTGCAGTCCCACCCTTAATAACCCCCAAACTTTACAGCATATATTTCGTCTGAGAAACGCATCTTCTTAGACTTATGCCTGCCTCTGACAAAAGAAATGTGAGAGTGCAAAGTTTATGACAGGCATGGTTGCTCAAATAACCCAGAGTAAAACAGCTTCAGGGAGAATTAGAGGAAGGTAGGAAAGAAGAAGGAAAGAAAAGAAGAAAGATTGGCTTTATTTGTCACATGCACAATACAGAAAAATGTTGTCGTTTGCATCAAATCAAATCAAATCAGTGAGGATTGTGCCACACTTCCAGCACCAACAGAGCATGCCTTCGCTTTGCTATCTGTATCCCATATATTTTGGGAATGTGGGGAGAAACCAGAGCATCTGGAGGAAACCAACAAGACCACAGGGAGAACATACCAACTCCTGACAGACAGCGGTGGGAATCGAATGGCGCTGTAATAGCATTACGCTAACCACAACATGACCATGACGCTCCATGGATAATGATTTGTTGGAGAGGCAACAGGTGTCACTGCTTGGATGATAATCGTTGTGAGAAAGGAATCCTTGAGCTCCTCAGTTATTGTTGGTGCTGAGGTTGGAAGATACCAGGTAAGATCGTGGTTTACAATGCAGAAATCAATTAACTGTTTCATTTTGTATTTTTACAATGATGCTGGCATTGGGAATAGTAATTTATGTGCTTTCATTGGCCTAGCTGGACCTTGTGAAAGATGGTTAACTATCTATCAAATCTATTCAAGTCTGCTTCCTCTTTATTTAAGGAAGAAGAGATGAGTGTTGAATTGGATGGAGTAAGTGAGAATACCTTGAGTCAGGGCATCAATTTTGAAAGCAAGGGTAAGATTGAGCAAAGTGGTGCCTGTAGAATTTTGTTTAATGAATGGTGAGGTAAATAAAAAGATCTGTAAATAATCTTTTTAACCTCAAAAGTGGGATTGGAAGGGTAATGTTTATGACAGTAACCCAAGGAAGCATTCAGTGAATTGCCATGGTTTGGTAGTGAGACCACAAGGCATTTTTTTGTAGAGCTTAGGGAGGATGGGAAGGCAAATTGAACTGGGGAGGACATATGTCATCTTGCATGAAAAACGCAGAGCCAAGGAACAGGTCCATAAGTCCAGCTGGCCTCCGTTGATCTGTATTGCTCCCTAAAATCTCCTCCCACCCCACTTCATCATCTTAAGAATATAATCTTCAACTCGCTTCCCTCTCCTATTTACTTCCCCTTAAATAAATCAGTTATTCACCTCAATGACTTTAAGTGGGAGCAAATTCCATGTCCTAATTACTCTTTAGATAAGCAGACGTCTCCCTAATTCCTTGGTGAATTTATTGCTGACAGCTTTGTACAACTGACTCATTTTTCAGCCACCCATAGAAATTGTTCCCCATCTCGGTCAGGTCACCTCCTCAGCTTTATCCTTCACAGAGAAAAGGTGCTCATCCTGATAGATCTCTGATGAAAGATATAACCTCTCAGTCTTTGGATTGTGGAAAATAATCCTTTTTGTCCTTTTCCCTCTTTAAAATGTGAAATTGATCTCAGTTGAAGCAGTGTTGGAAAATCTCCAATGAGTTCAGTAGCTCTGGGCCAGAGAGAGTAGAAAATTGGCCAGTCCCGATCATCTCTGGACAGCTGAAGATAGGATTGGAGACACGGCACAGAAAAAAAATGCAGTTACATATAATTTTGGCTCTAAAATGAGCAACGCTGTTTATGCCATACTTGTTTATTTTATGAAGGCTGCAGCTATCACTTAACCAATTAGAGCATTTGAACTCCCTGATATTTTCTCAGTCCTCCATGTGGAAATGCTGGCTAGCACTCACACTTGCATATGAAGGACAGTCATTTGAGAAGATGGCAGAGGAAGTTAAAGCTAGACGTTAATTTGTAGGAAGCAGCATCTTTTGAAAAGAAGTGATGTGAACGGACTTGTGCTGAGCAAGAATTTAAATGTTTGAGATTTAGGGTTATGCAGGGAAACTTGCACTCATTGGTCACTTTGTTAGGTAGTTCCTGTACCTAATCAAGTGTTCACTGAGTGTTTGTTGATGGTGTTCTGCTGCTATAGTCTATCCACTTCAAAGTTTGCAATGGTTAGTATTCAGAGATGCTTTTCTGCACATCACCGTTGTAATGTACTGTTATTTGAGTTACTGTCACCTTCCTGTCAGCTTGAGCTAGTCTGGAAATTCTCCTTTGCCCTCTCTCATTAACAGGGCATTTTCACCCACAGAACTGCTGCTCACTGAATGCTTTTTGTTTCTTGCACAATTCTCGGTAAAAGCGAGAGACTGTTGTGCATGAAAATCCCTCAAACCACCCTGTCTGGCCCCAGCAACCATCCTTTGGTCAAAGTAAATTAGATCATATTTCTTCCCATTCTCATGTTTGGTCTGAACAACAACTGAACCCCTTGGCTATGTCTGCATGCTTTTATGCATTGAGTTGCTGCTACATGATTGGCTGATTAGATACTTCCACTAACAAGCAGGTGTGCAGGTGTGCCTAATGCATTGCCCACTGAATGTATCATGGATCAGGACGCTATGAAAGAGCAGAAATCCTGGGCTAGGAAGCAGAAAAGAAGCAATGCTTTACTTAAATGTTATTTAAGTCAGAGATAAAATGTTGTGCAAAGCTCTTCAGCATATTAGTCACAGAAAGGAGATCAAAGCCACTGAGAATGTAGAATGCAAATCAAATAAGCTTATAAGGTGTAGGAGTAGAGTTTGGCCATTTGGCCCATCGAGTCTGCTCCAGCATTCCGTCATGGCTGATTTATTATCCTTTTCAACCCCATGCTCCTGAATTCTCCACATAACCTTTGGCACCCTTACTAATCAGAAACCTATCAGCCTCCGCTTTACGTATACCCAATGATTTGGTCTCCACTTGCTAGTGTAGGTCCAAGGATAACAACAGAGAATGATTTGACTTCATTGGGTAAAGAAGTGCAGTAGAGAAGGGAGAGGGGTGTTTGTGAACCACCTGGCTAACAGAGACATCTGCTAGGAACACTGGCAGTGATATTACTGTTTTGCTGCAAAAGGCAGCATGCTGCGTGGCCGAAGCTGTTAAATGGACAGATGGACGGAAGGAAGGAAAGGGAAAAAAAAAGCAGTGGCTTGATGGAGGAACTGAATGGCAATTTGGCACTGAACAGGCAGCTGAGGCTGTTGGCTTTTGGTGTGTGTGGCTAAATCGTGCTGGCAAGCACGCGAAGCTCTTCTGGCGCTACTGATATGTGAGGCAGCTGACTGGAAGGCTGCCTCAGAATGGGTCTGTGCAATCTGCCAGACTGCTTGCTATTCATCCACTGCAAAGAAATCAGAAATCTCTGCACCCAGATTAAACGGAACAACCAGAACTGATGCGCAACTGTGATGATAAGGGTAAATATTCTGTCTAGGCTACTCAGCAGGTGATATTGCATTTTTCTTTTCACAGTCCTTCCATCTTTCTTTCCACAATGAGAAGGGAAATTACATTGACTATGAAACAGGTAACCTATCCTTTCTTGACTAAATGTTATGGTCAAAGAAAATTTCTTGGCCCCACAAAGGGATGGTTGGTAGCAATCTTGCCTAAGGCTCAGAATACTGTGGGGTTGAACCTCACTCCTGAGTTGAATTACACAATCTTGGTTTTTACTGGTGGAGTGCTGAGTGTCTGCAATGAGAATTCGGACATATTTGAACATACAAGGAGTTCATTTGCCCCATCAGATCCATGCCAGCTCCCAAATGAGCAATCCCATAATTTCCAGCTTCTCTCTCCTTATTTCTCTATAGCCCTGCAGCTCTTTCCTTTCCATATCAACTTTTCTTTGATTCTTTTGTTACATACCTGTAGGGTAATGTAATTAGAAGAAATCTACATAATTCACAACCACTGACATTGAGCTGGAGTTTCGCTTTGAGAGGCTGATCGGACGTAATGATATTGTTATGTGAACATTCTTAGCGCACCTTTGTGTTTATGTTTTGGATTTCAATAAAATGTGTTACGGGTTTCATTAAACATAAAATGCTTCACATCATTTCGTTTGTGAAAACCTACATTGGAGATTCTGATGCTTTAGGACCATTCCAGAGTTATTGAATTTGTCGGCCAATGCAGTCGCTTTGAAACTGCTAGAGTTTTGGGAGCAAAATGCCGTCGCTTGATTTGCACAAGCTGAGGCCTAGTTCATTCTGCGAGAAATCACTGACAATGACACTAAATTCTACTATGTGGTAGTGCCACTCAGTAATTCCATGGCTGTGAGAGTCTGCTTGAATACCTGACTGAACACGATAAATACCGATCACTGAAAACTCACTTTTTACAGTCTTTTGCACTATCGGAGTCTGAGCATGCCAAACATTTGCTCTCCTTACCCGGTCTCGGTAATGCTAGGACTTCAGAGCTAATGCATCACATGCTGTTTTTCCTGGGAAATCACTATCCTTATTTTGTTTTTAAAGATCTCTACATGCAGCAAATGCCTCATCAAGTTCAAATAGCCTTCCCCAATGCACCCATGAAGGACTATAGGGAGCTGCTAAAATGGCTGATAGTCTACACTCAGCTGGGTAGTGGTGCATCATTCCTTCTCCTTTCTCTACCTCAATAAGCCCAGTCAGCAAGACCACCAACATAAGGATGCCCGCGGCTGTGAAACAGATGATGCCAGGTTTTTGCCATGATCGCTTTGGTAGGAACGCTAGGAAGTGCCGACTGCATTCAGCTTCATTAGTGCCAGCGTACTGGGACATCAGAGGTCTGCAAGCACCGTGGGTTCCAGCTACTGTTCATTATGGACGCTCTTTCAGGATGACACTTCTTGTGTGACATTGGTGCTCAAGTGCGTGTACTGCCTGCATTGCCTTCTGATTAGAAGACAAAGAGCAATGGAGGTGCCAAAAGCAGTGGGATCCAGTCTTACAAGTGATGCTCTGTTCCAGTGTGTGACATTACACATGGGAGTTCGTCCTAGCTAAAGTGGTTAGACCTCTGCTTGGAGCAGTTTCTTGTGTGCCTAAGGATTATCAGTTGATCTTAAGAACTGCCTGCTTGTGGAGGTCAAGGAATTTGGGTGGTTTCCCCACTCTGCTAGTAAGTTCCCCACAACGAAGTCAAGCGAATGCACCACTGAGTGCTGGGCGAATTCCGAGACCTCACCAAGCCCACATTCTCCAATCCAGTTGCAAAGTATGGGGTCGAGCACCTAATTTCCACAAATGCGGTGCCAGCACATGCCTGCTGATGTAGAGTGGACCCAGAAAAGCTAGCAACAGCGAAGGCTGAGTTTGCCAACATGGAAAGACTCTGCATTTTTACGCTCGTCGAATAGGGCCTGGGTTTCACCCCGCCATGTGGTGATTACTGATGCCTTATCGAGGCCACCACCCGCAATCATTACCCGGTCCCACACATTCAAGACTTTTCGGCATGTTTAGCCAGAAGTTTAACTTCTTTCCAAAGTTGATCTAGTTAGGGGATACCATCGTGTGCCTGTGTGCTTGGAGGACATTCCCAACAGAACTGCAATAACCCTGTTTGGTCTTTTTGATTTTCTGTGCATGCCGTTTGGACTGAAAAATGCAGCACCGGTCTTCCAACAGCTGATGCATTAAGAGACTCTGATTTTCTTTTTGTTTACCTGGATGACATACTTGTCACCAGTGCATTTAAATCTGAACACATATCTGATCCCTGCACACTTTTTGAGTACTTAAGCCAACACGGGTTGATTATTAACCCTGATAAGTGCCAGTTTGGATTGTCAACTATTGACCTTCTCGACGATTGTATCTCCGCAGAAGGTGCGAAACCCCTCCCATTAAAAGTAGGCCACTGTTATAGATTTCCCACTACTTCACACTTAAAAAAAAACAACAGGCTGTTTTAGGTTTGGTAAATTTTTATCACCAGTTCATTCCACGGGCTACTGAACTTGTGTTACCACTGTATAGTGTGCTTAAAGGCAATATCCTTAATCAAGTGTTTGTCTGGTCAATGGACATTACCAGAGCATTCGATGATACCAAAGCAGCTCTTTCTAATATGACCTACAGGTGCACCTGCTTCCTAATGCACCCATAGCCATTACTACTGACGCCCCAGATTCTGCTGTGGGTGCTGTGCATATACTGTTGCTCAGAAACACATGGCAACTAATGTTCCCTCAAAGGGAACCAGCACTATCTTTCGATATTAGCACACAAAGGAATTTAAACTGCACACAAAAGGTTGTCTCCCTCTACCTTGTTGGCATGTTGAGTATATTTCCCGATTGTACACAATCGCGTTTCTTTTTTTCTGATGCAGATGCTGTTGACAACGTGGAGTTTGCGATGACTTGTCTGCAGATTTCAGAACTGGCTTATTTATACTGTTTTTATTGAAGAAATTATTGATTCACTATGTTGAATTCCAAAGGAGCAAAGGGAGTGAAGCACAAAGGAACTACCAGTTCATTTAAACCGGAATGGTTTACTGAAACAGTAGAAACTCAAACAGCCAGGGACTGGGAGCTTTACAGAAACTGGTGTTACCTGGTGTATTGTCGCGATGCAAAACCTTGTTGTCACTGCACATTACAAGATTTTTGTGCACTCTGGTGATTACAAATTAGAGGGAACATTGGTGGCAGCTGCTCGTCCTCCTCAGCCGGCAGCTCTGTCCCCCCGAAAGGAGGTACGGCATGTTGAACTGTGAGCTTCTCGGTCTCTATCTGGCTCTCCCACCATTTTTGTTTTCTTCTAGGGGGTCGTGTTGCTTGACCACAAACCCCTCTTGCATGCAACCCCCTGGTCTGGACGGCAGCAATGCCACCTGGCCTACATATCCAAGTTCATAACGAATTTACAACATATCAAGGGGAAAGTAATGTCGTGGCCGATTGCCTCTCACAACCAGCCATTGAGGTCATACACATAGTGAATGAGTATGCTGACATGGCAGGTGACTCCATTACTGACCCGGAGGTGCAGGCTTACTGAACAGTAGTCACAAGCCAGCGGATGGCTAATGTTAAGTTCGGGAAAGCTGGGGTATCTCTCCTGTGCGATGTGTCAACTGGTCACCCTTACCCCGTCATGTCCGCAAAATGGAGATGGACTGTTTTCGACTCCATACATGGCCTCTTGCACCCGGGCCGGAAGGCCTCACGGAAACTGGTTGCACTAAAGTTTGGCATGTCCTTAAAAACATGTGTGATTGGACCCAAGCAACACACACAAAAATTGCTGGTGAACGCAGCAACCAGGCAGCATCTATAGGAAGAGGTACAGTCGTCACGAAGGGTCCCGGCCCGAAACATTGACTGTACCTCTTCCAATAGATGCTGCCTGGCCTGCTGTGTTCACCAGCAATTTTTGTGTGTGTTGCTTGAATTTCCAGCATCTGCAGATTTCCTCGTGTGTGATGGGACTGCAGCTTGTATGGAATGCCAGCAGGCAAAAATTAACTGTCATGTTCAGGCACCAATGGCACCTTTTGGGGTCCCTGAGCATTGGCTTGACCATGTCAACGTGGACCTTGTTGTTCCTCTTCCCCCCTCCTATGGTTTCACGCAACTTCTTACCTTGGTGAACCATACTACCAGGTGCTCAGAGTTTGTTCCTCTAGCAATGATGATGGCTGCAAATGTGGCTTAGACATTTATCAGCACCTGAGTTACTCGGTTTGGCACCCTGTCTAATATTTCCTCTGACTGTAGTCCCCAATTCTTTTCTAACCTCTGTGCTGTGATGGCTCAGAGCCTCGGTGTAAGGCTACATCACATCACAGCGTATCACCCACAGTCCAATGGTCAATGCGAGTGGCTTCAGCACTCCCTAGTGGATGCTCTGAGGGCTTCCCTGACTGGTGAGTGTTGGCATGATCATCTCCCATGGGTTCTGCTGCGTCTCAGAAATGCTCCAAAAGAGGACATGCTGTCATCCACGGCTGGGTTGGTATATGGGCAGCTGTTACGAGTGCCAGGTGATTTCATTCCTGATTCCATGACTGCCAGGTTGACCCTCTCAACAGAGTTCCACCCTTCTCAGTAAGTTCAATTCCTTTTCACCTATTCCTACCTCCCACGTGTTAGGCACGTGGCCAAGTGGTTAAGGCGTTCGTCCAGTGATCTGAAGGTCGCTAGTTCGAGCCTCAGCTGTGGCAGCGTGTTTGTGTCCTTGAGCAAAGCACTTAACCACACATTGCTCTAGTGTCTGTGCGAGGAGTGGCGCCCCACACAGACTTCCAATCTGCGCCTTGTAAGGCATGAAAATGCCCGGCGCAGGCCTCTCACGGTCTGAGTCGACGTTCCCTCCCTCCTACCTCCCATCATGTCTTGGGTTCCTGTTGACCTACATTCCACCTTGTTTGTTTTCATCTTCCATGATGCACACCAACATCCCCTTAAGCCCCCTTGCAATGGCCCATTCTGTGCTTTGCAACCGGCAGAAAAGACTTTTATCATAGATAAGAGAGGTAAACCTGGAAGTATTTCGGTAGATCGCCGTAAACGAGCCCACCTAGATTTGGAGTATTCCGCTGCCATGCCCCTGTCATCACAACATGACCGTTAGCGTGTCAACACAGCTCTGGATAAGGGAGAGGCACCCGCATTTCTGTGGGAGAAGCCACAGTTTAAGAATAAGGGGTAGGCCATTTAGAACGGTGTTGAGGAAAAACTTTTTCACCCAGAGAGTGGTGGATATATGGAATGCTCTGCCCCAGAAGGCAGTGGAGGCCAAGTCTCTGGATGCTTTCAAGAAAGAGATGGATAGAGCTCTTAAAGATGGCGGAATCAAAGGTTATGGGGATAAGGCAGGAACTGGATACTGATTGTGGTTGATCAGCCATGATCACAGTGAATGGCGGTGCTGGCTCGAAGGGCCGAATGGCCTACTCCTGCTCCTATTGTCTATTGTCTACTTTGTTCACCAATGGAAAACAGGACCAGACCAGACAGGTTGTCTGAGCTACAGGCAGACTCATGATGCCAGTTTTAGTGAATTCCGATGGGGCCTACGTAGGGTAACATAATTGGGAGAATTATACATAATTCACAACTGCCAACAGTGAGTTGAGGGTTTGTTATGAGAAGCTGATCTGATGTGATGACGTTGTTGCATAAAGAGTTTTAACGTGCTATTGTGTTTCGGTTTTGGAGTTCAATAGAATGTGTTCCGAGTTTCATAAACATAAGAGGCTTCACTTTGTTTTATTTGTGAAAAATTGCATACTGCACCTACCCTGAGGGATAATTTGAAGAACATATAACCCAGGTTAATTAAACCCAAAGATGTAATGTTAGAAAGCTCCACCTGTGGAGGGATGAAAACAAGGAATTAAAAAAAAACAAATTTGAATAAAATAGCTCTGCCAGAACGAGGCGTGGCCAAGTTGGAGAAACACGTTAAACTATTAGAAATTAACTAAAGATAAAAACCGTTAAAAGTGGAATTAGTAGTTCGTATCTCCACCCTACTTACTGGAAATCCTTAGAGTGAAATCCCTGGAGGAGAGGCGATATTGATAAAAGATTTGTTGAAGCTACGGCTAAAAAGAACTCCAACTATAGCAAGATGATATTGACAGAGACTCCAAGATCTCTATTGTGTAAACGGGAATTGTTTCTGTTAAATCATACCAAGGAAGTTGGTCAGTTAAAATTCTTTTACTGTTGTTCAGAGTGTACAATTTGTGTGTACAATATGTTCAGTAGTGTTGTAACTGAGAAATGTTTGGAAATGACAAAGTGATATTGAGTTGTTTTTGAAATAGAAAATAGAATGCATATAAGAACTTATAGATTATAATCCTGTTGTATACAGGTCAGGTATTTTTTTTTGTGCAGGTATTGCAAATCGACTTTCTGTCGATGACCCAGGACTTCATCCAACAAACCAACAAACAAGATGGCGAGCCACACAAAATCAAAGAACCAGTGTGGGAACGAAATGTTTAACAACGTAGAGGATTTAATACTCTACGCCATGTGTAAGTTTATTTCTCATTCAAAGGATCTGAATTCGATTTTCTGGAAGAAATGATATTTATTGCAAATACTTTGATGAGTCACTGAATGAGGTTTGCTTTGTTTAAAAGTTGTGATGTTGGAATATTTGTTGTTGTCATGTATTGAAATGTTAAGGCCAGTTAATGTAGTTTGACACTTGTCAAGTATGGTGATGATGTCATCATTCAGGGACAGAACAACACGTGATGTGAGGGAGCATGGAAGTGAAAATGAAAAATAAAGACACTCTCAGAGCAGGAAGTGTCACATCATGATATATGTACTGTCTAATTAAGTACTAAGATAGGTTGCAAATACACAACAGCCATAAAAAGGAGTTAAACTGTATTTTTATATTTTTGTTATTGAATTTGAATTTCTAGACATGCTGACCTGAAACTGAAACTGAGATTATCCATAATACTTAAAAATAGGAATTCAATTAGTTTCCTAACTGGAGATAAATAAAAAGTCAATTGTTAGGCTGTAAACCTTTAAACAGGGAAGAACATTAGGTCAAATTAGTTAGAGAACTGGAGTAATAAAGGTTATTCTAATGAATCTCACTGATTCTAACTAAAAAGGAGTTTGGTTTTCATTGGTTTCTGAGATTTGGAGCCTAAAACAGAATGTTGGAGTTTTGAATTGTTACTTATGGAAATATTTTGTATATATTGCTATTTTTTTATAAACATAATTTACCTCCAGGAGTGTGAGATTTTTGTTTCCTGCCTCCTTCCGTTACCTAGACCGCGACCTGATGGCCCACTAGCGCCTAGTGTAATACTATGTAATTTGATTTTCTCATAAAGACTGTGGCGACCAGTCACACAAGATAAGACAAGCACTACACGGGTGTTACAGGCATGTTTAAGATGCGGGAGGAAGCCAGAAAAAGTGCAAACACTATACAGGCAGCAGCCAAGGTCAGGATCGAACAGCGATCACTGGAGCTGTATGGCAGCAGCACCATCCAGCGCTTTTACTTCCTGAGAAAACTAAAGAAATTTGCTCTGTCCCCTAAAACTCTCACTAATTTTAATAGGTGCATTGTAGAAAGCATTCTTCTGGTATGGAAGTTGTCCTGTCCAAGACCGAAAGAAGCTGAAGAAGATCGTGAACACGGTGTGCAGCACATCACACAAACCAATCTTCCGTCCGTGGATTCACTTTACACCGCACGCTGTCGGAGGAGTGCTGCCAGGATAATCAAGGACACGACCCACCCAGCCAACAGACTTTTTGTCCCTCTTCCCTCCGGGAGAAGGTTCAGGAGCTTGAAGACTCGTACGGCCAGATTTGGGAACAGCTTCCTTCCAGCTGTTTTAAGACTGTTGAATGGATCCTGATCTGGATCTGGACCATACCCTCCAAATATCCGGACCTGCCTCTCGGTTTGTTTGCACTACCTTACTTCCCATTTTTCTATTTTCTATTTATGATTTATAATTTAAATTTTTAATATTTACTAATTATAACTATTTTTAATATTTAATATTTGTAATCCAGGGAGTGTGAAGCGCAGAATCAAATATCGTTGTGATGATTGTACATTCTAGTACCAATTGTTTGGCGACATTAAAGTATAAAGTATAAGTATAAAGTATCTACTGTGCACCAAATCTTCCTGGATTTTAGACCATTGGACAAAGCAGCAGATGTAGACCATTCGGCCCATCGTGTCTGCTCCATCATGGCTGATTTATTATCCTCCTCACCCCCAATCCGCTTCTTTCTTTCCATAACCTTTGATACCATTACCAGTTGAGAACATATCAACCTCCACTTTAAATATACTCAATGACTTGGCCTCCATATTGGCAATGAATACAGGGGGAGGAGAAGATGGCGGCGCGACGCAGCGCGCGCGGCCTCTCCGGTGAATGATATCTGTATTTGTCAAGTAGGATGCCGTGCACAATCCTGATTTGATGGAGACAGATGTGAGAAGCACGGGGGAACATCTGGAGAAACTTCTGAAATACCCGCTTCGCTGTTGCTGCTACTGTGCGATCAAGAATATCCGGAGGGGAAAGCCCCGAATCCTCGGCTTTGCCTGTTGCTTGGCGGCCGGGGCCGGGATTGAAGCGCTTGGCAGAGATGTTGCTCCGTGCTCGGTGTCGGAGGGCTGGTCGGAGGCTTGAAGTTTTCGGACGGACTCAAGACTCAGCTATGATACTTCCAGGGTGCTGCATCGGCAAGTTTTCAGCGCTGGAGGTTCATGGCAGGAAGAGAGTTTCTCTTCCTTCTACCATCTGCGTGAGATGATGGGACTTTCGAGACTTTGAGACTTCATTTTTTACCGTGCCCATGGTCTGTTCTTTATCAAATTACTATATTGCTTTACACTGTTGTAACTATATGTTATAATTAATGAGGTTTTTGTCAGTTTTTTAGTCTTGTTCTGTCTTGTATTTCGTGATATCATACTGGAGGAACATTGTATCATTTCTTAATGCATGCATTACTAAATGACAATAAACAAGGACTGCGTGTCCTCATAATCATAATTATAATTCCAGAGACCTACCACCTTCGGGCTAAAGAAATCTCTCCTCATCTCTGTTCAAAAGGGACATACTGTATTTTGAGGCTGCACCCTCTGGTCCTCGACTCCCTCACTATAAAACTACAGTGCTTCCCCAGTATTTTGACCTATAATTAATCTAGGACATACTTCACTCTGAATAAGGTTACCTGTGAAGGGTATACCTCCTTTCAATATAGTGGGCCTTGCAATTGTGCGAGATGTATGTTGAACATTAATTATCAAATTAACTAATTCAGTGTGAACGCTTTATGAAGCTCCAGAACCAATTCTGATAAGAAGGGATACAAAATATACGTTTTTCTCATTCTTGATGTATTATCTTTTTCTCATCTGTGACCAAGTAATTTCTGTGCAAAATAAATCTTTACTTGCTAATTGTTTTATCAAAACTTGTATCTGTGGACAAACGTTCATGCCTTTGATTTATAGATACACCCAAGGCATCTGATTAGATGTTCTGTCATAAGAAATCATATGAGGTTCAATATTTCTCAAAGTAAATGGCCTCAAGGTTTAGATCTGCCTTATTACATTTGGACTTGCTTCATAAAGGGGGTGATGATAATCATTTGTAATATTAGATAGTTAGAAATTTTAATTTCATCTGGACCAGAGTTATGAAATTTGTGAAATATGCCTTGCCCGAGTTCAAAATCATTGGCTTCAGGTTCTGACTGCCACGTCCTTCTGTCAAAAATCATAAAAATAAAAGATAAATGCATTGTCTGGTATCTTAATATGTCAATGTTTTAAGGAGTCTCGCATGTAATTGATTATGGTGAAGTTGAATCCTCATCACATCTATTAAACTCATGAACTCAGAAACAGCTCAATTTCTACTTCATGTTTTCTCTCCCACGTGCCCTATTCTATGCAAACAACAGTGATTAGTCTGACTAATCTCCAAAGGCAAGCAATGGGAGAGATTTTACACTTTCACTCATGGAGCTGTGCTCCTGCCGGTATCACCTGCTGGATTGGACATCTCATGTACCAGAGATGAACTCATGATCTTCCTGCCTACTTTACCGTGGCCTACGCACTTCACTTTTTACCAGCATTGCACTTTCCCTCTTGTTACAACACTGTTTCCTACATTCTGTTTTTCATTCTACTACCTCAGTGGACTTGTGTAAGGCATAATCTATCCGGAGCCCATGCATTTCACTGTACCTCAAAACATAAATCAATACCAGAATCAGAATCAGGTTTAATATCCCCCGCATATGTCATGAAATTTCTTAACTTTACAGCAGCAGTCCAATGTAATACATAATAAAGAGAAAAAAAACTGTGAATTACAGTATATATATATTAAATAGTTCAATTAATTAAGTAGTGAAAAAATAGTAATTTAAAAAAGTAGTGAGGTAGTGTTCATGGGTTCAATGTCTAGTCAGAATGCAGATGGCAGAGTGGAAAGAGCTGTTCCTGAATTATTTGACTGTGTACCCTGAGGCTCCTGTACCTTCTTCCTGATGGTAACAATGAGAACGGAGCATGCCTTGGGTGATGGAGACCGTTAATGATGGATGCCGCCTTTTTGAGGCATCGCTCCTTGAAGACGTCCTGGATGCTGGGGGAGCTAGTGTCAGTGATGCAGCTGACTGAGTTTACAGCTCTCGTCAGCTTATTTTGATCCTGTGCAGTGGGACCCCAACACCCTACACCAGACAGTGGTGCAGCCGGTCAGAGTGCTCTCTGTGGTACATCTGGAGAAATTTGCGAGTGTTTTTGGTGACATACCAAACCTTCTCAAACTCCTGATGAAATATAGATGCTGCCTTGCCTTTTTTATAGCTGCATTGATGTACGTTGGGTCCAGGTTTGGTCCTCAGAGATATTGAACTTGGAATAGCTCACTCTTTCCATTTCTGATCCCTCTATGAGGACTGGTGTGTATTACCCCTTCTGAAGTGCCTAATTAGTTCTCTGGTCTTACTGACATCGAGTACAATGTTTTTGCTGTGACAGCACTCAACTGGCTGGTATATCTCATTCCTGTGCGCCCTCTCCTCACCATCTAAGATTCAGCCAACAATGGTTGTATCATCATCAAATTTATGGATGGCATTTGAGCTGTACACACAGTCATGGGTAGAGCAGAGGGCTCAGCACTCATCCCTGAGGTGCACCAGTTTTGGAGATGTTATTTCCAATCTGCACACATTGCGTGTTTCCCATTAGGATGTCAAGATCCAGTTGCAGAAAGAGGTACAGAGGCCCAGTTTCTTGATCAGGCCGAATATTCTGTATCTGTTTTTGGATGACACTCATATATGCATGTCTTTGTCAGTTTACCCACACATGAAACAATGGTTCTCTAATATATTGTTGGAGTAGATAGTTGAAGTAAGATACAGTAGACACAGTAGATTACTGCTACAGAATAGGACCCAGCTGGATTCGAACTCAGGACCATCTGCCTCCAAGTCCAGTGCTGATGCCACTACACCGCCAGCTGGCTGGTAACAAAACACCAGATCCTGAAAATAAAAGTCTGTGATAAGGCCTTGGAAATCATGAGATGTTTCCCAAATCCTGAGAGATGCCTTTGAATGAAGGTAAAGCATCGATGATGAAATTCATTGGAATTGTACAGAAGCATTAAGTGTAGTGAATTCATTGCTGTCGAATAACATCATAGTTTGAATTGATAATTAGTTGATTATTGACATGTGTGCTCAGATACAGTGGAAAGCTTTGGTGTATGTGCCATCCAGGTGGATTGTCCTATATGTTAGTACACTGAGCTTAGTACGAAAGGGAAAATAAATGATATGGAGAAAAATAGTTCTAGAGAAAAGTGCAGTGCAGGTAGATAAAGTTCAGGGACAAGGATGAAGTAGAATGAGAGACACGGCATAAGAGGTCCTATATCAGTGGCACAGAAGCTGTTCTTGAGCCTGGTGGAATATGTTCTCAGACTTTTGTAACTTCTCTCTGATGGGAAAAGTGGAGATGAAAGAGTGATGGGTTGGAGGGATCCTTTATTAAATTAGCTGCTTTCCACAGTGGGATGCATAGACATTCAAAGGAAGGGAGGCTGGCTTTTGTGATACATTGGCCAAGATTTCTTAAAATCTTGGATGGAGCAGTTTCAGTTCCAAGCTATGATGCCGTTAGTTCATCTGTTATTGTAATTAGAATTTCCCAGCACTTCTACTATACCCAAACTCCGCTTTACACCTTCACGTCAGACAATTGGTAGCTCTAAATTGTTCTAAGCATCGTGTGAAAAGAGGATGAGAAAAGAGGATGCTGTCTAAGTTGCATGCCATCTTGGTCAATGTCTCCCATCCACTACATAATGTACTGGTTGGGCACAGGAGTACATTCAGCCAGAGACTCATTCCACCGAGATGCAACACAGAGCGTCATAGGAAGTCATTCCTGCCTGTGGCCATCAAACTGTACAACTCCTCCCTTGGAGGGTCAGACACCCTGAGCCAATAGGCTGGTCCTGGACTTATTTCATAATTTACTGGCATAATTTACATATTACTATTTAACTATTTATGGTTCTATTACTATTTATTATTTATGATGCAACTGTAATGAAAACCAATTTCCCCCGGGATCAATAAAGTATGACTATGACTACTATTACTATGACTATGTCCTCGCATTCAATCACATTCTCTGGATTTAGATGACGCCACATTACATGGGAACAATTGAAGCCTGAGCCAATCACGGTAACTGAATAGCTGTGATGTCTGATTTTAGCTCCTCTTTTTTTGGAAGGCATAGCAGGGTCTCTGTAAATTATTCCAAAGCAAAGTGGTACCAAACAGACTTGCACTTCAGAATGGTGCAGCCCATCACTGAGCACATCTACAAAGAGTGCTGTCACAAAAAAGCAGCAACCATCATCAAGGACCTCCACCATCCAGGCCACGCTCTCTTCTTGTTGCTACCATTGGGAAGGGGGTAAGGAGCCTTCGATTCCCACCACCAGGTTCAGGAACAGTTATTACTCTTCAACCATCAGGTTCCTGAACCAGTGTGGGTAACTTCGCTCATCTCAACTCTGAACTGATTCCACTACCTATGGACTTACTTTCAAGGACTCTGCAACTCATGTTCCCAATATTATTTATTTATTAATAATTGTTTTCTTATTTTAATTTTGCACAGTTTGTCTTCCTTCGCACATTGGCTGGTCCATCTCCGTATGTGTGCAGTTTTTCAATGATTCATTTGTAGTTCTTTGTAACGACTGTGAATGCCTGCAAGAAAACGAGTGTTGGGGTAATATATGGTGCCATATATTTACTTTGATAATAAATTCTCTTTGAACATTGAATGAATTACACTATGCCTCACCACTCAACATTTTCAGAGTGGGTGTGAACTCATAAAATGCTTCTTCATTGGAGGAAAACACAATGCAGTGTCCGTGCCAGGACCACGAGACTCAATAACACACATCAAAGTTGCTGGTGAACGCAGTAGGCCAGGCAGTATCTCTAGCTAGAGGTACAGTCAACGTTTCGGGCTGAGACCCTTCGTCAGGACTAACTGAAGGAAGAGTGAGTAAGAGATTTGAAAGTGGGAGGGGGAGGGGAGATCCAAAATGATAGGAGAAGACAGGAGGGGGAGGGATGGAGCCAAGAGCTGGACAGGTGATTGGCAAAAGGGATGTGAGAGGATCATGAGACAGGAGGCCCAGGGAGAAAGAAAAGGGGGAGGGGGGGGAGAAACCCAGAGGATAGGCAAGGGGTATAGTGAGAAGGACAGAGAAAAAAAAGGAGAAAGAGAAAAAGAATGTGTGTATATAAATAAATAACAGATGGGGTACAAGGGGGAGGTGGGGCATTAGCAGAAGTGGCCACACATTTTAATTCCACATCCCATTCCCATTCTGATATGTCTATGCATGGCCTCCTCTACTGTAAAGATGAAGCCACACTCAAGTTGGAGGAACAACACCTTATATTCCGTCTGAGTAGCCTCCAACCTGATGACATGAACATTGACTTTTCAAACTTCCGCTAATGCCCCACCTCCCCCTCGTACCCCATCTGTTCTTTATTTATATATACACATTCTTTCTCTCGCTCTCCTTTTTCTCCCTCTATCCCTCTGACTATACCCCTTGCCCATCCTCTGGGTTTTTCCCCCCCTCCCCCTTTTCTTTCTCCCTGGGCCTCCTGTCCCATGATCCTCTCATATCCCCTTTGCCAATCAGCTGTCCAGCTCTTGGCTCCATCCCTCCCCCTCCTGTCTTCTCCTATCATTTTGGATCTCCCCCTCCCCCTCCCACTTTCAAATCTCTTACTAGCTCTTCTTTCAGTTAGTCCTGACGAAGGGTCTCGGCCTGAAACATCAACTGTACCTCTAGCTAGAGATGCTGCCTGGCCTGCTGCGTTCACCAGCAACTTTTATGTGTGTTGCTTGAATTTCCAGCATCTGCAGAATTCCTCGTGTTTGAGACTCAGTAACAGTTACTTCCGAAGAGCCAGACTGATCAACACCTCCCGCCATTAGCCTGCCCCACCAGTCCTACCTCAGTCACTTTATGTACATACAACACGTTGATGTACAGAGCTGTCACTTGTACTTTGTGCTTCACAGGATTGTTTTTATATTTATATTTACTGTGCTTTCTTTGTTTTCTTTATTGTGTTCTTTATGCTTATTGTATTTTTTATGCAGCATCAGATCTGGAGGAACAATCATTTTGTTCTCTTCTCACATTTATTGAAGAATAGCAATAAAAAAGTGCTGCATATTGAATCCTGCAAAAAGTAATGGATATAACCCAGTCCTCCCCAGCATTGAGCACACCTACATGAAACGTTGTCGTAGGAAAGCAGCACCATCATCGGGAACCCCCAGCACTCAGGTCATGCTTTCTTTTTGACACCGCCATCAGGAAGAAGGTACAGGAGCCTCAGGACTCACACCATCAGGTTGAGGAACAGTTATTACCCCTCAACCATCAAGCTCTTGAACCAAAAGGGATAACTTCTCTCAAGTTTACTTGCCTCATCACTGAAATGTTCCCACAACCTGTAGACTCACTCTCATGGGCTCTTCATCTCATTTTCTCAATATTTGGTATTTAGGTAATTTGTTACCTTTTGCATACTGGTTGAATGCCAAAGTTGGTGCGGTCTTTCATTGATTCTATTATGGTTATTATTCTATTATGGATTATTGAGTATGCCTGCAGGAAAATTAATCTGCATGTGGTGACATATATGCACTTTAATAATGAATTTACTTTCAACTTTGAGTCTTAAACATTCTATTTGACTATGCTAATTTTTAAGTTGAACAAACAAGGCTCAAGAAAGGAAATTTGAAAGCCTTTTGAAACGTTTGCATCAGACACAGATTAGCTATGATTGTATTAAAGCAAAAGCCACCTTGATTGTCTTAATTGCTGAGGAATGCATTGTGGTGTCCTACTTGCTTGTGAAGATCTGATTCAACAGTACTTTAAAAATCCCACACCATATTGATAAAGCTAAAGAATAAAAGGCTTTTCTAATAAATATTTGTAACAGGAGTTGAGGTCATTACAGAAAAAAGGTTGAATGCTCATTATCGCCATTCATAATTTGGGATGCCCTTGGGTTGGGGTGGGTGAGGTTATTACCCTATAGCGGTGAGTAGATCCAGTTCAAGTGTTGGGTCACATGGTTTGGGGAAGGGAGAGAAATTGCAAACACTCTAATAGATTGAGAGTAGGGTAAAAGAAAATTTAGAAACAGGATTGTAAGAGTTCCATTGTAGATTTGGGGGATCAGAGTAGGAGAGGGCTCGGGTATGGGATTGTGGGAGCAAGCAATGGGATCAGGGGTCTAAAATGAGATCACAATGGGTGAGTGAGTAGGTATGAGATCACAGTTAAATTGGAACAGAATGGTCTATAACTCGGGGCCAGGATGGAGATAAGGAACTTAGATGTGAGTTCTTAGGAAGAGGACTTTGCAGGTTAGCTTATGATCTGGAGCTTGAAGGCAGGTAATTACTTGACCATAGTCAAATCAGACCATGGCTGATTTATGATTTAATAAGTACATTTATTTATAATACCAAACAGACAAAATTTGGACAAATTTCTTTAACCTCCTGTGGAAGTAGAGGCATTGGTGAGCTTTCCTGGCCATTAAAACAATGGGGCCACCGATGATATTCACACCTAGGAACTTGAAGAATCCGGACCCCTCAGTCAAGGCCTGTACTGTGAGGCCTATGTATGGACTGCACTATAACCTTTATGTCATACTACCCCATTTAAATCCCAAGAAACTAAAAATGAGGCACAGAGGATGAAGAAATTGGTGAGCAAAGGCTCCAGAAGAAAAAGAGCTCCTCCGGCAGACTAATTAAACTTATTACTGACAAAGCTGCTTCTTTCAGTATCATAGGGACCTCTTTTAATCAACACTAGCTTTAAACGTTGACAAGTAAATAGCATTTGGTAATATGCTTATCTCATACACTCCAATTAATGTCAACCATTCTGATATTTCAATTACTGATTCAATTAAAGAGAAACACCATTTGCTAATGATCGGCATGTTTTTTAAAGTTTATCTCTCGGATATTTCAGGGAAAGTAAATCCATTACACAAAAAATGACTCCTTCCACTATAACTAGAAATGGAAATGAGTGCACAACTTTCCAGCCGCATGCACAGACTAATCTGTTCACTCCTAAAATGCTGAGAACTCATCTTACTTCTCCCTTCATTTCAAGTAGTTTTCTTTGTATTCATTCAGCAGATGTGGGTATTTTACATTGGAGGAAAGCAGATGAAATGTTTCAGTACTTACATATAAATTAAATAAAAGAAGTATAATTGATTAATGAAGACTTCAAAGGTTCAAAGGTTCATTTATTATCAAAGTATGTATGCAGTATTCAACTCTGATATTTTTCTTCTCCAGATAGTCACGAAACAAAGAAGACCATGGAGTCAGTTCAAAGAGAAGCAGCAAACACACCCCCCTCACCCACACAAAAATAGAATGGCAACACAATCATAAACCTCCAAAACACCCCTCCCCCCCACAAAACGAACAAGAACATCAGCCCCCAGACCCCCTTGCACGAAATGCAATAAGAACATTGGCCCCTAAATCCCCTCCTCCACAAAATAAACTAACAAAAACACAACAATGAGAAAGAATGGACGAAAACACAGAATATTAAAACCATAAGACTGAAGAAGTCCATGGTCCATTATCCAAATCTATAAACGCAGAACCTCAATGACATCATCAAGGGAGATAGACACCTCTCGAATGCAGAGGCCTACTCCAGGGGCACAGTGACCTGTCATACAGCGATAGACCATTCACAGGCTCACTTACAGCAAGCTCAGAGTAGGAAATAGGGAGTGGATGTTGTCTACATGGACTTTAGCAAGGCCAGTGAGAAGGTTCTGCATGCGAGCTTGATCAAGAACGTTCAGTGACCTGGTAATCAGGATGAGGTAGTACATTGAATTCAACATTGGCTTTGTGGTAGAAGCAAGAGTGGTAGTAGATGATTGCCTCTCCGACTGGAGGCCAGTGACTTGTGGTGCACCGCAGAGGCTGGTGCTGCGTCCATTGCTGTTTGCTACCTAAATCAATCACCTGGATGATAATGTGGTAAACTAGACCAGCAATATGCAGATGACACCAAGATTGGGAGCGTAGCAGAGAGTGAGGAAGACTGTCAAAGCTTTCAGTGGGATCTAGACCATCTGGAGAAATGGTCTGAAGAGTGACAGATGGAATTTAATGCAGACAAGTGTGAGATGTTGCACTTTGTGAGAACAAACCAGGGTAGGTCGTAGATGGTGAACAGAAGGGCACAGAAGAGTGCTCTGGAGCAGAGGGATCTGGAAAAACAGATCCATAATTCCTTGAAGGTGGCATCTAAGGAGGATAAGGTCATAAAGAGAGCTTTAGGCATGCTGGCATCTCATAAATCAGAGTACTGAGTATAAGAGTTGGGATGTTATGCTGAAGTTGTTTTAGATATTAGTGAGGCCTTATTTGAAGCATTCTCGGACACCTACCTACAAGAAAGATATCAATAAGATTTAAAGAGTACAGAGAAAACTTACAAGGATATTGCCAGGAAATGAGAACCTGAACTAAAGCGAAGAGTTGAGTAGATAAGGCCTTTATTACCAGGAGTGAAGGAAAATGCTAAGAGATTTCATAGAGGTATGCAAAACTGTGAGGGGTACAGATAGGGTAAATACAAGCAGGATTTTTCCACTGAGGTTGGGTAAGACAAGAGCTAGATATGGTAAGGGTGAAAGGTGAAATGTTTAATGGGAATATGATGGGGATTTTCTTCACTTAGAGGGTGGCGAAAATGTGGAATGAGCTGCCAATGGAAGTGGTAGATATGGGTTTGATTTCAACCTTTAAAAGAAGTCCTGGTAACAATATAGATGGGCCGGAATGGTATGAAGGACTATGGTTCAGAAGCAGGTCTAAGGGTCTTGACAAAATAGTTCAGCACAGGCTAGATGGGCAGAAGGGCCTGTTTCTGTACTGTAGTATGCTTTGGCTCAATAGCGCCAGCTCTCCCCATCCCCCATTCTTCAGGACTTAAGCAAGCACAGCCCAGAGCAGCTCCAGCAAAATTCTACAAGCATATCCGAAATATGCCCAACAACATTCCGGCGTGTAAACTCATCGAAAGTTCTCCTCCAACTGCCTGACTCAATGACAAACCCACCGAACAGAGCCAATACTGGCACACTGACACGCATCCCACCCTCCTTCTGGCGGAGATCTGATCGACAACTCCAGCTCGCTCCTCCCAGGCTTCACTATATCTACCAGAAAAAACTGCACATAGACTCAGAAGTCGACACAAACACAACACCGATGGGGTGCCCAACAAACTCCAGCTTGCTCAAGTGGTGCCCCAACCCAAGACTCCCTCCACCTGGTCTGAACATGCCCTCTCACCAAGATCCAAGATGGCTTTGATGCAGTCCATCGATGCGGCCACGAGCTGGAGGAGTGGCTTGAAAGCCATTTGGAAGTGTGAAGAGAAAAACACCTGCCGTACAAAATAACTTTAGATATCTGACCCTGCATCAAATCCATGGGCTTACAGATGGATTGAGCCTCACAAACATCACACACTGAGAGGCCTTTTCACTGCTCCCTACATGAAAGTGAAGGCTTCAGAGGAAATGGGATAGATCGTTTCTAGGTGGGATATGGGTGGATCACATGGGAGACATCTGCAAGGGAGGAATCACAGTCAGTCACGGAGGCAAATCTATCCTGAACCTGAGGTGAGGAATGGAAGTCACACTGCTGGTGATGGGCTTTGGGTGGTCAGAAATGGTCTGACAGACCGTTGCTGCAAAAGAGATCATAACACTATGTCAGAGGACCAGAATTAGGCCATCTGGTCCAAAGGACTCCCAAGTCCTTTGTACCTCCGAGTTTTGAATTTTCCCCCTAATTAGAAAATAGTCTTTACTTTTAATCTTTCTGTCAAAGTGCATGACCATACACTTCCCAAAACTGTATTCTATCTGCCACTTTTTTGCCCATTCTCTTAATCTGCTTAAGTCCTTCTGCAGCCTCCCTGCCTTCTCGACACTCTCTTCCTCTCCACCTATTTCACGTTGTCTGCAAACTTGGCTACAATGCCGTCAATTCCATCATTCAAATCATGGGCATAGAACATAAAAAGAAGTAGTCTCAATACCAACCCCTGCAGAAAACCTCTAGTCACCAGTGGCCAGTAAGAGAAGGATCCCTTTATTTCCTCTCTTTGTCTCCTGCTAAGTGGTCAATGCTTTATCCATGTTAGTATCTTTCCTGAAGTACCGTGGGCTCTTGACTCATGTCTGTCACCCGTCTAAGACCTTCTGAAAATCGAAGTACGCTACATCCACTGATTCTCCTTTGCCTATACTGCTTTTCCTTTCCTCAATGAATTCTGACCGATTTGTCAAGCAAGGTTTTCCATTAAGGAAACCATGCTGACTTTGGCTTATTTTACCATGTGCCTCCAAATACCCTGAAACCTCATCCTTAATAATTGTTTCCAACATTTTCCCAAACACTGAGGTCAGGCTAACCGGCTGATAATCTCCTCTCTTCTGCCTCCCTCCTTTCTTGAAGAGTGGATTGATATTTGCAATATTCCAGTCCTCTGGAACCATGCCAGAATACAGTGATCCCTGGAAAAAACATTACTAATGCCTCCACAATCTCCTCAGCTACCTCTTTCAGAACTCTGGGGTGTAGTCTATCTGGTCTGGGTGATTTATTTAACTTCAGACCTTTCTTCTTTCCAAACACCCTTTCCCTAGTAATAGCCACTGCACTCACTTCTGCCCTTTGACACTCTCGAATTTCTGGCATACTGCTAGTTTCTTCCACAGTGAAGACTGATGCAGAATACTTATTCAGTTCATCCACCATTTCCTTGTTCTCCATTGCAACCTCTCCACTATTATTTCCTGGTGGTCAAATATCTATTCTTACCTGTCTTTTACTCTTTATATATCTGAAAACATTTGGTATCCTCTGTGATGTTATTGGCTCACTTACCTTCATATTTCATCTTTTCCCTCCTTATGGCTCTTTAGTTACTTTTTTTTGTTTTTTAAAAACTTCCCAATCCTCAAATTACCCACTATTTTTTGCTGTATTATAGTATATGCCCTTATTTTTGCTTTTATGAAGGTTTTGAGTTCCCTTGTCAGCCACAGTTGTGTTATCTTGCTTTAGAATACTTATTCTTGGTGAGGTATCTATCCTGCATTCTCCAATTTGCTCCCAGAAACTCCAACCATTGATGTTCTGCCATCATCCCTGCTAGAGTCCCCTTCCAATCACCTTTGGACAGCTCCTCTCTCATGCCTCTGTAAGTCCCTTACTCCACTGTAATGCTGATACATCTTGCTTTATCTTCCCCCTATCTGACTACACAGTGGATTCTATCATATTATGATCACTGCCACCAAAGGGTTGCTTTACCTTCAGATCCTTAATCAAATACGGTTCTATAAGATATAGGAGCAGAATTAGGCCATCGAGTTTGTTCTGCTATTTCATCATTGCTGATCCATTTTTCCTCTCAGCCCCAATTTCCCACTCTCTCCCCATATCCCATCATACCCTGACTAATCAAGAATCTATCAACCATTGTATTAAATATACATACAGACATGGCCTCCACAGCTGCCTGTGGATTCCACAAATTCACCACCCTCTGGCAAAAGAAATCCCTCCTCCCTCCTCATCTCCATTCTAAAAAGATGCCCCTCTATTTTGAGGCTGTGTCCTCTGGTCTTTGCCACTACAGAAAACATCCTTACCACATCAACTTTTTCAAGTCCTTTCACCACTTGGTAGGTTTCAATTAGGATACCCTCCATTCTTCTAAAATCCAGTGAATACAGGCCCAGAGCCATCAAACACTCTTCATGTGGCAAATTGTTTAATCCTGGAATCTTTTCGTGAACCTCCTTTGAACTCTTTCCAATTACAGCTCATTCTTTCTAAGGAAGGTCGCTTAAAACTGCGCACAATACTCCAAGTGAGGACTCACTAATTCTTTATAAATTCTAACATTACATCCCTGCTGTATTCTAGTCCACTTGAAATGAATGCTAACATCACATTTGCTTTCCTCACCGCAGACCCAACCTGAAAATTAACCTTGAGGGAATCCTGCAGATGGACTCCCAAATCCCTTCAGATTTTTCTATTTTCTTTCCATCTTTTCTTCTACTAAATTGCATGGCTATGCACCTTGTGACATTGTATCCCATCTGCCACTTAGTTGCCCATTCTCCTAATCTGCTTAAGTCCTTCAGTAACCACCCTATTTCCTAAAACTACCTGCCACTCCACCTACCTCCAAATCATCTGCAAACTTTGCAACAAAGCCATCAATTCCATCATCCAGATCATAGGTATATAACATAAAAAGAATCAGGCCCAACACAGATCCCTGTCGCTGACAGCCAACCAGAAAAAGCTCCCTTTATTCCCACTCTTTGCCTTCTGTCAATCATCCACAGCTTTATCCAGCTAGAATCTTTCCTGTAATACCATCGGCTCATAGCTTGTTAAGCAGCCTAATGTGTGACACCTTGTCAAGGGACATATGAAAATCCAAGTACACAGCATCAACCGATTCCCCTTTCTCTGTCCTGCTTGCTATTTCTTTAAAGAATTCAAACAGATTTGTCAGTCAAGACTTTCCCTTGAGGAAATCATGCTGATGACAGCCCATTTTGTCATGTGTCTCCAAGTACCCCGAAACCACATCATCAACAATCGACTCCATCATCTTCCCAACCACTGAGGTCAGACTAAATGGCCTATAATTTCCTTTCTTCTGCCTCTCTCCCTTCTTGAAGAGTGGAGTGACATTTGCAATTTTCCAGCCTTCCGGAACCATTCCAGAATCTGGTGATTCTTGAAAGATCATTACCAATGCCTCCACTATCTCTTCAACCACCTCTTTCAGGACCTGGGGTGTACTCCATCTGGTCCAGGCGACGTATCTACCTTCAGACCTTTCGGTTTCCCAAGAACCTTGTCTCTAGTCATGGTAACTTCACACACTTCATGACCCCTACCACCTGGAACTTCCACCATACTGCTAGTGCCTTCCACAATGAAGACTGATGCAAAATACTTATTCAGTTCATCCGTCATTTCCTTATCCCCATTACTACCATGCCAACATAGCTTTCCAGCTGCATGATATCTACTCTTGCTTCTCTTTTACACTTCATGTATCTGAAGAAACTTTTGGTATCCTCCTTAATACTATTAGCTAGCTTACTTTCCTATTTTACTTTCTTAATGACTTCTTTAGTTGCCTTCTGTTGGTTTTTAAAAGTTTCCCAATTCCCAAACTTTCCACTATTTTTTACTCTATTATGTGCCCTCTCTTTGGCTTTTATGTTGGCTTTGATGCCTTCTTAGCCATGGTTGAGTCATCTTGCCTTTAGAATAGTTCTTCCTCTTTGGGATGTATCTATCCTGTGCCTTCTGAATTGCTTCAAGAAATTCCAGCTATTGCTGCTCTGCTGTCATCCCTGCCAGTGTTCTTTTCCAATCAATTCTGGCCAACTCCTCTCTCATGTCTCTGTAATTACTGTTACTCCACTCTAATGGTGATACATCTGATTTTAGTTTCTCTTTCTTAAATATCAGTGTGAATTCCTGAGGAGACAATGGCACCTAATGGTGATTCCTTTGCTTGCATCTTTGGAAACAGTTCTATTTCCATCTTTAATATCTCTATTTTTCCCTTTTAGGGTTCTTTTGGAGACCTTGATCTAGAGTTACATACTGACTACGGTTCTTTGCAGGAATGGGACTTGCTCTTGGGGTTTCACGACTGGCCATTATTCAGCACGCCAAGGGCACAGTCTAAGAGCTTTGCTCACCTTTGGAGGTTTGAGATTTCAAGGCTCTGGAGAAGGGGGCATCAGCGGTCGGTGTCCGGGCAGGAGATCAGTCTGCCATGGGAGATGGAAGATCTAAGGCTGTGTGCCCAGAGACCTGAGATCCTTGGGCACAGAGCTCGGAAAAGCAACAGACTTTTAACATCGTAAACCAGTGAGCTGTTTGTTATGTCTCTCCTCTCGCTGTGAAATGGACACATCTCTTTCTCCCTTATTGGGGAGAGAGAGAGCCTGTGGCATGCCATATACCGGGTGAACGAGCAGCCTTTGGAGTGCGGCAAGTCTGTGTCTTTGCTGTTGCGTTGCTGACGTTTGAGTGCTTGGTGGCGGGTGCTGATGCTTTTTTTTTGCTGGTGGGTGGATGGTGGATTGTTGCTTGTTGGCACTTACACGTGGGAGAGCGGGGAGCTGGGGGGGCTTTGGGGGGGCATTTAACTGTTATTCATTCTTTGAGGGCACTCTTCTGTTTTCGTGGATGGTTGCGAAGAAAAAGCATTTCGGGATGCATATTGTATAAGTTTCTCTGACATTAAATGTACCTTTGAAACCTTTGAATTCAATCATATTTTGATCACTCTCCCCTAAGGGTTCTTTTACTTTAAGCTCTCTAATCCATTCTAGTTCACTGCACAGCAAGCAACCCAGAATAGCTGATCACCTCGTGGGCTCAACCATGAGCTGCTCCAAAAAGCCATCTTGCAGGCATTCCAGAAATTCCTCTTCCTGGAAATCCGCACCAACCTGATTTTCCAAATCTACCTGCATATTGAAATCCTCCATGACTATAGTAGCATTGCCCTTTTGGTATGCACGTTTTATCTCCTGTTGTAACTTGTGGACCACATCCTTGAGGGTCTGTATATAACTCACATCAGGGTGTTTTTACCCTTGTAGTTCCTCAGCTCTATCCACAACAATTCAAGACCTTCCAACCTTATGTCACCTCCTTCTAATGATTTAATTTCATTTTTTACCAAGACAGCAATGCCACCCTTTCTGTCTTGCTGCCTAGCAATGTGTATCCTTGGATATTAAGCTCCCAGCTATAATCTTCTTTCAGCCATGATTCAGAAATGCCTACAACTTCATAGTTGCCAATCTGTAACTGTGCTACAAGTTCATCTACCTTATTCTGTATGCTGTGCACATTCAAATATAACACCTTTAGTCCTGTATTCACCTTTTAATTTGCAACTCATCCTGTTGACTGCAATTTTGCCCTATCGTCAACCTCTCCTTGCTAGAAGTCTACGCACTATCACTCCAGTTCCCACGCTCCTGCCAAATTAGTTTAAACCCACCCAAACAACTCTAGTCAACCTGCCTGCATGGATATTAGACCCCCTCGAATTCAGGTGTGACCCGTCCCTTTTGTACAGGTCATACTTTCTCCAGAAGAGATCCCAATGATACATAAATCTGAATCCTTGCCCCCTGCAACAGTTCCTCAGCCACGCATTCACCTGCCAGTCATCCTATTCTTACTTTCACTGGCACGTGGCACAGGCAGTAATCCAGAGGTTACTACCCTGGAGGTCCTGTTTCTCAGCTTTCTACCTAGCTCCCTAAAATCTCTCTTCAGGACCTCCTCACCTTGTCTACCTATGTTATTGGTGCCAATATTCTGGCTGCTCGCCCTCGCCCTTGAGAATGCTATGGACATGATCCGAGACATCCCTGATCCTGGCACCAGGGAGGCAACATATCATCCAGGTGTTTCTATCATGCCCACAGAACCTCGTCTCTGTTCCTCTCACTGAGGAATCTCCTGTCAGCACTACAGTCCTCTTCACCTCTCTGCTCTTCTGAGCTACAGCACCCAGACTCAGTGCCAGAGACCCGGTCACTATGGCTTCCCTCGGTAGGACGATCCCCTTAATAGTATCTAAAGTTACATAGAACTTATTATTGAGGTGAACGGCCACAGGTGTACTCTGCACTGACTGTGCATCTCCTCTCCTCCTGACAGTCACCCAGTTACCTGGTGGCTGCAAGCTGGGGGTAACTACCTCCCTGAGTCTCCTGTCAGCCACCTCTTCATTTTTCCTTATAAGTCAAAGGTCATCGAGTTGTAGCTCCAATCCCTTAATACGTTCTCTCAGAAGTGGCAGCTCTGTGCACCTGGTGCAGATGTGTGTATCACACCTCCCACATCCCACATACAGTACAGAACACTGTCCCTGGAATCATTCTCACTATACTATGCACTAACAGATGAGGAATGAACAAATAAGAGCAGAGAGCGAATAGCCTACAAGACAATCTACCTCACCCAAGCCTGATGAGTCAAAGCCCCTCTAAAGACTAGCACACTCAGAAGAATGGCCACGCTGCTCGCACAAATTATTCTTATTGGCCCTTTCTAATGAATCCTTCTTGCTGATTGGTTGCTCCTCAACTCGGAAAGACTGCCGCGAATCTCAATTGCCGCCCTGACTAAAAAGTAGCTCTTTTCACGCACCCCTGGTGTGAATTGTGAAATTCAGATGGTCCAACTCACTCGTTCATTACACAACATCCAGCCCAGAACAGTGGATCCCCTGCTGGGCTCAACCAAAAACTGCTCTAAAAAGCCATCTCACAGACGTTCTCTTGGGATCCAAAATCAGCAGCAACCTGCTTTTCCTGATTTTATTGTGTTTTTGTTTCTGTGTGCTGCATTGGGACTGGAGTAATAATTATTAGATTATGAGGACACTCAGTCCTCGTTTATTGTCATTTAGAAATGCAAACATGCATTAAGAAATGACACAATGTTCCTCCAGAGTGATATCACAGAAAACAGGATAAACCAAAGACTAACACTGACAGAACCACATAATTATAACATATAGTTACAGCAGTGCAAAACACTACCATAATTTGATGAAGAACAAACCATGGGCACGGTAAAAAAATAGTCTCAAAGTCCTGAGTCCCTGATAGCAGGCAGCAAAGGGAAAAACTCCCTGCCATAAACCTCCAGGCACCGACAACTGCCGATGCATTGGAAGCACCCGACCACAGCTGACACTGAGTCCGTCTGTCCGAAACCTTTGAGCCTCCGACCAGCCCGTCCGATACAGCCTCCTGAGTGCCATTCTCTGCCGAGCGCCTTCGACCTCGCCCCGGCTGTCGATACAAACAAAGCCAAGGATTCGGGGCCTTCTCCTCCAGAGATTCCAGCGACAGTGAAGCGGGCATTTCAGAAGTTTCTCCAGATGTTCCTCCGTACTCTCATGTCTGTCTCCATCAAATCCGAATTGTGCACGTTCCCCTACTTGACAAATAACAGACATCACCACCGGAGTGGCCGTGCACGCTGCGTCGCGCCGCCATCTTCTCCTCCTCTCCACCTTTACGCTTGTGTACCGGAAGTTACATTAAACAATCTTGAGCATTTCTCATAAATATTCTGAATAATATATGTTTAATTTATGCATATCTAGAGAATGATGTCTACCTCAACTTACGTTCCTGTGATGATGCTGCATTTCTTGCACCCGTACATACATGTACTTGTGTAGATGACAATAAACTTATAAACTTGAATTTGACTTTGTAACTTCTTTACTCTCATTTGCCCATTACTATTCCCACTTGCCTACACTAAGTGAAAATTTCAGCAGACAATTTGCCAACCATCCAGTATGACTTAGTGATGTGCAAACTCTTCAGCGAGGCACCTAGGAAAAGACAGGGCCCATGATTCTTGAAAAAGATGAAGTCAGAATGTTTAGAAAGCATGAGCATGCGTATTTGGCACAACAAATGCCCCAATGAGAAGGTGACTAGTTGATCCTAGTGATCCCCTCCTTAGTAGAAGAAGTCCATGATCAGACCCTGAAGAAAACACCCACTATAACCTTCATAAGTTTATTGTGTATAAGCAAATAACGTTTTCATTCAAAAGGATTGATTGACAGCTCTGAAGATGTAGAGTGGTATAAATGATAAAATTTCAGCTTATGGGCATTTTCTTATTGCATATTATGTACAATGCAACAATTTGGAAGCTTCATCTTATTCTGTAACCTTTGGTAGCCATATTCACGTGAAGTAATGATTCTTTTCTCTATTACTGTAAAATGTATCTTAGAAGTCAATAATTCCAGCGTGCAAATTGAAAATTGACACGGGAAATTTCAAAAAAAAATTTGATACAGTCAAAATTTCTAAGAAGTGATGCTTCAGAAAAATTTCAAAGAGCTGGAGATGAAAGGCAAAGGTTATACAGGTTTGTTCCATTTGAGCTGAAGCTTGGTGAAACACTGGCAACATTTGAGGAATTTCGAAAAATGGTAAGTGTGGTTTGCATCCTTTTTCCTTTGTTGGAATCCTTTGATCCATTTCCCTGTGGCAACTTGCTATATCAGACCTGCACAGAAGGTGAGGAGTTTGCTTGTGCATTAAAGAGGTCTCTCCTAGTCAGCTGAAGTGCAGGAGAATAAGGCTGTCATAAAAGTAGCAGAAAACAGGTTGGGGTGTCCCTGGCTGTTGCGCTTCGTGCCCATTGATGTGATGAACCGATAAGCGAGGCTTTGGGCCTACTCCGGGCTGCTCTGAAGTTCAAACCTGAGGACTCAATTTTTGATTCCGAATGTTATTGTTTGCATGATTTGTGTTTTTTTTTCTCTTGTGCATCGAGAGTTGGTCTTTTATTTTTATTTTTAATCTTTTTTCAGACATCCTACCTCTCCCGGAAGTTCCGGGAGTGTCCCACGTATTAATAGTGACTCCCTGATGCCCGCAAATTATATGCAATATCACGGAAATCAATTTTTTTGAGAGTGAGCGAGAGAAAAGCAAGAGAGAGTGTGAGAGGGACCACGAGAGAGAGCGCGCGTGTGAGAGAGAGCGAGAGCAAGCAAGCGAACGAGAGAGCGAGCGAGCGAGAACGAAAGCAAGCGAGAGCGCGCGAGCGAGAGCGAGAGAGAGAGAGAGCGAGGGAGAGAGAAAGCAAGCGAGAGCACTTGAGAGCGCGAGAGCACTTGAGAGCGCACGAGCGACCACGAGAGAGAGAGAGAGAGAGCGCGAGCGAGAGCGCGCCATGGCAGAGTGTTCCAAAAAATATATAAAACGTATGTCACCCCAGACTAAACTAAAGCGTATCCCTGTCTAATAGGGGTCAAAATAATGACAGTTTTGCTCACAGCGCTGTTTGCAACAGTGACTTTTCTATTGCCCATGGTGGGTTAAGACTGTAAAAGACGAGTTGAGGTGAGTTTAACAGGTATCATTTGTTCATTAGCATAGCTGATGTTATTTAAACTAGCTGGCTAGCTGCTAAGGAGCTACTCTATTGCAGACATCCCACCTCTCCCGGAAGTCTCCAGCAAATTGATGGTGCTACCTCCTTGAAATGAGATTTTGCAGGGTGGGATGTCTGTTTTTTTTCTTTAATTGGGCTTTTCGGGTTTCTTGCATCGCGGCTTCCTGTGAGTAAGCAAATGTCAAGGTTGTGTAATTTATATATCCTTTGATAATAAGTGTATTTTGAATCTTTAAACCCTGTGATTGACAGTGTCAATCAAGCTCCATGCGGCAAATTACCCCCTCCATGTATCATAAGCCCAGTGAGATCACAGCAGCTACTTTGGCTGAGGTTGTATTCACTGGGTACGGAAATATCCAGCAATAATGGTAGAAATGTATAGGAGTAAAGTATCGATGTCCGACTTGGGATACTTTAATTCATGCTTATTTGAAGATTTGGAGTAGGATTTCCTCCTAGATTGATCGTGACTTAAAAATTAATATTGCCGGCCTTGAATCTTGAATGCATATTCTATCAAAGCACAGAAAAAAATTGCCACGGTACTATGCCAAATCAAATTTATTGTCATATGCCCCAGTAAAGAAAATATGCAATGAAAAAATCTATTTGCAACAGCATCACAGGCGCATGGTATTAGAGATACAACATTCACTCGAAAAACATTAATTTAATATAAAATTAAACAAGAACACAATAGGTTCAAAGGTTCAAAGGTCCAATTTAATATCAGAGAAATGTATACAATACATATCCCGAAATGCTTTTTCTTTGCAAACATCCACAAAAACAGAGAAGCGCCCCAAAGAAGGAACGACAGAGAAACATACGAACTCAAAAAACAAAAAAAAAATCTAATTCCATTGTATTGTAAAGTAGTCAAAGTGGTCAGTGTTGCTGTACTGAGGTAATTATTAGGACTGTGCAAATTGCTTCAAGAACCAAACGATGAATGGTGTGATCAGTGCCCTGGAAAGCTCTGAACAATTCCCTATACAGTTCCTTGTTTCTGATAGTTAAACAGAATAGGAAGAATTTCCAATTTCTTTCTCATTTATTTTCTCATAAAAATTGATTCTGGAAGCTTTCTCACATGCAAGTCAGCAAGCTTTAGTCGAACAAGATTTATCTTAACGTATGTTTGCATTCAGAATTCCACCCAATCCGATTAAAAAGACAGGCAAGCGTCTGCTTAAATCCAAGCTGAAATCTTTTCCTTGTTTGCTGGCTATTTTTCGAGCCTGTGAGATCTAAGTTCTCTTTCCCTCAAATCTAGTAACCAGAACTTAAAGAAGTTTGAAATGTGACCTTGAGAAGGGGTTATTGATGATCAGATGGTGCTTGCGTTTGACTTGACAATGCATCAAGCATTTTGTCGCCAAAGGTCTGCCTCTGTTTACGCACTAGCCGCTAAACTGATCTGCCATGTCAATACACTGAACCAATTCTTGTGAAAATGGACTTATCCTGTCAACATATTTTGTTGTCTGCCAAGCTTCACAAATCTGTCATGGACCTGAAGCATTTAATTGCCTGGGTAATGTATGTAGACGCCTTCCAAACTGAAAACACACTGGATTTTCAATTCTTGTTAAATGTTACAGATAACAAGTACAATCCTTTCCGTGCATCTGAAGTCATATTGAATGCCGATAGCCTGTTGAAAATGTCACATTTATATCAAGAATCACAATTAGAAAATGGCTCTAATTTTAAAGTTCGAGCAATTGCTTGCGGGTTATTTTGTAAGTTCAGCTCCCCGAAGGCAGACATTGGTTTGGATGTTGAGATGAAAATAACAGTGAGGCATCAAATAAAAGCAAAATCAGAATTCTATTCAAATGTCTCTGGCACTGAACATTTAATTAATAAGTGTATCATCTCATTCCTGAATTTAATTAGCATTGAAGACTTCAGAAAGATTTACTTCTTAACTTTTCTGTCTTTTTCTTCATTCCAACCCAATTTTTTGTGAGCGACTTTACAGGACATTAAAACTAATTTTCCCTTTTTTTGGTTGTGCCAGTAAAAGGGAGAAGTGTCATTAGCAAACGAGACACTTGTCCTCAAGTTGTCGAGGAATTCCCACCCAGACTCCTTCCCCCAACAAGATCAGCAATCATCTACACTGCTTGAATCTGATACTGCAAGTGACCCTGCAACAGAATAAGCAATATACAGTATGTCTTTCCTGTGTATTATGTAGTGTAGTACATTTCTGTACCGTGCATTATGCAGAGTGTACAATAATTATAGTGTGCTTTTCTTATTGACTGCCCATTATGCCACTGGTGTTTAAGGCAGCAATGAAGGTCCTCCATCTCTGGTGGTGTTCAGAGCTTCCTTCATCATATCAGTCACTTCCTTTCAATTTTCGCTACTGTCAGTCATGCAAGTCCCAGGTGGAGACTCAGGAATACTGTCACACTCAGATGTAGAAGGATTCTTTATTGCTGTGTTCGTAACAGTTTTGTTTTACCAGTCAGGGTTGTTTAGCCCTGCGCTGAACCCCTGAACCTGGAGGACTGATAGACCACTCGTAGTCTGTCCTCTACCTTTTGACCTGTTAGGCATGCGTGACCTGACCCACCAAGAGCTAAAACATAAAGCCCTGACTTCAGCCAGCATGGCTCTCCAGGTCAAGAGATTCAGTTGTTGTTCAGACCAAGCGTCAACATGGGGAAGAAATGTGATCGAAGTGATTTTGACAGTGGAATAACTGTTGGTGTTGAGTATCTCAGGAACTACTGATCTCCTGGGATTTTCACGTACAACAATCTCTGGGGTTTAGACCATAGAACGTAGAACATAGAAATTTACAGCACATTACAGGCCCTTCAGCCCACAATGTTGCGCTGGCCATGTAACCTACTCCAGAGACAGCTTAGAATTTCCCTAGTGCATAGCCTTCTATTTTTCTAAGCTCCTTGTACCTATTCCAGAGGCTCTTTAAAAAACCCTATTGTATCCGCTTCCACCACCACTGTCAGCAATGCATTCCACGCAAGTAACGGAAATGAGATAGATTGTATGTTCTCCCCGTGACTGTGTGGGTTTAACCTGAGCCTAATCATGGGCCAGATTACAATGATCCATTAACCTACCAACCGGCACGTCTTTGGAATGTGGGAAAAAACAGGAGTAACCAGAGGAAACCCATGCAGTCACGGAGAGAACATACAAACTCCTTACAAACTGTGGCGGGAATTGAACCTGGATCGCCAATATTGTAAAGTGTTATGTTAACCACTACGCTACCGTGCCACCCTGGTTTACAGAGAATGGTGCAAAAAAGTTCCCCAAAAAAACATCCAGTGAGTGGCAGTTCTGTGGGTTTAAACGCCTTGTTAATGGGAGAGGTCAGAGGAGAATGCCAGACTGTTTCAAGCTGACAGGAAGGTGACTGTAACTCATAACCACACGTTACAAAATTGGTTTGCAGAAGAGCATGCCCGAACGCACTCCTGTACCTAATAAAGTGGCCACCTCCTGTACATTCCTTTTGCAAACTCATGATATTTATCGAGCACACAGCATACCTGAAACATGGTAAAGTTCCCCAAATGACGGAACACTCAAAAGCTTGGCATCCAGCTCTGCCAGGGAATGGTTTGAAAAACAAAAAAAAAAGTCCAGTGATTGACAGTTCTGAGGATGAAAACACCTTGTTAATGAGAAATGACTGTGGAGAACGACCAGACTGATTCAAGCTGACAGGAAGACCACAGTAACTCCAAAAACCATGTGTTATACATTTGAGGTGTGCGGAAGAGCACCTCTGAAAGCACAACACATCAAAACTGTATTTTGGGCTGCAGCAGCAGAAGGCCACAAACATACTCTCAGTAGGCACTTTATTAGGTACAGGTGATACCCAATAAAGTGGCCACTGGGTGTATATCTTGCTGTGCATTGTGTGGAGTATGCAAATGCGCTGCATACAGTACTGTGCAAAATTCTTAGGCACCCCACATCTTTTTAGATGGTTTTAGATGGTATGGCCTCCGCAGAGCCCCAATCTCGACATCATTGAGGCAGTCTGGGATTACCTGGAGAGACAGAAGGATGCGAGACAGCCAAAGTTTGCAGAAGAACTGTAGCAAGTTCTTCAAGACACTTGGAATCATCTACCAGCTGACCTTTAAGAAAAACTGAATGACAGTATACCAAAGAGAATTGCTGCAGCTTTAACGGCAAAGGGTGGTCACACTAAACATTGATTTGATTTAGTTTTTTTTCACTGTTTACTGCTCTTCATAGTCATTTTTTGATATTGAGAATCTTTTCGTTTCATTATTTTGAAAGGCGCTTTGCTTTACAGGCTTTTTTACATGTGCCTAAGACTTTTGCACAGTACTGTATCTGTGATGTACATTTTGTACAACCTGTAGTGTATATTTTGCATACCTGCAGCCCTGTATATTGTGTAGTGTCGTATGTCTGTGCTGTGTATTGTGTTGGTGAGTGCAGTATATACCTATGTTGTGTATTCTCTTGAAGACAATATCAGACTCACAATCAGAACCAGATTTATTATCACTGGAATGTGGCATGCAAATTGTTAACTTCGTAGCAGCAGCTCAATGCAATGCATAATATAGAAGAAAAAATATAATAATAGTAATAATAAATAAATAAGTAAATCTTATTCAGTATACTTTACACAGTATACATATATTGAATAGATTAGAAATCATGCAAAAAACAGAAATACTATATATTAAAAAAATAAAGTGAGGTGGTGTCCAAGGGTTCAATGGCCATTTAGGAATCGGATGGCAGAGGGGAAGAAGCTGTTCCTGAATCACTGAGTCTTTGCCTTCAGGCTTCTGTACCTCCTACCTGATAGTAACTGCGAGAAAAGGGCATGCCCTGGGTGCTGGAGGTCCTTAATAATGTATGCTGTCTTTCTGAGACACCGCTCTCTGAAGATGTCCTGGTACTTTGTAGGCTAGTACCTAAGATCGATTCCACTAAATTTACAACCTTCTACAGCTTCTTTCTGTCCTGCGCAGTAGCCACCCCACCCCCCACCAGACCGTGATGCAGCCTGTCAGAATGCTCTCCATGATACATCTATAGAAGTTTTTGAGTATATTTTTGACATACCAAATCTCTTCAAACTCCTCATGAAGTATAGCCGCTGTCTTGCTTTCTTTATAACTGCATCAATATGTTGGAACCAGGTTAGATCCTCAGAGTCCTTGACACTGAGGAACTTGAAGTTGCTCACTCTCTCCACTTCTGATCCCTCTATGAGGATTGGTATTGTTCCTTTGTCTTACACTTCCGGAAGTCCACAATCAGCTCTTTCGTCTTACTGACGTTGAGTGCCAGGTTGTTGCTGTGGCACCGTTCCACTAGTTGGCATATCTCACTCCTGTATGCCCCCTCATCACCACCTGAGATTCTACCAACAATGGCTATATTGTCAGCATATTTATAGGTGGTATTTGAGCTATGCCTAGGCACGCCATCATGGGTATATAGAGAGTAGAGCAGTGGGCTAAGCACACACCCCTGAGGTGCACCAGTGTTGATCGTCAGTGAGGAGGATATGTTACCACCAATCCGCACAGATTATCGTCTTCTGGTTAGGAATTCGAGGATCCTTTTGCAGAGGGAGGTACAGAGGCCCAGGTTTTGCAAATTCTCAATCAGGATTGTGGGAATGATGGTATTAAATGCTGAGCTATAGTCGATGAACAGCATCCTGACACAGGTGAATGTGTTGTCTAGGTGGTCTAAAGCTGTGTTTTTGGGACAAACAATGACAGACATATGCTGAGACTGGCACGGAGTTGGAACACTTTTTCCTTTGGTAAAGTGGCCCAGAGTGGATTTCTTAATCTGATTGGTTAAAAATCCACACCAATCACACCATTTGATGCTCGCAACAGACCCAGATTCCTGTTACTGTGCAAATAATCCTGCTAACACTGTGAGCTTGGTGAGCCTATACCACACTGAAAATAAACTTCAGGAGCTGTGACCAAAGAACTAGAGCCTATGTTTCTCTGCCTCATGTGACAACATTTTACAAAAACATTGCTGATGAGTTGTCTTGTGCAACATAGAAAACATTAAAGCTTTGGACACGAGCTCACTTTTTTTAATACACAGTATTTCTGTTTTTGCACATTTTAAAAAATCTATTTAATATACATAATTGATTCACTTGTTTATTTATTATCACGTTTTATTTTATCTATTATTATTATTTCCTGTCTCTGCTAGATTATGTATAGTGCTGAACTGCTGCTGCTAAGTTAACAAATTTCACGTCGCATGCCGGTGGTAATAAACCGGATTCCGATTCTGAAAATGTTGGAAATACTCAACAGGTCAGAGGGAAGAGAAATCGAATTAATATCTGAGGTCAAAGACTGTTTTTCAGATCAGACCCTTACAAAGGGTCTTTGATCTGAAATTAACCCCGTTTTTCTTCCACAGATGCTGCCTGACTGGCTTAGACTTTCAATCATTTTCTGTTTTTATATTAGATTTTTTACATCTGGGGTTGTTTTCCTTTTTTTTTTACTTTTGCCACAGTTTGTTTGTTTGAGGATACAGACAATAATGTCAAATGAACTAAGCAAAGTCCATGCATGCAAACGATACCTGTGAATGTCTGAATAAGGCTTCATCAAAGCACAGGGGTAGAGCCTCTGACCCTACTTAGTTTGTTGCGAATGTCTAAGGTATCCAACTTCTCCAAGTGAATAAGAATTTTCTTAGATTTCTCTTCCACCCTTGCTTCATTGTTTATATCTGTAAGCACACACAATAACCATAAGACCATAAGACACAGGAGCAGAATTAGGCTATTTGACCCATCGAGTCTTCTCTGCCATTTCATCATGACTAATCCATTTTCCCTCTCAGCCTCAATCTCCCGCCGCCCTTATGCCCTAACTAATTAAAAGCTTACCAACATCTGCCTTCAATATACCCGATGACTTTTCCTCCACAGCCACCTGTTGGCAACAAATTCCACTGATTCACCACTCCCTGGGTAAAGAGATTCCTCTTTGTCTCCATTCTAAAAGGATGTCCCTCTATTCTGAGGCTGTGTCCTCTGATCTTAGAAACCCCACCATGGGAAATATCCTCTCCACATCCCCTCTATCAAGGCCTTCCAACATTTGATATGTTTCAATGAGGTCACCCCCAGCAAGTAGAGGCCCAGTGCCATCAAAGTTCCTCATATGACAAGCTGTTCAATCCCAGAATCATGCTTGTGAACCTCCTTTGAATACTCTCAGCGCATCCTTCCTTAGATAAAGGGCCCAAAAAGGCTCACAATATCCAAGACAGACCTCACCAGTGCTTCATAAATTCTCAAAATTACATCCTTGCTTTTATATTCCAATAGTAATAGGCATCCATTAGTCTCGTGAGACCATGGATTTGCACCTCGGAAGGTTTCCGGGGTGCAGGCCTGGGCAAGGTTGTATGAAAGACCGGCAGTTGCCCATGCTGCAAGTCTCCCCTCTCCGTGCCACCAATGTGTCCAAGGGAAAGGCACTAGGACTGAGAAAGCTTGGCACCAGTGTCGTTGCAGAGCAACGTGTGGTTAAGTGCCTTGCTCAAGGACACAAAATGCTGCCTCAGCTGAGGATGGAACTAACGACCTTCAGAGCACTAGACGGATGCCTTAACCACTTGGCCATGCACCAGCACGCTTTTATATTCTAGTCCTCTCGAAACGAATGCTAACATCGCATTTGCCTTGCTCACTGCTGACTCAACCTGCAGATTAACCACTAGGGAGTCCTGCACGAGGAATCCCAAGTCCCTTTGCACTTCAAATTTTTGTGCTATTTCTCCATTTAGAAAATAGTCTGCACTTTTAATTTTTTTCTACCGAAGTGCATGACCATGCACTTCCTGACACTGTATTCCAGCTGCTTTTCATTATGATCACCCCACATAGGCTGCCTCTGTGACTGGACTCACCATCCTTTCTCCATTTTGCTAATGACCTCTCCGCCTGTGCAAGAATAAACCTGCTCTGTGCAATAGGATGACTGCAGACTACCAATGGGGATGAATTTCCATCCTGAGTGCAGATCTAAAGCTGTTCACGTCCTTTTGGAATAAATGAAAACAAATTCTTTTTCCCATTGGAAGTCCCTTTCCTCAAACTCAACCATTCCAAGTGTGAAGAAGAAAGCTTCACATTATCATTTCAAAGAGCCCACTTCTGGATGCATTCTCCCTGCACATCTACTTTGTACATAGAACATAGAACAGCAGGGCGCGTTATGAATCCTTCAGTCCATGATGTTGTGCTGACCTTTTAACCTGCTCCAAGATTAAGATGACCCTTCCTTTCTCCAGAGCCCATGATCCTTCCTTTATATTTCATCCATGTTCCAACGACAGGCGGTCTGCATTCTCGAAGATGGAAGTGGATGAAAGCTTCCAGATTTCAGCATGTAATCCGGGGTGATACTGCAAGGTAGAACAAGAGTTCGTAAAGAGATGCTGAATCAAATCCCTCTCAGGTGGACACAGAAGTCCCTCAGCAATAGTTAGGGAGGACTAGAGAAATTCTCCAGTTTATCTCTCAATAAATTAAACACTATCTTCGCTCTTATGTAATTAAGAAAATCAGTGGGTGTCATTTCCTTTTGGGTAGAGTTATTGAATAATACAGCAGAGAAAGAGGCCCTTCAGCCCAACAGGTCTATCCTGGAAACAATGCCCATCTAAGACGGTTCCATTTGCCCACCTTTGGCCCATATTCATATCCATGTATTTATCCAAATGCCTTTTAAATGTTGTAATGGTGTCCTGCTTTTGACCAGTGAGTACATTTACAAAGTAGACTGCTTACAAAAAATCTATGAGGTAAATAGCAATTTTCTCCTTCTCTCTGTGTTGGAATATGTCTTCGTCAGACTGAGTCAGGAGGATTTTAGAAATTTCATGTACAATTCTGCATTTAGGTTGCGAGCAGTTTTCAAAGTTCAAAGAAAATTTATTATTAAATTACATATATGTCACCATATACAACCCTGACGTCTGTTTTCTTTTTATGGGCATTAGATTAGATTAGATTAGATTATGAGGACACTCAGTCCTCGTTTATTGTTATTTAGAAATGCATGCATTAAAAAATGATACAATGTTCCTCCAGAAAGATATCACAGAAACATAGGACAAACCAAGACTAAAACTGACAAAACCACATAATTATAACATATAGTTACAACAGTGCAAAGCAATACCGTAATTTGATAAAGAGCAGACCATGGGCACGGTAAAAAAAAGTCTCAAGTCCTGATAGCCCCATCATCTCACGCAGACGGTAGAAGGGAGAAACTCTCCCTGCCATGAACCTCCAAGAGCCGCAAACTTGCCGATGCTGCACCATTGGAAGCACTCGACCACAGCGGACTCTGAGTCCATCCGAAAACTTCGAGCCTCCGACCAGCCCCTCCGACACGGAGCACCGAGCACCATCCTCTGCCGAGCGCTTCGACCCTGCCCCGGCCGCCAAGCAACAAGCAAAGCCGAGGACTCGGGGCCTTCCCCTCCGGAGATTCTGGATCACACAGTAGCAATGGCAGCAAAGCAGACATTTCAACGGTTTCACCAGATGTTCCTCCGTGTTCTCACGTCCATCTCCATCAAATCAGGATTGTGCATGGCATCCTACTTGACAGATTACAGATACCATTCACCAGAGTGGCCGCTGCGAGCTGTGTCGCGCCGCCATCTTCCCCTCCCGCTCAGTAAATCACGCTTAGTAAATCTAAGAAACACAATAGAATCAATGAAAAGATGCAATCAACAGGATGGACAAACAGCCAGTGTGCAAAAGACAATAAACTGTACAAACAGAAAAGAATTAATAATTATTATTAAAAATAAATAAACAATAAATGTTGAGAACATGAGATGAAGAGTCCTTGAAAGTGAGTCCAGATGTTGTGTTTGGTTCAGTATTGGTGTGAGAGATGTTGAGTGAAGTTATCCTCTCTGGTTCAAGAGCCTGATGGTTGAGGGGTAATAACTGTTTCTGAACCTGGTGGTGTGGGTCCTGAGGCTCCTGTGACCTTCTTCCTGATGGCTGCAGCGAGAAGTGAGAATGGCCTGGGTGGTGGGGGATCCTTGAAGATGGATGTTGCTTTCTTGCGACAGAGCTCTGTGCAGATGTTTTCAATAGTGGGAAAGACTTAACCCATGAAAGACTTGGCAGGATTCACTACTTTTTGTAGGATTTTCCATTCAAGGCATTTGGTATTTCCATACCAAGCCATGATGCAACTGGTCAATATGCTCTCCATTACACATTTATAGAAGTTTGACAAAGTTTTTAGATGTCATGCCAAATCTTTGCAAACTTCTAAGGCACTGTTGTCAGTGAACGTAGTTCAGAAGAGGTATATTTAGAAGTTTTATAAGCAGCTCTGAACATGTCACCATTGTTCACTGGTACCATCCTGACACAACTTTCGGTCCCATGTGTAAGAAAAGATGTACTGGCATTAGAGAGAGTCTAGAGGAGGTTTAAAATAATGAAAGGATTAAAGTATTAAAGTAAAGGATTAAAGTATGAGGAGCATTTGATGCTTCCAATGCTGCTGCATCGGCAAGTTTTCGGCACTTGGAGGTTCATGGCAGGGAGAGTTTCTCCCTCCTACCGTCCGCGTGAGATGATGAGGCTATCGGGACTTTGAGACTTTTTTTTTTACCGTACCCATGGTCTGCTCTTTATCAAATTACGGTATTGCTTTGCAATGTTGTAACTATATGTTATAATTATGTGTTTTTGTCAGTTTTAGACTTGGTTTGTCCTGTTTTTTGTGATATTATTCTTGAGGAACATTGTATCATTTTTAATGCATGCATTTCTAAATGACAATAAACGAGGACTGAGTGTCCTCATAATCTAATATAATCTAATTTAGAAGGTTGAAGGACAGTCTCATTGAAACCTAAGGAATACGGAAAGGTCTGGATAGAGTGGAATGAAAAGGATGTTTCCATTAAGTGAGTCTAGGACCAGAGGACTCAACCTCAGAACAGTAGGATGTTCCTTTAGAACAGAGATGAAAAGAGATGAAAAGGAATTTCTTTAGCAAGAGGGTGATGCATCTGTGGAGGCCAAGGCATTGGGTGTATTTAAAGCAGAAGTTAATAGATTCTTGATTAGTGAGGATGGGTCAAAGCGTCAAAGTTTACAAGATGGAGGTAAGAGAACGATGTTAAGAGTGAATTATTTTTCTTAATTTGAGCATTTGTCTTTTTTTGTACATTTGTGGTTTGCCAGCGATTGTGTGTAGTTTATCATTGATTCTATTGTATTTCTTATTTAATAAGGTAGTACATGTTGACATACACATACTTTGATAATAAATTTACTTTGAAATTTGAAGTTTAAATCAGTCATGATCGAATAGTTGAATAGACCCAATGGGCTGAATGGCTTCACTTTGCTCTTAAGTCTTATTGTCTTCTGGCTGTCTTGGTATGGACAGTACAGGCTGATTTAGGTGTGCAGAGGCTGCGTTTCATAGTGTCTTGGCCAACGTTTCTCGTCAGCCAAGACCATCATAGGAGACGCCTACTCGCTCCACTTATTGGTACGATTGTGCTGTGTACAAAAGTGCTGATCCGTCAGCCTAAATGAAGTGAAATATTAAAGCCGCAAGTTCATTGACCAGTGCTTTGTGATGAGTGAAGAATTATTGTCTTGGTAGTTAGATGTAAAGGGATGTGTCTTCTGGGTGGGAGTGTGGAAGCCCTCTTTAATGATGCAATCCTCAGCAGTCTTTCAATGCACCAGTTCCCCTTTCCGACTAATATACCTTCGAACATTTGACAAGGTTCCACATGGTAGGCTTATTCAGAAAGTCAGAAGGCATGGGATCCAGGGAAGTTTGGCCAGGTGGATTCAGAATTGGCTTGCCTGCAGAAGGCAGAGGGTGGTGGTGGAGGGAGTACATTCAGATTGGAGGGTTGTGACTCGTGGTGTCCCACAAGGATCTGTTCTGGGAGCTCTACTTTTCGTGATTTTCATTAACGACCTGGATGTGGGGGTAGAAGGGTGGGTTGGCAAGTTTGCAGACGACACAAAGGTTGGTGGTGTTGTAGATAATGTAGAGGATTGTCGAAGATTGCAGAGAGACACTGATAGGATGCAGAAGTGGGCTGCGAAGTGGCAGATGGAGTTCAACCCAGAGAAGTGTGAGGTGGTACACTTAGGAAGGACAAACTCCAAGGCAGAGTACAAAGTAAATGGCAGGATACTTGGTAGTGTGGAGGAGCAGAGGGATCTGGGGGTACATGTCCACAGATCCCTGAAAGTTGCCTCACAGGTAGATAGGGTAGTTAAGAAAGCTTATGGGGTGTTAGCTTTCATAAGTCGAGGGATAGAGTTTAAAAGTCGCGATGTAATGATGCAGCTCTATAAAACTCTGTTTAGGCCACACTTGGAGTACTGTGTCTGGTTCTGGTTGCCTCACTATAGGAAGGATGTGAAAGCATTGGAAAGGGTACAGAGGAGATCTACCAGGATGCTGCCTGGTTTAGAGAGTATGCATTTTGATCAGAGATTAAGGGAGCTAGGGCTTTACTCTTTGGAGAGAAGGAAGATGAGAGGAGACATGGTAGGGGTGTACAAGATAATAAGAGGAATAGATAGAGTGGATAGCCATCACCTCTTTCCCAGGACACCACTGCTCAATACAAGAGGTCATGGCTTTAAGGTAAGGGGTGGGAAGTTCAAAGGGGGTATTAGAGGAAAGTTTTTTACACAGAGAGTGGTTGGTGCATGGAATGCACTGCATGAGTCAGTGGTGGAGGCAGATACACTCATGAAGTTTAAGAGACTACTAGACAGGTATATGGAGGAATTTAAGGTGGGAGGTTATATGGGAGGCAGGGTTTGAGGGTCAACACAACATTGTGGGCCGAAGGGCCTGTAATGTGCTGTACTGTTCTGTGTAAACACTTTGAAAACAGAAACCTGTATTTTTAAGAATTTTAGGAAAATGATGAATCCTAACATATACTGTAGCTTCACACTCTTCTTAAGCCCATTACCCCCAGACAGAACACTCATCTCCCAGGAATGGGGTCTATGGAGCTTTGGGGCTTTTACAAGACGGTGTTGATAACCTCATGCCCAGCCAGGCTTGGGACCATCCATGGCAGAGTTAACATATACCCTCCGTGGCCACTTTATTCGGTACTCCTGTATACTTGCTCATTACTGCAAATATCTAATCAGCTATTCATGTGGTAGCAACTCAATGCAAAAAAAGCATGCAGACATGGACAAGAGGTTCAGCTGTTGTTCAGACAGAACTTCAGAATGGGGAAGAAATGTGATCTTAGTGACTTTGTCGTGGAATGATTGTTTGTCCATGATAGAGTAGCTTAAGTATCTCAGAAATTGCTGATCTCCTGGGATTTTCAAGCGCAATGATATCTAGAGTTTACAGAGAATGTTGTGAAAAACAAAAAAAAATCCAGTGAGCTGCAGTTCTTCGAGAGAGATCAGAGGAGAATGGCCAGACTAGTTCAAGCAGACCGGAAGATGACAGTAAATCAAATAACCACGTGTTTCAACAGTGGTGTGAAAATGAGCATGTCTGGATGCACAAGATGTCAAACCTTGAAGTGGATGGTCTACAGCAGCAGAAGACCAGAAGCATACACTCAGTGGCCACTTTACTAGGTACAGGTGTACCTTGTAGAGTGGCCACTGAATGTGTTTGCATTCAGTTGAGAATGTTGCAGTAAAATGAATAAGTTTTACCACTAGAGTCAACAGAATGTCAAAGTGAATCTTCACTGAATTTTCACATCTCAATGACAAATTCATCTTTGGTTGCTAGTGCTAAATGTATGTTTGTAAATAGCATCTGCCCTTACAGATTCGGATCTGCTGAAACTGAATTGGAGGAGGAGGATTTTCACATATGTGGGAGACTAACACAGTTTAAATTCTTCTCTTTAATCGTCTCTTCCTTCCTTTTCAAGGTGGCTGAGGTCCTTTCAGAGTCGATGATCTACAGCTGCATTCAAGTTGTGGTTCTTCACGGTGGTGGGTTCCCGCTTTCAGAGCTCGCCGAGCAGCTTAGTGTTTTTCATATCTCCAGCAGCGGCCTGGAAGATGTGCACCTTCAAAGTGCAGCCCCCTAGCCCTGAGGGCGACCTGATTCCTCGCTGCCGTCGCAGATGCAGGTGTCGCGGGTGAATGAAACATTGAGACTGCAGGTGTAGCTGTGGGGAGCCTCTGCGCTGGAGTGATCACCCTCTCTCTATCTTTCTCCCTCTAAGAGAGAGATTGGGTCTGGGAAACGCTAAAGTGATGCTGCAGACTGTAACGTTAAACAGTGAACTGTTGGCCTCCCCCTCTCGCTGTTGCAAGAGTGATACCTCTCTCCTTCGTTAGTGAGAGAATGCACCTGTCGAACTGTTAATGTTGGGACTGTCCTGATGAAGGGTCTTGGCCTGAAACGTCGACTGTACCTCTTCCTAGAGATGCTGCCTGGCCTGCTGCGTTCACCAGCAACTTTGATGTGTGTTGCTTGAATTTCCAGCATCTGCAGAATTCCTCGTGTTGGGATGAACAATGGTTTTTGATGGACTCTCAATCATGGTCTCTTTGGGGCTTTGCTATTGGTTGCATGGTCATGCTATTGCTATATGATCATGGCTCATCTGTCTCAGGCCTTATTTCCTCTTCTGTATCATAGCCTTCAATTTTCTGATCTTTAAAGCGTTAAATCTACTTCCTCCTTAAATACTTCCAATAATCCTGCCCCAACCAACAACCCTCTTGGGTAAAAAAGTCCCACCCTTTGCTGGCAGACATTTATATGTGCTTCAATTTTAATTGACCACACCCTAATCTTGTAACTGAGGCACCTCATTTGAGATTCTCCCATTGGTGGAAGCAATGAGACATCTCCCTACATGCCCCTTATGATCTGATATACAGTATTTCAATGAGATCATTAATTTCTTCATTTATTATGCACAAGGTCGTATGACGTTAGTGATCGTACTCTCAAGACCACGATTGTTCTTGGCCATTTTTTTTCTACGGAAGTGGTTTGTCATTGCCTTCTTCTGGACAGTGTCTTTACAAGGTGGGTAAAGACGCCTCCCAGCCGATGTCAATGCTCTTCAGAGATTGTCTGCCTGGTGGTCAGTGGTCGCATAACCAGGACTTGTGATATGCACCAGCTGCTCGTACGACCACCCACCGCCTGCTCCCATGGCTTCATGTGACTGTGATTGGGTGGGGGAAAGGCTAAGCAGGTGCTGCACCTTGCCCAAGGGTGACCTGCAGGCTAGCGGAGGGAAGGAGCACATCACACTTCCTTTGGTAGATACGTATCTCCACCCCACCACCTATCCAGTGAGATCAGTCTTCATTTTCCTAAACAACAAAACATGTAGATCTGATCCTCTCATTGACGGAAGCATTGCGACATCTCCCTACCATGCTCCATTAAGATCCAATATGCTTCAGCAAGATCACCTTTTATTCTTCTAAATACCAAAGAATATGGATCTAATTTCTGACAAGATCTATTACTTAATTGAATTGACTTTATTTCTTACGTCCTTCACATACTGTACATGAGGAGTAAAAATCTTTATGTTACGTCTCCGTCTGAATGTGCAATGTGCAATTTATAGTAATTTATAATAAACGGTATGTAAAGCAGAACAGTCAATATAACATAGAAATACAATTCTATCAGCGTGAGTTAATCAGTCTGATGGCCTGGTGGAAGAAGCTGTCCCGGAGCCTGACGTTAATGCTGTGGTACAGTTTCCCGATTGATAGCAGCTGGAACAGTTTGTGGTTGAGGGTGACTCGGTCCCCAATGATCTTTTTATGCATTTGTCTCTGTAAGTGTCCTGAATAGTGGGAAATTCACGTCTACAGATGTGCTGGGCTGCCTGCGCCATCTCTGCAGACTTATCAATTAAGTCTTTCTTTTCAAGTAACAAAACTGAAGTCTAACTGGATTTAAGCAGTTTTGGTCTCAGGGTTTCTTGGGAGATTTTCATTTCATTCGTGGGGAGAACTATTAAAATCCTTTACTTTGCCACAACATAAAAAGAAGCATTTTTTCACTGCACTGAAGAACTTTGATCCAGCTTTGAACTTCAGATTTAGTTTCTGCCTTTCTCTGGATGCTGTTGCAAGACGTCAAATCAAAACGCCTTAATGTGCTTTTTTAACACTCTTCAGTGCTTTACGAATTTCCAAAGCTTCCTTTTAATCCCTTTGACTGCTAATCCCTATTTACTACAAATCAAACATCCTTTTTACAGGAAAGCACTCCCTAGTTTATAGATCAGGCCATTTAGAAGCAGAGGAGCAAATCCCAGTTTACTTAGGCTTGGACACCTCACATACGATGCTTTTTACTTATGCTGTTCAGACACTTTATTACATTCTCTCCTCTATCCTGGTCTCATTTTGCAGTCCAGCAAAATAAAATCTTAGCAACACACACAGAACGCTGGAGGAACTCAGCAGGTCAGGCAGAGTCTATGGAAAAGAGTAAACAGTCGACATTTCTGGCCCAGGCCCTTCTTCAGGACTGAGGAGGAAGGGGGAAGATGCCAGAATAAAAAGGTGGAGTGAGGGAAAAGAGACTAGCTGGAAGGTGAAGGATGAATCCGGGTGTATGGGAAAGGTCAAGAGCTGGAGAAGAAAGAATCTGATAGGAGAGGAGAATGGACAATAGGAGAAAGGGAAGGAGGAGGGGAACCAAGGGAAATAATAGGCAGGAGAGAAGAAGTGAAAGATCAGAGTGGGGAATAGAGGAAGGGGGGAGAATTTGCTCAGAAGAAGGAGAAATTGATATTCATATCATCAGGTTAGAGACGGAATATAAGGTGTTGCCCTTCAACCTGACAGTGGCGTCATCTTGGCACAAGAGGAGGCCATGGATCCACACTCGAAACGGGGGTCTTAACAGCTTTGTCTAAGTCATGTTACCAGGTGCAAGGCCAGAAGCATCTTGAAAAAGGGGGAAGGACAAGGAAAAAGATGCACATGCCTGAACTTTCATTGTTGTGCTCTGGATAATTTCATTAAACAAAAACACATTCCAGATCGCAGGCAACGTACACAAAATGCTGGAGGAACTCAGCAAATCACCGGGCTATGTGCTTACACTAAATTTCTGCCAGTGAGCTCGACAGAGTCAATGTGATTTTCATGATTGTCTCTAATATAATCATGAGTGGCATCACACTGAGCAATGGGGGTATTGGGGTGACGGATTACTGCAAAGTGACCAACACACCACAGCAGCATAGCGGATAGCACAATACTTTACAGTACAGGTAACCCGGGCTCAATTCCCGCTGCTACTTCTTAGGAGTTTGTACTTCCTTTCTGTGACCGCAAGGATTTCCTCCAGGTGCTCTGGTTTCATCCAAAGAACTGCCAATTGGCAGGTTGGTTGTTGATTGTAAATTGTCTCATGATTAAGCTAGCATTATTTCTTTTTAAACTGTTTTTCATACAAATGATCTGTTTCAAGATCACTCGAGAATTATTTCAGTGCTCTTTTGTTTTCAATTTAGAATTAAGATGAGAAGAAATTCCTTCGCTCCGAGGTGGTTGAGGGGTTCGAGTTCTGTCGGCTAGGGGGCTGTGCATGTTCAACTGCTTAATATATTCCAGACTGATCAACAGGTCAACAAGTATATCAAGGGATATGAGGATAGAGCAAAAAAAATGCAGTGGAGATACAGAATCAAAATGATGTTATTGAATGGCAAATTAGGCTTGAAGGGCTTTCTAACTAAATCTGCTCCCACTTCTGAAATCTAATGCATTATACACGCACTGGCCACTTTGTTAAGTACACCTGTACGTACACTCGTTAATGCAAATATCTAATCAGCCAATCATGTGCCGGCAACTCAATGCAGACATGGTCAAGAGGTTCAAACCAAACATCAAAATGGGGAAGAAATATGACCTAAGTGAATTTGACCGGACGGGGTGATCTGGGTATCTCAGAAACTGCTGATCTTCTGGGATTTTCACGTACAACCATCTCTGGAGTTTACAGCAAATAGTGCGAAAAACAAAAAAAAACACCCAGTGAATGGCAGTTCTGTGAGTGAAAATGCCTTGTTATTATTTAGCCAGAGGATGGTGAATCTATGGAATTTATTGCCACAGGCAGCTGTGCAGGCCAAGCCTTTATGTATACTTAAGGCAGAGACTGGCTGGTCAGGGCCTGGAGGGATATGGGGAGAAGGCAGGAGATTTGGGCTGAGGGAGAAAATGGATCAGCCATGATGAAATGGCAGAGCAGAATCCATTGGCTTAATGACCTAATTCTGATGCTATATCTTATGGTCTTACGGCTACTGAGGAGGTCAGAAAGGAATGGCCAGAGTGGTTGAAGCTGACAAGAAGGTGAAAAAAACTCAACTAACCACATGTTTCAACAGAGGTATGCAGCGGAACACCTCTGAATGTACAACACATGGATGGACTACAGCAGCAGACAACCATGAGCATCCACACAGTGGCCTCTTTGTTAGGTACAAAAGCTATTTTCAAAAGTTTTCAGAAGGTACATTTAATGTCAGAGAAATGTAAACAATATACATCCTGAAATGCTTTTTCTTCGCTATTCTGACAAATAGCATCTAAAGGACTCTGATATTGATACATTAAATGTTTACTTGCGAACATCATACAATGCAGTCTCTAAGCTTTCATGTCTTCAAGGTTTGTTGAGGAAAATGGTGGAATACAGCTTTAAGAATATTGACAGGGATTTCTTTCGTACTTCTCCTCTGACTCTTCAAACATCCAACATTCCTAGTGAATGTGGAGCACTGAATTACTTTTTTTTCAATTTGCTTCTAGTTAATGGTGTGTAACCATACCTTTCAGTACAAAGATGTAATGAAAATGATATATATATATACAAGCATAGAATGCCAAATGAAAAGCCTTCAGGACAGCCTGACCCTAATTATGCTTGATATGGCAATGTATAAATCAACCTAGTTAAAATCATGTTATTGCTTAAATCTAGAATAATGTAGATTGCACCTCTTAGGTTTATTCTCAAAGATGATCAATTTGTTTAATAAATAAACATTCATTACAATTTCATTGAGCAGATAATGGAGAATTTGTACAGCATGTGCCTATTATGAAAATTGCAGTGGGAATCTGACTTACTCTAAGATATCAGATATTTAAACATTTAAGGCTACTAATTTCCTGTCATGGTAACTGTGCTTGAAATAGAGGTATAATGGATAGAGTATTTACATGATATTATTCTTCAGAGGGACAAGTACTAGTCTGGAGAAAAGCAGGACATATGATGAGTATTATGAGCTTCCCCAAGAGCGCCAGATCACAAGAACTCCAATGAGTCCTCTTGCAAGTGAGGGCATGAATTGACCATGAAAATTGAGACATACATTCAGTAACCTCTTTATTAAGCACACTTGGACATCTGCTTGTTAATGTAAATCTCTAACCAGCCACTCATGGAAGCAACTCAACGCATTAAAGTATGCAGGCATGGTCAAGCATTTCAGTTGTTCAGACCGAACATCAGAATCAGGAAGAAATGTGTCATAAGTGACATTTAATTGTTGGCGCCAGACCGGGTGGTTTGAGTATCTCAGAAAATGCTGATCTCCTGGGATCTTCATGCACAACAGTCTCTAAAGTTTACAGAGAATGGTGCAAAAAACAAACAAAAAACATCCAGTGAGCAGCAGTTCTGTGGGTGAAAGTGTCTTGCTAACAAGAGAGGTCAGAGGAGAATGGCCAGGATTGTTCAAGCTGCCAGGAAGGCAACAGGAACTCAAATACTATTTACAACAGTGGTGTGCAGAAGAGCATTTCTGAATGCAGAACTCATTGAAGTGGATGGGCTACCGCAGCAGAAGACCATAAACATTCACTCAGTGGCCACTTTATTTGATATCTCCTGTAGATGCCCGCATTCTGATGTCTGAAAAGGAACCTAAACCCTGAAATAACCATCACAAGTACCACAGAGAGGTTGGGATTTACTGTGAGATAAATTAGATGAACACTTGGTATAGATTATGTTTCTTGAAAATAAAAATGAAATGCTAATTGAGACTTAAACAGAAAATGTGGACATCTATCAATGAGGTGACGTGGAATGCAATTGGTTTTATCTTTCACTGCCTAATGCATTGTCTCTTGAGAAAGTTCTTAATGTTATTGTACCAACATTATTTGAATGATAAACTGATCGGCACAGCATCATGTTCAGAAATTATATATCCCAATTTTACAAGAATCTGGACACATACAGTTTTATTAAAGCCGGCCAGTGGAATGGTATGTTTTCATCAGTGTTACTCATGCTGAGTGGCAGTAAAATCTTATGCAAACAATTGCTGCCAAGCTCCTAAATGTTTCTCAGTGTCTAACAATGATCCATTTTTGGTTTGACAGCTTGTAAATGAGTCTCACAGATCTGACTGACTGATCTTTTAATAAAGCCTGTGCTTTGGGATTGAGTTTTAAGGATAAGACTTCAATGCTCACAGCTAGTATCCTGAAGTCATTTCTCACAGGGTCATAGGCAGAATCTTTGGTCCAAAGAACGCACACTGAGTATCAACCATCTTTTCCAGAACTGTAGATAAAATGGATGTTTATCCTCCAACAGGCAAAACCTAGTTAAAATCACATTAACTAGGTGAGAATCACTGAATTTAATGGATTGAAAGCCATTCACACCATTCCACAGATTTTATGATATCCACTGATCGCAAGCTATGTTGATGAATTCAGGAAGATTATACTTGCTGCCCACTGCTTTAGAAGGTAGACAGGAATTTTGCCAAGTTGGTTCACAGAAATGAGAAAATATTGAAGTTTATCAGCTCCAGATCAACATCCAGCAGCCACTGAGCGTATGTTCATGGTCTTCTGCGATAGCCCATCCACTTCAAGGTTTGACATGTTGTGTGTTCAGTGATACTCTTCTCCACACCACTGTTATATGAGTTACTGTCACCTTCCTGTCAGCTTGAACCAATCTGGCCATTCTCTTCTAACATCTCCCATTAACAAGGTGCTTTTGCCTACATAGAACTGCTGTTCACTGGATTTTTGTTGTTGTTCTTTTTTGCACCATTTTCTGTACACTCTATCGACTTTGGTGAATGAATATCCCGAAGATCAGCAGATCTTGAGATACTCAGACCACCCTGTCTGGCACCAACAATCATACCACGGCCAGAGACCCTTAGATCACATTTAGAGCACATTTCTAGAATCAGAATCAGAATCAGGTTTATTATCACCGGCATGTGACGTGAAATTTGTTAACTTTGCAGCAGCATTTCAAAGCAATGCATAACATAGAAGAAGAAAAAAAGTAAAATAATAGTAAATAAATAGTAAATCAATTACAGTATACATATATTGACTAGATTAAAAATCATGCAAAAGCAGGAATAGTATATATTAAAAAAGTGAGGTACTGTCCAAGGGTTCAATATCCATTTAGGAATCAGGTGGCAGAGGGGAAGAAGCTGTTCCTAAATCGCTGAATGTGTGCCTTCGGGATTCTGTAACTCCTACCTGATGGTAAAAGTGCGAAAAGGACATGCCCTGGGTGCTGGAGGTCCTTAATAATGGATGCTGCCTTTCTGAGACATCGCTCCTTGAAGATGTCTTGGGTATTTTGTAGGCTAGTACCCAGGATGGAACTAACGAAATTTATGACCCTCTGCAGCTTCTTTTGGTCCTGTGCAGTAGACCCCGCCCACCCCACCCCAATTCCAGACAGTGATGTAGCCTGTCAGAAAGCTCTCCCCATACATCTATAGAAGTTTTCAAATGTATTTGTTGACATTTATTTCTCTTCAAACTTCCAGTGAAATCTTGCCTTCTTTATAGCTGCATCGATATATTGGAACCAGGTTAGGTCCTCAGAGATCTTGACACCCAGGAACTTGAAACTGCTCACTCTCTCCACTTCTGATCCCTCTATGAGGAAGTAGGTTACATGGATGGCACAACATTGCGGGCCAAAAGGCCTGTAATGTGCTGTAGATTTCTATGTTCTATATTCTATGTTCTTCCCCATTCTGATGTTCAGTCAGAGCAACAACTGATGATTTTCTGTGGGAGCCATTAAGAAGGTGACTTGTGCAAGCAGTTCAGATGGAAATCACCAGATATTCCCATTTTAGACTGCCAAAATCCATAGCTACAGCCACGGACAATACAGAGACATTGGTTTAAAGGGATTTTAAAAATCTATCGCTCCTCAAAGTTGAAAAATCTCAGACAACAGACCCTGGTCACTGGTGCAATTCCCCTTTAAGACAGTGGAAGAGAAAATGTCATGCTAGTTTATGAGTTTGTTTAAGGAGACAAGGCTTCCAGCTCCCACAACCAACTATCCTGCTGGCAAATGTACAGTCCCTGTTAAATATAATCGATGATCTCAGAGCAAGATAAGATTGCTGTAAAATCAGATGGACATGAGGACCAGTTGTATTTTTCGTTTCATGGAGTCTGAGATGTCCCCCTGGCATTCCGGGCACTGTGATACAGCTCAATGGCTTCACAATTCACCATCAAGATAGGATGGCTGAGTATTTCAGAGTCAGAGGAGGCGATGTGTGCTTTATGATCAACTCCTAGTGGTGTGCAAATGTGTCGGCTCCGTTGCAGTCCTTCGCACCAGACCTGGAACATCCTGTGATCACCCTTTTTGATTTGCCGTGCGAGTTTTCAGCCACCATCTTGGTGGTGGTGTACATTACACCACAGACCTGCGTTAAACAGGCTCTAGATGAACCCAGCACTGTAATCAACAAGCATAAAACAACACATCCATGCGCCTTCCCCAGCCTTTTGGGGGGGTTTTAACCAGACCAACTTGAAAAAAGTCTCTAAATGATTATTACCAACATATCACTTGCAGAACTAGAAGAACCAACTGTTATGCGACCATCAAGAGCCCTTACCGTGCTATCCCACAGCCACACAGTGAAAAATCTGATCTCCTGGCTGTACTTCTACTCCCTGAACATAGATAGCGAGTGAAGACAGTAGCACTAGTAGTGAGGACCAAGAAGGAATGGACATGGGAGATGCAAGAGAGCTTACAGGACTACTTTTGAGTTGGTGGACTTAACTGTATTTAAGGATTCATAGTCGAGTCTGAATGAGTACATCATAGCTGTCACTGACTTCATTAAAACCTGTGTGGATGAGTGTGTCCCAATAAGAACAAATTGTATGTACCTGAATCAAAAACTGTGGATGAACCAGGAAACTCCTAGTGTGCTGAGGACTAACCCTGTGGCTTTCAAAACTGGTGATCCAGAACTATACAAGAAGGCCAGGTATGGCTTAGGGAGGGCTATCTTAAGTGGAAAAAAACAACTCTGAATGAGGTTAGAGGCGGAATCGGTTCCACTCCAACTCTGGTAGGGTTTGCAGACTAATACTTCCTACAGAACAAACCTCACATCATGAATGGCAGTGAAACTTCACTTTCTAGATGAGCTCAACGTCTTTTATGCACACTTTGAAAGGGAGAATAAAACTACAGCTATGAGGATCCCTGCAGCATCTGGTGACCCCTGTGACCTCTGTCTTAGAGGTCGACGTTGGATCATCTTTCGAGAAGGTGCATCCTCATAAAGCAACAGGACCCAATGGGGTACCTGGTAGGGCCTTGAAAACTTGTGCTAAACAGCTGCTGGGTGTGTTCAAAATCGTTTTCAATCGCTCATTGCTACAATCGGAACTTTCTACCTGCTTTGAGAAGAGCAGTGTGAGCTGCCTCATCCAGTAGCACTCAGAACTACGTTGATGAAGTGCTTTGAGAGGCTAGTTTTGGCCGGAATCACTTCCTGTCTCAACAAGGACCTGGACCCACTACAATATGCCTATTGTCACAATAGGTCTACAGTGTTCTCAGTGGCTCTTCATGCAGCCTTGCATCACCTGGACAATACTAGTACAGGTACTTACATCAGGATGCTCTTTATTGACTACAGCTCTGATCAAAAAACTCTAAAACCTTGGCCTCTGTACCACCCTCTGGAGCTGAATCCTTGACTTTCTCACTGGAAGACCACAGTCTGTGCTGATCAGAAATAACACCTCCACCACGCTAATAATCAACACTGGTGCACCTCAAGGACGTGTGCTTAGCCCGCTGCTCTACTCTCTTCACACTCATGACTTTGTGGCCAGGCACAGCTCAAATGCCATCTACAAACTTGCTAATGACACAGCCACCGTGGGCAGAATTTCAGATGGTGATGATAAAGCAGAGGATGAGATATATCAGCTAGTTGAATGGTGTCGCACCAACAACCTTGCACTCAGCATCAGTAAGACCAAAGAATTGATTGTGGACTTCAGAGAAGGTAAGATGAAGGAACGTGCACCATTCCTCATCAAGGCATCAGAAGTGGAAAGAGCGAGCAATTTCAAGTTGCTGGGTGTCAATACCTATGAGGGTCTCTCCTGCGCTCAACTTATCAATGCAGTTGCAAAGAAGACACGACAGCAGCTATGTTTCATTAGGAGTTTGAGGAGATTCAGTATGTCACCAAAGACACTCACAAATTTCTATAGATGTACCATGGAGAGCATTCTAACTGGCTGTATCACTGTCTAGTATTGGGAGGCTACTGCAGAGGATTGATATAAACTCAGTCAACTCCTCACGGGCACCAGCCGCCCCAGCACTCAGGACATCTTCGAGGAACGATACCTCAAAAAGGAAGCATCCATCATTAACGACCCTCATCTTCCAGGGCATGTCTTCCCCTCATTGCTGCCATCAGGGAGGACTACAAGAGCCTGAAGTCACACTCTTAACTATCCAGGAACAGCTCCTTCCCCGCTACCACCTGATCTCTGAATGGACATTGAACCCATGAATGCCATCTCTCTCATTTTTTGCACTACGTAATTAACTTAATTTATATTTTTTTTACTGTAATTCACAGTTTTTATTATGATGTGTTACAATGTGCTGCTGCACATAACAGCAAATTTCAAAACGTATGCCAGCGATGTTAAACCTGATTCTGACCTCAACACCATATCTGTATTGAGTTGCTGTCACATGATTGGCTGATTAGATATTTGGCATTGAGAAGCAGGTGTACAGGTGTACCTAATAAAGTGGCCACTCCATGTATTTCTTTGACTGTAATTTTGATGACCCCAATACCACTGCTTGAACACTGAAACGACAGAATGTCTTGCTTCACACATCAGAATTGCTGGTGTACGCAGCAGGTCAGGCAGTATCTATAGGAAGAGGTACAGTCGACGTTTAATGTCTTGCTTGTCTTCTGTGCCGGCTTTCTGCAGGAGACACTACTTCCTGGTTGACCCACTGAGTTCCTCCTGCAGTTTTTCTGAAATATCTGCTTATTGTATCTTCTCTTCCATTCTTCTTTGTTTTGTTTTAAAAAGAGTTTTAATCACTTCCTCTATTTTCTTGACAGAACATTAACTTGTATTGTTCGAAGCGGAGGTTGACTTCTGAGCATTGAAATGTGCAACACAGTCAGTGATAAGGTAAATGAGTAAATTGGCTTATTATTGTCACCTGTACTGTGGTACAGTGTAAACCTGTTTCACACACCATCCTCACAAATCATTTCATTACAACAATGCCATAAGAAAATACAAAGGAATATAGAATAAATTGTTACAGTTACAGAGCAGGCAGAGAATAAGTACAAGTCTTTGAGGCTTCAGTATCTTTTGCCCGATGGGAGAGGTGAGAAGAGAGAATGTCTGGGTGGGTGGGGTCTTCAATAATGTTGATTCTCTTACAGAGTCCATGGAGGGGAGGCTGGTTCCTGTGATGCATTGAACTGTGTTCACAACACTCTGCAATTTCCTGTAGTCACGGTCAGCACAATTGCCACACCAAGCTGTGATGCATCTGATTAAGATCCTTTTTATAGTGCTCTGACAAAAACTGGTGAGGGGCACAGGGACTTGCGAGATCTCTTTAGCCTCCTGAGGAAGTAGAGGCACTTGAGATTTCTTGGCCATAGACTCTAGGAAGGAAATACGGTCTGTAGATTTCTCCATGAAGGAAAAACATGGTTTCCATCGGGCGCCAGTAGAGTACTGCCAATCATCAGGATGGTTGTGGAAAGTAAAATCAGAACAATGATCAGCCAATTAGTATATTATAATCATCAATGTTACCCTGACAACCAGAGACATTATTTCACTTTCATAGTATTTGAGCTCATCCAGCTGACTTAGACAATCAAGTTTTGCCACAGTCATTTTCCAATGTATTTGTTATCTTTGATATCTTGCTGGATTGCTTGCAGGTCACGTAACAACAAACAGACTTGTGTCAGCTGCCTCTGTAATTTGATTGTCAACAGTGTTGTTATACTTTGAGAAGTGGAGAAGGAGATTCGCCCTGTGAGTTCACCCTGCAGCATAATGATCAGACAAAACCCTTGAATCAGAAAGATTCTTTTGTGCTTTCTCTTCAAATGCTCATTTCTGCGCTCAAGTGCATTCTTTTCTCCCATCAAATCCTGACCATGTTTTAATCTGTGTCCTCACAAAAAGCATCTTATCTCTCCACCATTCATTTGCCACTCATGGAGCAGCTCACTTCAATTTGAAACAGAATGAGCGCGAGTAACATTTGTTAAGAAACTTAGGTCGCTAAGCAAGAAGCTGTTCAATCACCACTTTCATGTCCTCGGAGAGATTCTTCTGACCTGCCTTGACAGAGCAACTTGATTGCATTACCCTGAGCACAGCTGGAGCTTAAGCAATTGAAATCTGAAGATCGCAGAGCAGAACCAAGAAATATTGTCCATAAGGAGTCAAACAAGAGGTGAATGCTTTGTCTTGTGAATGAGATCTTTATGGTACATATAGACCAAATAGTCTTGATGTTAACAACAGTTTGCTTAGCCTTTTCTCCCCCTTGCTCAAACAGCACACACGTAAATATAATGTCCGTGGGAAATAATGTAACTGTTGCCACTCAAGTGTCTGGCAAACCTCATTCGTCATTACCTGTGAGTCCTGAGTCGACACCAAAGGCTGACCGGGGGTCCACAACGAAGCCCAAAGGTTGATTGGAAGTCCAAAGATCAAGGCCCGGCGGCTGGAGCACCAAGTCTGCAAAGCTCCGCAAGTCCTCTGGGGAAGCCTGGGAATCCATGAGACCACTGGATGCTGGAGGCTGAGGTAGCCTGCCCTGAGCTTAGAAGACTGTGGGTCCTGTGGGTGGGTGGGAGGGAGGGATGGGGTTGTAGTTGCTTTGTTGATTGATGTCTTCTGTTTGATTCCATTTTGTGTCGTTCTGCTGAGCATTGTGGGCACGCTGCATTGACGCTGGAACGTGCGATGACACTTGCGGCCTACCTTCAGCACATCCCTGAGCGTGCTGATAGTTAACGCACATTTCACTGTATGCTTCGATATACATGTGATAAATAAAACTGAAGCTGAATCTGAAAATGAAGATTCTTTTAAAAAGACTCTGAAGCACCTTTTTAGTACATAACATTTTGCGGTCACCATAGGAGCCTGAAGACGCACACTCGGTGCTTTAGAAACGGCTTCTTTCGCCTCTGCCATCAGGTTTATGAACAGTCCTTGCACCCATGACACGACCTTACTGGTCCTCGTTTGCACTATTTATATCTGCTCGCTGCTCTGCGTTGTTTATTCCACTCTTCTCTGCACCAAAGGCTGCAGCTGTGGACTGCTCCTGCTGCTTTGGGCTGCGTGTCAGCGGGCTCCACAATGCTTATCCGCTACGTGCGAAAAAGCTGAAAAAACAGTGAGACTGCCGCCGGATGTGCCACAGAGGAACAACAAGTGTACTGCTACCACAAAACAACAAATCTCTCTGTATATGTCAGTACTAATAAACCTGATTCTGATACACCTCTTTGTTCAGTTACTCTCTACCATCACTTGAGAACAAACTTAAGTAAGACCACAAGAAACTCGAGAGAGCACTGTTGTCCTTGTAGATTTTCACTGATAGTTGAGTCTGAGACTTTCAGGGAAAGAGCTATAGAGATCAACTAACTGTATCCACAGGTAGAATCAAGCTGACAGAGGTTAAGAAAAAGGACTAATATATGCATACTTTGAAAATAAATTTACCTTGAACTTTGAATAACAAACGGGAGGAGAGAGAGCAGCGCGCCTGCGTGTGCACACCCCTCCGGTGAAAAATGATGTCGTATCTGTTAAATAGGGGCTGTGGACAATTCTGATTTGATGGAGAATGGACGTGAAAGCGCAGAGGAACATCTGGAAAAATTTCTGAAAGGTTCGTTCGCTGCTGTCATTACTGCGTGGTCGGGAATCTTTCAGAGGGTAGGCCTCAAAATCCCCGGCTTTGCCTGCTGTTGGCGACCGAGGTTGAGGTCGAATTGTTCGGACAGAGATGGTGCTCAGTATTCGGTGTCAGACAGCTGATCAGAGCTCGACGTTTTCAGATGACTCAGAGTCGGACTGTGGTCAGCATGGCACGGAGAGTTTCTCTTCCTTCTCCTGTCTGCGTGAGATGTGGGACATTTGAGAGACTTCGAACTTTTACTGTGCTCATGGACTGTTCTGCATCAAGTTATGGTATTGTTGCACTGTTGTAACTATATGTTATAATTATGTGGTTTTGTCAGTTTTTTCAGTCTTGGTCTGTCCTGTGTTTTGTGATATCACACCAGAGGAAATATTGTATCATTTCTTAATGCATGCATTACTAAATGACAATAAAAGAGGACTACGTGTCTTCATAATCGTGACCTTACAGATTACCTCATCAAGATCTTGCACCTTATTGTCTGCCTGCATTGCACTTTCTCTGCAACTGTATTCTGCATTCTGTAATTGCTAAACACAGGAAAGTCTGCCGAAACAACACACACAAAATGCTGGAGGAACTCAGCAGGTCAAACACATCTATGGAAATGAATAAACAGTCAACATTTCAGGCCGAGACCCTTCTTCAAGACTGGAAAGGAAGGGGGAAGATGGCAGAGCAAAAACGATGGAGGCAGGGAAGGAGATTGGCTGGAATCACAATCAGAGTCAGGTTTATTATCACCGACATGTGTCACGAAATTTGTTAACTTAGCAGCAGTAGTTCAATACAAAGCATAATATAGAAAAAAATAAAATAATAATAATGCTAAATAAATAAGTAAATCAATTGCAGTATACATATATTGAATAGATTAAAAAATCATGCAAAAAACAGCAATAATATATATTTAAAAAATGAGATAGTGTTCAAGGGATGGATGTCCACTTAGGAATTGGATGGCAGAGGGGAAGAAGCTGTTCCTGAATCGCTCAGTGTGTCCCTTCAGGCTTCTGTATCTCCTTTCTGATGGTAACAGGGAGAAAAGTGATTGGTAAAACCAGCTGGGAGGGAAAGATAAAGGGTTGGAGAAGAAGGAATTTGATAGGAGAGGAGCATGGACCACAGGAGAAAGGGAAGGAGGAGGGGATCCAGGAGGATGTGATAGGCAGGTGAGAAGATATTTGCCATTCCCTTGTACTACTTCGATGTACTTATATAGTGAAATGATTTGCATGGATGGCATACAAAGCAAAGTTTTTCACTGTACCTCAGTATATGTGACAATAACAATCCAATTAACAATTGCCAAAGGCTTCTTGCAATCTTCTCGTTTGGAGAATAAAAGCGCCTGTGCCTTTACCAAAGCTAGCATGGGTGGAATTTCACCACTGCTTTTTTTTCCCAGCTATTCCTGCGAGCTTGTATGCATTTTTAAAAATTTGACCAAAAGAGTCCAACTTGAAAATTCTCACTTAAGAGTGTTCCTTACAGAATACTTTCTCAGCTCTTCTCTTTTTGATTTGTATATGTGGAGAGCAGTTCCTAAATCTCAAAATGCAGAGCATAAAAGAGGCAAAGCCAAAAAAAAATCCCTTCCAGAAATGAAATGTAAATTTCTACCTCAGATACTTAAGTTTAATGCAATATCCTCTTGGAATAGGTAGCAGCAGGCATTTGCTAAAAATTATGCTCTTAGCACAAGGAATCGTTCTAAAATATAATTTCATTTGCTGCACATCATGGTCAGGGCCATATCAAAAATACAGTAAAGCCAAAAAATGCATTTATTTGTTTAGCTCTTCTTTGTTTTTGCTCTTTCAGCTAAATCAATCTAGCTCTCTGACTTCTAAGTAGTATTAATGGCTCAAGTAGATCAGATCCAGCAGTATATCTGCAGCAAAATAATATAACATTGTGCAAGTTAAGTATTTATCTATGAACTCTGCTTGATTACATCAGCACCAATGTTATCAATCTCTCCAGCTCCACATTCATAGGAAGCAAATTCAATTCAACAACAAATCATCTTGTTCTGAAGCAGAAATAGGAGATAAGTTTGTGGATTCAGTTAACCTTGGCTTTCATGCAGAGAAGCTGCTATTTTCAAGTATCTATTATTGTTTCCATGATTAAATGAGAGAAGAAAGCAAATGGCTAACACAATGCTTTTGCAAATGTTTATGAACAGAGGCATCAGACAGACTCTCTCCATGTCCACCCTTCCTTCCCCACAGTGGTGAGATGAGGTGTGGTCCACCACTGGAATTTGGACGTGCAGACCATGATAGTTATCAAGGGAGCCATCCATCTCCCTAGCCTTTTGGATAAATACTTGTTTCTGAATCATTGCCTCAATTCAGGACACTATACAGAAAAACAGATCAATGGAACAACATAAGCTTCTTGTCAGTCCTCTGGGATCTCACCAGCGGCAAGAGAGGACATAAACATATTGGTCAAGACCCCTATCTTCACTTCCTTCTCTCAATAACCTGGGGTGTAGTGTATCCCATTAAGCCCTGGGGACTTATCTACATTAATGCTCGTTAAGAGATCCAACACTACTTCGTCCTTTACTTTGGAATGCTCTAGCATATTAATACGCTCGACACTGCTCTCCCTATCCTCATGGCCTTCTCCTTGGTAAACACTGATGTAAAGTCAGTATTGTTAACAGTGCTCTGAGTAATCTAGTAACATACCTGAAATGCAATATAATTTAATTCCTGTCCTTGCATGGAACATGAAATTCCAACTAAAATATAATTTAAATTGCTACTCCTTGTGATCAGGGCTATATCAAAAATACAGTGAAGCCAAAATCTCCCAAGGAACTAATTTCCATTTTCACTCTCTGTACGTCAGTCATTGGCCTCTTCCCCTTTCTTGATTTTAATTGCTCTATTGCTTGCAAAAACACTTTCAAGCTCCCAAAACTCCGGAGTTCTCTCCTAAACTGAGTTTCTTCCTCTCCTCCTCCTCTCTTAATGAGCAGCTTAAGACCTACTTCTTTGACCAAATCGTTTGGTCTTCCATCCGATTGTGTCCCTGTGTAGCTCGGTATTAATTTATTTTCAGTTTTTATTTTGTTTGATATTATTGCTGTGTTTTTTTTGTTTTATGTTTTAAATCATTATTTAAATTTGAATCATTGTCACTTAGTCTAATTACTACAGCATCTTCTTTTTTCATCTCCCAGTGGACCTAACATTAATACCAAGCTACAGTAGTTTTGCACAGAAGATTTGCCTGAATCTTTGTATTAATCAAATAAAATTAATAACTGCATCCCCAGAGGTTCAGTCCATTGAACTCTATAAAACCCACTTTTGTTATCTGATCTTATAAAACAATTTCCATTTTCCAGGGAAGAAAATTTGTCGAAATTTGAAGTTCAAAACTTCAAAGTCCAAAGTAAATTTTATTACTAAAGTACATATGTATCAACATATACAACCCTGAGATTCATTTTCTTGTGAGCAAATCCATAGAATAGTAGCCATAACAGGATCAATGAAGGATCAGCCAGAGTGCAGAAGAGAACAAACTACGCAAATGCAAATATAAAAAGTCCTTGAAAGTGAGTTCTTTGGTTGTGGGAACATTTCAATGAAGGGGCAAGTGAGTGTTGCTGTCCCCTTTTAGTCAAGAGCCTGATAGTTGAGGGGTAATGTCTGTTCTTGAACCTGGTGGTGCAAGTCCTCAGGCTCTTCTAATTTCCACCTGATGGCAGTGGTGAGAAGACAGCATGATGTGGGTGGAGGAGATCTCCGATGATGGATGCTGCTTTCATGTAGATGTGCTCTCTGGTTGGGAGGGCTTTACCCCTGATGCACTGGGCTGAATTCACCACCTTTTGAAGGATTTTCCATTCAAGGTGCTTCCATACCAGGCTGTGATGCAGCCAGTTAACATACTTTCCACTACACATCTATATAAGTTTGTTAATGTTTTAGATGTCATGCTGACTTCGAAGGAAGTAGAGGCGCTGCGGTACTTACTTCACAATTGCACTTATGTGCAGGGGCAGCAGAGAACTTTCTGGTCCGGGTATGTATTCTAACTTTCAAAGTGATCATAGTAACTCTGTAACTCCACATATCCACTTCCTTCCATGTGCTTTAACTATTGGTTCTCACAAGCCTATCAATATCAAATCTATAATTTAAAAAAAAATCTTTTTATTGAATTAGTACACAAAAGGTAAACCATGTAAACACTAATACACTGTTGCAATATAAATTTACAAGAGATATTAATACACAAAAAAAGTTAGTATAAACAGTGCAGTTTAGATATAAAATAACAAGGTAATATAATAGTATACTAATTTTCCATACATATCAATAAAGAGAAAAAAAAACCCCGAAAAAACCCACCGTGCAACTAATCTAAAAAGCAAGGCAAAGCAATGGGCTAACTAGATATCAAGTAGACTGAAACAACTTAAAACAATCACGTCCTCAAACCTGACCTCCATTAAAAAACAGTTAAAAAGCAAGAAGGAAATGTAAATATGTGGAAAGAGAAAAAAAAATTACATTAAATGAAAATGTTGAATAAAAGATCTCCAGGTCTATTCAAATTTAACTGAAGTATCATAAAGATTACTTCTGATTTTCTCCAATTTTACACATAGTATTGTCTGAGCAAACCAAAAGAACGCAGTTGGGGCATTAATCTCCTTCAAATCTATAATTTAAAATAAATCTAAGGTGATTTTCATGTTTGTGAATGAATTCCAAATTTCTACTTTGTTACTCATGTAGAGGAATATCTTACCCATTACTGAAGAGATTGTTTATGATGTGTAAATGAAGCAACTCTTCTCCTGGACTGTCCATGCAGCAGAGATACACCTAGAGACCACAAGTACACTTGTATGCACACCAGCTAATTAATGCAAACATCTAATCATGTGGAAGCAACTCAATGCAAGAAGCCATGCAGATATGGCCAGGAGGTTCATTTGTTGTTCAGGCCAAACATCTTATTAGAGAAGAAATGGATATCATGTTAGAGTAGAGGTTCCTCTGACCTAATATACGTCCAGCAACTTTAAAAACAGAAAAAAAAAGGTTCTTACTCTGTGTTTTAGGAATTTTAGGAAAATAATGCATCCTAACATATACACTCTTCTTCTATCAGCTTCTGAAGCCCAGTACCCCTGCTGGGGGATAGGCCACTGACAGGTCACTTCTCTCCTAGCGATACAGTCTTTGGAGCTTCTATTAACATTTCTATAGCTCGGGGTCTTTGTGGGATAAGGTTGCTAGCCCCGAGTCCAAATTTCCCCCTTTCACAAATGGACTTAGGACCGTCCTTGACAGAGTTAACGTATACACTCAGTGGCCATTTTATTCGGTACACCTGCTTATTAATCCAAATATCTAATCAGCCAATCATGTGACAGCAACTCAAAGCAAAAAAAAGCATTCAGACATACTGAAGATGTTCAGTTCAAATGTCAGAATGAGGACGAAATATGATCCAAGCAGCTTGGACCATGGAATGATTGTTGGTGCCAGACGGGGTGGTTTGAGTATCTCAGAAAATGCTGATCTCCTTAGATTTTTACACACAACAGTCTGCATGGGTTCACAGTGGACCCCTTGCTTAATGATATTGGTCCATGGCATGAAAGTTTACAGGGCATGGTACAAAAACCAAAAAAAATCCAGCGATCAGCAGTACTGTGGGTGAAAACATCTTCTTAATGAGAGAGGTCAGAGGAGAATGGCTGATGTAATGCTTTCTCTGTAGCAGCAATGTTTGGGTTATGACTAGAGATAACAGGGGTTTTGGAATGTATACCATCCAATGAGAGGCATGTCTCTTTCTTGTGGGTCTGAGAGAAGGTATTTGTAGTTTTTTGTTGGCAGGAGATGAAAAGAGAAGACGCGAGTAGAGAGAGTTGGTAGACCGCTAGACACAGTGGACTCGGAGCGCGGGTCCAGAGGTCAGGGATGCTTGGCGGAGGTTGATGGAGAACAAATGGACAGAACCGTGAGCTCCAACATGCACATTAGACTCTTTCATTAAAACGGGCCCTTTTTCTTTTTATTTTCTTTACTAACCCTATAGTCAGATTAAGATTTATAAAGTTCGCTCATTTAATTGCATATGGTGTACTGTCTAATATTTTGCGGTACGGATTTATAACCGGGCAACATATCAGGTAGCCTCCACGCAAACAAGATGTTTTCAGTTTGGCCGGGCCAGAGGCTGTTTTCCACTTGACAATTGCATGCTGGCCAAACCCGAGGGTTACATTTGTATTTGCACAGATTGCCTTCTTTTGCACATTGGCTGTTTTTCAGTCTGTTTTGGGTAGTTTTTCATTGATTTTAGTGTATTTCTTTGTTCTACTGTGAATACTTGGGTGGCAGGGTGGAGATATGTCTCTACCAAAGGAGGTGTAAGCTGCACCTTCCCTCTGCTAGCCCGCGGGTAACCCTTAGGCACGTTGTAGCACCTGCTTAGATCCCCAGTCAGGGTCGCATGACACCATAGGAACAGATGGTGGATAGTCGTATGAGCAGCTGGTGCATACCACAAGTCCTGGTTATGCAACCACCGATGCCAGGCAGACCATCTCTGAAGCATATTGATAATGGCTGGGGTCACCCGTCTTGTAAAGACACTGCCCAGAAGAAAGCAAAGGCAAACCACTTTCGTAGAAAAATTTGCCAAGAACAGTCAGAGTCATGGATAAGACCAAGATCACCACGTCAGACAACAGACCTCGTAATGACTGTTAAAACCTGAAAGAAAATGAATCTCTGGGGAGAACATGGTTATGTATATATACTTTCATAATAAATTTACTTTCAATTTTAGAACTTTGAACATCAGCAATGTTTGAAAGTCATCTAGGTAAATACATGGATTGGAAAGCTTCAGAGGGACATGGGCCAAGTGCAGCCAGATGGGATTAGCTCACTGGGAAACACAATCGACATGGACGAGTTGTGCTAAAGGGCTTGTTTACCTGCTGTATGTCTCTATGACTCTAATTAACTAGTGGATTTTAGAAGCTATTCCAGTAAGTCAGTGATGCACTGCCAGATTAAGCTTCTGGCTGTGTGGAGACCAAGATTGCTCACATAATGTAGGTGCTGTCTAACTCATGTTTTGAGTGGCATGGTAGCACAACGCTTTACAGTACCAGTGACCCAGGTTCAATTCCCACTGCTGTCCGTAAGGAGTCTCTACATCTGCCCCGTGAAACGTGTGGGTTTCCTCCAGGGGCTCCAGTTTCCTCCCACAGTTCTAAGACCTACTGGTTGGTGGGCTAATTAGTCATTGTAAATTGTCCCATGATTAGGCTCAGGTTAAATCAGGGTTGGCTGGGCAGCACGGTTTGAAGGTCTGGAAGGGTCTGTTCAATGCTGTATCCCTATAAATGAATAAATAATTTTATAATTAATTTCATGTTGTAATGACATGAACAAAGGCATACCACCTGGATTAACTCCAAGTTAATTTGGTTGATCAAATATCATAAGGCATTTCTGTGAGTTTCAATATGGCATTTAAATGTATGCAAATCTTTCCTCGTATCAAAGGTTATCACTGATTATTCTTGATTATCAATTTAGACTAAGATACAACAACTATTATGTTTGATGAATTCCTTGCCCTTCATTTAATTTTATACATCTAATTCCATTTGTCTTGTTAAATGTTGAGGAAAGAACTAATGACAGTAGTTCAGCTACATGATATATCGTGTAATTTTCATTTATTAAATGCATAGAAATGACAAATAGGTAAACATTTGGTTCCTTAACTTGGCATTCTGCTCATTTCACGGAGTCAGTCCTGCTGACCAAAATTTTGTGTACTCACACAAAATGTTGGAGGAATTCAATGGGTCGAGCAGCATCTATGAAGAGGAATAACTATGAAGAGTTGATGTTTCAGGCTGAGAGCCATCAGCAGGACCAGTGAAGTCGACTATTTATTCCTCTTCCATAATGCTAACTTACTTTCTGAATTCCTCCTGTATTGTGGGTGGATTTTAGCATCCGTAGAATCTCTTGTTTATCTTTGCATACACACATTTCACAGCTGGCTCTAACATAGTGTGTGGGACTTCTCAACTACTTGGAGTTCAGGTTAAGATTAAGATTTATTCCCAAAAGATCCACTCATTTGATTTACCAGATTTAAAAAAAAATCTGGTGTTCTTAGCTTTTGGATATCTGAGCTATTAGAAGGGCTAAATTCATGCATTTTCTTGGGTGTGGACAATTCATTTTATAGGGAGGGACCACTGTATTATTTTTTATTATTATCCATTGTATTATTTTTCTTGTCCTACTGTAAATGCCAGCAGGAATATATAGAAACATAGAAACATAGAAAATAGGTGCAGGAGTAGGCCATTCGGCCCTTTGAGCCTGCACCGCCATTTATTATGATCATGGCTGATCATCCAACTCAGAACCCCGCCCCAGCCTTCCCTCCATACCCCCTGACCCCCGTAGCCTCAAGGGCCATATCTAACTCCCTCTTAAATATAGCCAATGAACTGGCCTCAACTGTTTCCTGTGGCAGAGAATTCCACAGATTCACCACTCTCTGTGTGAAGAAGTTTTTCCTAATCTTGGTCCTAAAAGGCTTCCCCTCTATCCTCAAACTGTGGCCCCTCGTTCTGGACTTCCCCAACATCGGGAACAATCTTCCTGCATCTAGCCTGTCCAATCCCTTTAAGATTTTATACATTTCAATCAGATCCCCCCTCAATCTTCTAAATTCCAACGAGTACAAGCCCAGTTCATCCAGTCTTTCTTCATATGAAAGTCCTGCCATCCCAGGAATCAATCTGGTGAACCTTCTTTGTACTCCCTCTAAGGCAAGGATGTCTTTCCTCAGATTAGGGGACCAAAACTGCACACAATACTCTGGGTGTGGTCTCACCAAGGCCTTGTACAACTGCAGTAGTACCTCCCTGCTCCTGTACTCAAATCCTCTCGCTATAAATGCCAGCATACCATTCGCCTTTTTCACCGCCTGTTGTACTTGCATGCCCACTTTCAATGACTGGTGTATAATGACACCCAGGTCTCATTGCACCTCCCCTTTTCCTAATCGGCCACCATTCAGATAATAATCTGTTTTCCTATTTTTGCCACCAAAGTGGATAACTTCACATTTATCCACATTAAATTGCATCTGCCATGAATTTGCCCACTCACCCAACCTATCCAAGTCACTCTGCATCCTCTTAGCATCCTCCTCACTGCTAACACTGCCACCCAGCTTCGTGTCATCCGCAAACTTGGAGATGCTGCATTCAATTCCCTCATCCAAGTCATTAATATATATTGTAAACAACTGGGGTCCCAGCACTGAGCCTTGTGGTACCCCACTAGTCACCGCCTGCCATTCTGAAAAGGTCCCATTTATTCCCACTCTTTGCTTCCTGTCTGCTAACCAATTCTCCACCCACACAATACCTTACCCCCAATACCGTGTGCTTTAAGTTTGCACACTAATCTCCTGTGTGGGACCTTGTCAAAAGCCTTTTGAAAATCCAAATATACCACATCCACTGGTTCTCCCCTATCCACTCTACTAGTTACATTCTCAAAAAACTCTATGAGATTCGTCAGACATGATTTTCCTTTCACAAATCCATGCTGACTTTGTCCGATCATTTCACTGCTTTCCAAATGTGCTGTTATCACATCCTTGATAACTGACTCCAGCAGTTTCCCCACCACCGACGTTAGGCTAACCGGTCTATAATTTCCCGGTTTCTCTCTCCCTCATTTTTTAAAAAGTGGGGTTACATTAGCCACCCTCCAATCTTCAGGAACTAGTCCAGAATCTAACGAGTTTTGAAAAATTATCACTAATGCATCCACTATTTCTTGGGCTACTTCCTTAAGCACTCTAGGATGCAGACCATCTGGCCCTGGGGATTTATCTGCCTTCAATCCCTTCAATTTACCTAACACCACTTCCCTACTAACATGTATTTCGCTCAGTTCCTCCATCTCACTGGACCCTCTGTCCCCTACTATTTCTGGAAGATTATTTATGTCCTCCTTAGTGAAGACAGAACCAAAGTAATTATTCAATTGGTCTGCCATGTTCTTGCTCCCCATAATCAATTCACCTGTTTCTGTATGCAGGGGACCTGCATTTATCTTTACCAGTCTTTTCCTTTTTACATATCTATAAAAGCTTTTACAGTCCGTTTTTATGTTCCCTGCCAGTTTTCTCTCATAATCTTTTTTCCCCTTCCTAATTAAGCCCTTTGTCCTCCTCTGCTGAACTCTGAATTTCTCCCAGTCCTCAGGTGACTCACAAAGTAGAAATTCATTGTAAATTTACCTTGAACTTTGAAAGAAACAAACAAAACTGGTAAGTAGGGTAGGTGTTCAAAGCTATCAGAGATATTTTTCTCACTAATGAGAGATATCTCTGTTGTCCTATCTTTCCTTCCTCAACTTTCTCTTCTGTTGAAAACTAACTTTTTTTCTCTTTTTTTTCATTTCTGATGAAGAGTCCCACACCTGAAACAATAATAGTTTCTCTAACTATTGATGAGCTGAGTATTTCCAGTATTTTCCGATGTCCTTTAAATTTTTCTGCATCTGTGGTTTTTATTTTTAATTTTCTTCATGGAAGCAACTTCCAGAGGCACTAAACATAGATTTTTCATTCATCGGTATGACTGCTGTGACTTTATAGAGTTGAATAGGAATGAAGTGTAGTTCAGATTTTCCCATTTCCATATCATACCTTGTACCACATTCCTTCTGAGCTGTGACTTTATTCCTTTAATTCTGGTTCCTGACAACCTCTGGACCATTTTCGCCACTCTGTGTAAGGAGTTTATACTGTATGCTTTTCCCATGACTGTGTGGGTTTCTTCCGGGTACTCTAGTTTCTTCCCACAGTCCAAAGACATACTGGTTATTTGGTTAATTGGTATTGTAAATTGTGCCATGATTTGGCTAGAATTAATTCGGGAGTTGCTGGGTGGCACAGTTTGAAGTGTCAGAAAGGCCTATTCCACACTGCACCTAAGATAGTTAGATAGAGAGGTGGATAGATGCATGGACAGACAAACAACTTAAAGTGGAGAAAGAGCAGTTGGAACAACACACACAAAATGCTGAAGGAATTCAGAAGGCCAAGAAGCATCTATGGAAATGAATAAACTGCAAATACTTCAGGTTGAGATGCTTTTCAATTGGGAGGAAGGATCAGATGGGAAGCCATTGAGGACCTTGAATCTAATCATCAGACATGCACAAAAGCTGTGCATAAACTGCAGAAGAAATGCACCACCTCACAAACTACCATCAACAACCTTCTCTTTTAACGGTGGAAGAGTTATCAGCCACCACATAGTCCTCTTTAACCACCTCAGAACCAACAAAACCAGAATAAAAGTCAAGCTATTCTTGATCCTGATTGACAGTTGAAGATTCCCTCTCTAAGAGGAAGACCATCCAAGAACTTCATATCAATCAGACATTTTCCTCTCATCGTCCCCTTTCAAACCACCGACGTTGCTCGTAAAGTTGTCCATAAGTTTTAAAATTCCTTTGCTAAACCTTCCCATCCATACCTTTTCTTAAGATCCCCATTGAAGTCTTTCACTTCTTTGACTCAGTTGTTGGTTATTATCTTCGTTCTCTCCTTGACTGGCTTGATGCTAAATTTTGTCTCTTTTGAAAACTCGTAGTGTATTTAATATTTTGGTAATATTTGAGAAATATTGTAAATACATTGTTTGATTAAGAATTCCTTGTTTGCTTGCATCACTCATTATGGGATACATGTAAGAAGTATGTAAATGGCATACATTATTATGCTACCACATCATATGTGAGCACCTTACTAAAGAAAATCTAAGTAGACAAAACATCTCCCAGCTCCTGTGTTTTTCTTTCAATTACTTTCTGGAGTTACAAAACATTACAGTGGTGATGAAGAAGTTTCAAGATGAAGCTGAAATGACTATCTACCTATTGAACTGCAGCACATTTTTCTTCAGAAGGGGAGAGGTGTTTGAGTTTAAAAGAAAGGCAGAAAATGGGTGATATTAACAGGCAATATGTATGGCCATGGCCTCATAAACAGTGAGTGCCTGGTGTTAATAATGTTTAAAAAAAAGCAGAAGTGGCTATCTTGGGAAGGTAGATGCATTTGATCGCACAAAAGTTAACTGGCTGGTGTACTATATACTGAATGAATTGAGAAGTATTTTGAAACAAATGAAATAACGGATTAAAAACAAGTGCCAGTGTTACTGAAAGCCAATGTGTGGAACAACATGAAGTTTGCTTAGATGTTTAACTGTTCCAACAAAACCTATCAAAATGCGCCTTGCTGATATCATGAATATAATGCAGGAACATTTAAAACCTGTTGATTGCAGTATGCTTTAGGGTTTCATAACTGGAATCAAAATGAAGAGGAATCCATTTCAGCTTACATGGCTAAATTGATGAAATTGTCTGAGTATTGTGAGTTCAGTGATGGGCTTAATGATGCACTGAAAGAGCACATAGTTTGTGGAATCGTACAAGAAGTCATTCAAAATCAACTCCTAACTGAAGCACACATCAAATTAAAAGAGCAGTTGAAATTGATGTATCAATAGAAACAGTAGCCAGAGACTCAATTGAGTTACAGTCAGGAATGAAAGTGAGCATGAACAAATTGTGTTACTGTTGCGACAGGAGCTCACATACACCAGACCGCTGTGAGATTAAAGGTGAAACTTGCCGAAAATGCAACAACGCAGGAGTCATACAAAAAGCATGTTGGACAGACAAAAATAAATGGCCCACAGGGGGAAGAGAAAAAAGATAAAAAGTCAAGTTGCAGTTTTAAAAAATGCACTAATCTGTATGTTGATGATGAAAAATCTGATAATGATGAGGGTTGCACGGGTCTGAATAATCTTGAGATTTACAGTGTGAAAACCAACAAGATACAAGCAGAAGTGAACAGCAAATTAATTAAAATGGAATTGGAATCTGGCTCAGCTGTTTCAGTCATTCCACAAAGTGAGCTTGAGAGGTATTTCAAAGATACCGAAGTCTGCAAGTATTGAACTAAGAACTTATACTAGAGAAAAGCAACATTTGTAGTGGTGAAAAAAAAACAACCGACAGGCCACATTATGCTTGTTTGTGATAAAAACATGCAGGCCAGCATTGTGGGGGGGCATGAGTGGCTGAGACAACTACAACTTGAGTAAAAATCCATCCACCACTTGCATGCCACATCCCCTGCAATAGTCAGTGGAAAGTGAATTAAGAAAGGAACTGGATGAGACCACAGGTTCAAGGATGGCAATGGAAAACTCAAACTTATCAAAAGTAAGTAGTGTTTATTGAAAATGCCATACCCAAGTTTTACAAAGCCCCTCCAGTTCCTTATACGACCCATGATAAATTAGCCAGTGAGCTAGATCACATGGGGGGAGTGGTTGAAGGGATTTTTTTTCACAGTTGAGTGGAGCCCATGGACAATGCAAGTGGTCCCAGTAACCAAGAAGAATGGGTTTGTCAGGATCTATAGTGATAATATGGTCACCATATAAGGTAGCAAAAGTGAGTGGAAAGTTGGATGATTGGGAAGCTTGCAACTAAAAAATCTAAAAGAAGGAAAATGATAAAATATGAGGGCAAACTAGCTGACAATATAAAGCACGATACTAACAGGTTTTTCAGTTAAATGAAGAATAAAAGGGAGGTGAGACTTGATATTGGACCACTGGAAAATGATGTTGGTCAGATAGTAATGGGGGACAAAGAAATGGCAGGTGAACTTAATAAGTACTTTGCTTCAGTCTTTACTGTGGAAGACACTAGCTGTTTGCCCGAAGTCTGTGAGTGTCAGGGAGTAGGAGTGAGTGCTATTGCTATTACAAAGGAAAAAAGTGCTAGGCAAATTGAAAGGTCTTAAGATGGATAGCCATCTGGAACAAATGGACTACGTCCAGAGAACTGAAAGAGGTTGCTGAAAAGATAACAGATGCATTGGTCATTTTTCAAGAATCACTTGATTCTAGCATGGTCCTGGCGGACAGGAAAATTGCAAATGTCACTCCATTCTCAAGAAGGGACTCTCCAGGAGGCACTCATGGCATGAGGTACAGTTTGGCTTTGCTCCATTCCCCTTACTTCTTTTACCTGTAATCACCCTTATTTACTTTATCTATACCTACACTAAAGGGTTTATACCACAAAGATATCATTGAACTTTGATTTTAACTTACTGAAAATGCCGACCAGAGGATGAGAAGTTAAAAACAGGAAGGAGTCCGGTGGGAACGGGAAGAAACATGGCGATCCCAAAGCATCTAAGCAAGTTCCATTAACGTTTGAAACAATGTCGAAACTTTTAGAAGATACACTTAAACAAAGATTTGCCGTGTTTGAAGAAGTTTTGAGGATGATTCACTCTCTAAGAAGGGAGGAAGACAAAAGAGAGGAAATTATAGGCCAGTGAGTCTAACTTCAGTGGTTGGGAAAGTTTTGGAATACATGATTAAGGATGAGGTTTTGAGGTACTTGGAGACTAATGATAAAATAAGTTCAAGTCAGCATGGCTTCTCCAAAGGGAAATCTTGCCCGACAGATCTGTTAGAGTTCTTTGAGGAAGTAACAAGCAGGGTGGGCAAAGGAGAGGCAGTGGATGTCATTTACTTGGATTTTCAGAAGGCATTTGATAAGGTGCCACACAAGAGGCTACTTAACAAGGTTAAATCCTATGGCGTTACTGGAAAGATACTAGCATGGATAGAGGAATAGCTGACAGGCATAGGCAGTAAATGGGAATAAAGGTGGCCTTTTCTGGTTGACTGCCAGTGACGAGTGGTGTTCCTCAGGGGTCAGTAATGGGACTGCTATTTTTCACATTATTTGTCAATGATTTAGATAGTGGAATTGATGACTTTGTGGCAAAGTTTGCGGATGATACAAAGATAGGTGGAGGGGTAGGTAGTGCTGAGAAAGCAATGAGACTGCAGCAGGACTGAGACAAATTGGAAGAACGGGCGAAAAAGTGGCAGATGGAATACAGTGTTGGGAAATGTATGATAATGCATTTCAGTAAAAGGAACAATAGTGCAGTCTATTATCTAAGTGGGGAGAGGATTCAAACATTAGAGGTGCACAGGGACTTAGGAGTACTCATGCAAGACTCCCAGAAGGTTAATTCACAGGTTGAGTCTATGGAAAGGAGGGCAAATGTAATGTTGGCATTTATTTTAAGGGAGGTATTATATAAAAACAAAGACATAATGCTGAAGCTTTATAAGATACTAGTCAGGCCACACTTAGGGTACTGTCAACAGTTTTGTCCCCATATCTTGGAAAGGATGTGTTGTCATTGCAGAGAGTCCATAGGAGGTTCACGAGGATGATTCTGGGAATGAAGGGGTTAACAGATGAGGAGCATTTGGCAGCTTTGGGCCTGTACTCACTGGAATTTAGATGGGTTTGGGGGATCTCAATGAAAGCTACCGAATTTTGAAAGGACTAGATACGGTGGATGTGGAGAGAAGATTTCTTCTGATGGGCAAATCCAGAACTAGAGGGCACAACCTCATAAATTGAGGGGTGACCTTTTAGAACAGAGGTAAGGAGGTGAATATGTGGAATTCTCTCCCACCAACAGTGGTAGGCCTAGTCAGTGGGTATATTTAAAGCAGAAGTTGATATATTCCTGACTGGTCAGGGCATCAAAGGATATGTTGAGAGGGCAGGTGTATGGGGTTGAATGGGATCCGGTATCAGCCATGATGAGATGATGGAGCAAACTTGATGGGCTGGATGTCGTACTTCTGCTCCTATGTCTTATGGACTTATGGTCTAAAACCACTTTGAGCAGCCCCAGAGTCAACTCCTGCAGCCACTACAGAAGAGGCCCTAAAACCTGAGATTGTTTCACAGCCAGATGTCTTACCTGCCAAGCAGAGTGTTACTCCATCGCCCTGGTCAGGAAAGATATTATCCCACAAGAGTAAGAAATCTTCTACAGCCTCAATGGGACAATAAAAAAGTTACTATGTTGTGGTGGGTGTCTTTATAATATTTGTATTATATACTGTATATATTGTGTAAAATGACCAGAGAGCAATACATTACATATTCGAGTTGAAATGCATTGTATATTAAGTTGGAATTTATAGCTAAGCAAGGAGGAGTGTAGTATATTTAATACTTCAGTAGCATTTGAGTAATATTGCAAGTATATTGTTTGATTAAGCATTCTTTGTTTATTTACATAATTCATTATGAGTCATATGTAAAAGTAAGTGAATGGCATACATCATTATGCCACCATGTCATATATGAGCACCTCACTGAAGAAAAAATCAGTAGACAAAACATCTCCTGGCTCTTATGATTCTTTTCGATTCGTTTCTGGAGTTAGAAAGTGTAAGAAAATTCCCTGGGATTTATTAAAAACAGATATTAAGGAGCACACCAAGTGACCTCTCATATCTGCTCTATCATTCAATAAGGTCACGTCTAATCTGCTTCATCCTCAGCTTCGGTTTTGCACCTGATTCTTCCCATTACACAAAATGCATTGATTTCTCCCTTGAATTTCTCACTAAGCTGATATCCAGTGCTCTCTGAGCCAGCCTAAGCAATTTTGGCATGTCCCTGTTGACTCTCACTGATCTTTATAGATGTACTGTGGAAAGTTTCCAATCTGGATGCATCACAGCTTAGTATGGCAACAGCTTTTCCCAAGACTGAAGGAAATTGCAGAGTTGCAGATGAGTCAAGTCCATCACTGTGACGAGAGTCCTTGACAAGAATGGCTTGGACTCAAATGCTGGAGTATCAGAGGTAAGGATCGAGGCACGGTTTCAAAATGGATTGAGAATCTGAGCAAAAACAAACACTAGACAAAATCACAAGTTGGCTTACAATTGAGCACCGAACCTCACTTTAGGTGCTCCTTAAATGCTCAATCATTGGAGCTTAAAACATGATTCCCAATTCATGAAACTGTCCTGAATCTTTAAAAGAGCCGTGCCAGCTATCCACACTCTATCGAGTTAGAGCTTCTAAATCTCGGACGCTGTCATGGATGGGTGTGTGTCGTAACAGGAGCCCCTCATATATGGCCAACTCCTGACAGCCCTGGCTGCTCGAAGAGACAATGATTGTAGTCATGGATGAGAGTCAGATCCAAGTTGTCACTTTCAGGCACCCAGCACCTCTCCTCGAGTAGAATCCATTCCTGTCCACGAGATATTGCCGAACATCTTGAACAGTACACAAGTCCAAAATTCCTCCCACAGTGAAAACCTGTTCCCTATCAACAAACCTAGGTGGCGGCAGGGCTGATGGTGGTGGGGCTAACAGGATGGTGTTCACAAGCTTCAACTTGGAAACTTGGAAAGTGGGATTGATCTTGAGGGTCTTGGGGAACTGCAAAGCGTGGGCCACTGGGTTTACTTTCCTGAGAATCCTGAAGGGTCCAATGAACTTGGTCGCCAATTTCCTGGACTGCACTTGAAGAGGCAAATCCTGAGTCGATAGCCAGACCCGTTGCCCAGGCTGCAGAACTGGTCCCTGTTTTCTCTTGTGATTAGCCTTTACTTTAGCCTTCCAGGTGGAAGCTAATAAAATTTTCCTGGCCCTAGACCATCTCTCTTCGCAGCATCAGATGTGATCTTCAGCTACAGGAACCGCAGCGTCTGCTTCCTGCTCAGGGAAGAGTGGCGGAAAATACCCAAGTTGGCACTCGAAAGACATCCCGGGCGCTGAATGCCTTAAAGTGTTGCAGGTGACCTCAGCCCATATCAAGAGGTTGCTCCACTCATTCGGTCTTTCAGACGCCAGGCACCTTAAGGTACATTCTATATCTTGGTTCACCCACTCCACCTAGCCGCTAGACTGCCGGTGAAACTCAAAGGAAAGACTCGCTGTTGCCCCATTCAGTTTGCAAAACACCCTCCAGAAACATGATGCGAATTGCAGACTGCAATCTGACGCAGTGCCCACCGGAAAACCGTGAATCCTGAGGACCTGCTGCAGGACCACCTCAGCCATTGTCGTAGCAGGTGAAGGTCTGACCAAGGTGATGAACTTGCAGGCCTTTGAAAAATGATCTACAATTACCATGATAATGGTCTTCCCCTTGGAAGGAGGAAGACACGTGATAAAGTCCATGGAGATGTGAGCCCATGGTCTTTTTTTAACAGGTTGAGGGTGAAAGAGTCCTTGAGGTTGGGTGTAAGTCTCCTTGTTCTGGCACACACCTCATATGCCGATACGTATTGACCTCCCTCACTATTCAAGGCCACCAAAATCTTCTCTTGATGTACTTGGGGATCCTGGCAATCTCTGGGTGAGATGTCAATCTCAAACATGTCCCCATTGAAGAACCTGAGACCTGACAGGACTAGGCATGAAAAGCCAACCTGGAGGGCTGATCTGAAGAGCCTCCCTTCGCCCAATGAATTGGTGCTATCACCATGGCTTGGGGAAAAGTGGTGGTAGGCTGCTTTTCTTGTTTGCGTTTGTCAGACTGGCAGGTCAAGGTATCTGGCTTCTGGTTTTAGATCCTGATTGATAGGTCAGGATGAAATTTAAATGGTTAAAGAAAAGAAACTACCTGGCCTGCCTAGAATTCAGTCTCTTGGCCTCCTGATTATAAGCCAAGTTCCTGTGGTCCATCTGTTTGATAAAAGGGTTCTTGTCCCCCTCAAGCCATTGATGCCATTCCTCCAGAGCCAATTTGACCATGAGCAGCTCTTTATTCCCAGTATTTTAATTCACCTCTGCCAGTTTATTGTCCAAAGGTGTCCATTGAGACAACACTACACCCACTCCGATATCCGAAGCATCCACATCCACGATGAAGGGAAGGTTTGGCTGGGTGCAACTAAAATGGGAGCTGTCGAGAACTGCTGTTTGAGTTCTGTGAAAGCAGCCTCTGTCTCAGTAGTTCAAACAAAAGGGCCCGTGGATCTTTTAGGTTAGTTCCATCAGTGGAGCTAAGCTTCTGATAAACTTTTGATACAAGTTGACAAATCCCAGGAACTATTGGACCTGCTTCACACTGGATAGTGGCTGCTAATCTCCAACTGCCTGTGTCTTACTGGGGTCCATTTTGAGATTGCCATTAGAGATGGTGGACCCCAAAAAGGTAATAGAGGCTACATGAAATTCAGACATAAAGTCCATGATCAAGAAACCTGTTTAGGATATTTCTGATGTGTGCGATGTGCTCCTTCATGGACTTCAGGAAAATCAGGATGTCATGCAAGTAGACGAAAGCGTACTTATGGACAGAATCCCAGAGCACGTTGCTTACAAGGCCAAAAGGCATAACTAGAAACTCATAGTGCCCTGTCAGTGAGTTGGATGCAGTTTTCCACTCATTGCCCTCCTTTATGCAGACTGGATTGTACGTTCTCTGCAAGTCGATCTTCAAGAATACGCTTGCCTCTGGAAGAATCTTGACAGCAGTGTTCAAGAGTGGAAGAAGGTAAAGATTCTTGACCATTATGTGATTCAGCCCTTTATAATCAATGAAAGGCTGTAGAGTTCCGTCCTTCTATTCGAAGAAGAAGCCAGCACCAGCTGGAGAGCTGGAGGGCTGAATGAATCCCAGAGCAAGAGCCTCCTTTATATATTCCTCCATAGCACTTCTCTCTGGGCCTGAGAGCGTATATAATTAACCCTGCAGAGGACATGAACTTGGCAGTAGATCTATTGATGTAGAGTTGGTACAGTGGAAGAATCGAGGCCTTTTCCTTACTGAAGACCGCTTCCAAATCCTGGTAGATGGAAGGGATTTCTACCAACCTGGGTGCTGTAATTACCCTGAACCTTTCTCCAAGGATGGCTTCTGAGACTCTGTCAGTAGTGGGGGTGATTCAGTAGACCCCAGAGTCTCCCCCATAGGTTCACAAAAGTCTTTAGTGAAGACAGAAGCCAAATCACAGTCCAAATCGTCGTTCGTCTCCTCAGACATTGGCAGCAAGGTGCAACAAATAGTCCTTGTTCTCCTGGCTCTAAATTCCAAGGATCTCTGTCCTGGAGCCTTCCCCTTAAATGGGACCTGGCAACTGGAGCCCCTTGGCTAAGCTGCAAGATTTCCATACTGCTTGCACACCTCCATAGTTCTCTCCTGAGCTAGAGATCTTCGTTACAGCACACCCCTAACTGGACTGGGTCGGGATTTGCATGGGCCTATTGGCTGGAGCTGGCTTGTCTTCCCTTGAAGGTGGGACTTGGTTTCCTGAAGGCTCCAGGTTACCCTGAGCAGAAGTCTGGTCCTCGTTGGGTGCTGGAGCTGGGAGAGTCTAGGGGGGTTGGAACACCAAACTGAAAACAAACCCTCTTACAGTGGCTGTACCAAGCACTGATTCTCCCCTCCCTCCAGTCCACGGATGGGTTATGCTGAGACAGCCAAGGGTATCTGAGTATCAGGGGTATGAATGCAGAATCGGTAATGTAGAAATTAATATCTTCCACGTGATCCTCTATCCTCATCTGCAGGATCACAGTCTGTTGCTTGATCTGCCCGGAACCTAGCGGGCGGCCATCCAAGACAATTGCGGGCAAGGACTGAGTCAACTCTTGCAGCGGTATGTTGAACCAATGTGCAGTTTCTCTATCCAGCTGCCCCAGAGTCCACAAAAGCCTTCACCTGCTTTAAGTTCTTACCCCAGGTAAACTGCGCCTCTAGCATGAAACCAGAATCCAAGGGGTTGGGCGTAGTGGCTGCTATGGTCACAGTCCTCCCGACGTTGAACAGTCTTCGCAGTTCCCCAGGTTGCCCCGAGTAAAAGAAGCAAAAGAGTCTTGTGCAATCCATCTGCATGCATTCATCTGCATCTTAAGCAGGCGGCGGGCTGGTTATGGTCCGAGGCTGGGCAATGGAACAATGATGCGATGAGTCTGGGCTCAGGCTAGTACCCCTTGACCTCATGATAGAGTCCCACTTACACTCTGCCAGATGATTATCAAGACGGAGGGACTGATCAATGAGAACCTCTAAGTTCTCTGCTGGCTCTCCCAAGGTGAGGGCATCCTTCAGTTTATCTCGAAGTCTGTGGCAGTATAGTGTGGCCAGGCCTCCCCGTTCCAATCACTCTTTTGGACCAAGGCCCAGAATTCAATTGTGCAGTCAGTCGCTGACCATCCCCCCGGTCGAGCCTTAATCAGGTTATCTGAGGCTTGGCTGGCTCCGGCGAGGCAATGAAACACCTTCCTCATGGTGGCCAAGTCTGAACACATCTCCGGCCTGTGTTCCCAATGCGTGGTGGCCCAGGCCAGGGCTCTCCCAGTCAGAGGATGAAGGCCAGTTTCTGAAGGGAACTGGAATGGCAGGAGCTCAAACATTAATGAGCACTGGATGAAAAAGCTGTGGCAAGAACCCAGTCATCATTGAATCTGTCCAGGGTTGGAAGATATACTGGCTCTGGAGTGGGACTGACTGGTTCTCCCAAGCGGCTCTGGCCCCCTCCTTGCAAAAGTTGGCCCACGGCTATCTGGAGGTCGTGTATCTCTAGGCTCTGTCGGGAAATGTCCTCACTGTGGCTGGTCACAGCAGATAAAAGACTCTGATACCCCACTGACTCAATCATACTGTGACGAGAGTCCTTGACAAGAGTGCCTTGGACGCAAATACTGGAATGTCCGAGGCTAGGATCGAGACACAGTTTCAAACTGAACAAAATCATGGGTAGGCTTATAACTGAGCACTGGACCTCAGTTCAGGTGCTCCTTAAATACCCAGTGCTTGGTGCCCAAAATATGATTGCTAATTAGCAGAACTGACCAGAATCTCTAAAGGGGCTGTGCCAGCTATCCATACTCTTGGGAATTAGAGCATCTAGACCTCAGAAGCTGACACAGATGGGTCATTCTCTCTTCTTAGCCTTCCCATAAGAGAAAAGATATGAAAGCTTCAGGGCATGTACCACCAGGATCAAGGCCAGAATCTATCCCAGTGTTATCAGACACTTGAACTGACCTCATATGTGTGAAAAGATAAGCACTTGATCTCCCAATCCACTTTGCCATGAACCTTCCACCTTATTTGTTTCCCTGCACTAAACCTTCCCTGTACTACACCTTCCCTGTAACTGTATCATGATATCCTGCATTATGTTTACCTTATAACTACCTCTATCCACTTGTGTATGCTATGATTTGTCTGAATGGCATACAAACAAAACTATTTGCTGCATCTAGGTACATGCTCATAGAAAGTTCAAAGTAAATTTGTTATCAGAGTATGTGTATGTCACCCTACGGTACCTTAAGATTTATGTTCTTGCAGGCATTCACAGTAAAACAGATAAATACAATTGAATCAATGATAATCAACAAATGTGCAGAAGAAGCTATGCAAATTTTAAAAGATGTGAAAATATTAAGCAAATTCCAGTTGCAGTTCCAGTTCCAAAGTTGCACAATCTTCTGAGAGAAAGAATTTCCTCAAACTGCAGGTTACCAGTTCTTTATCCCGTGACTAAATCCTTCCCCTCGGCATGTAAATGTTTTTTTTCTTTTAAAATTTCCTTTTAAAACAAATCACTGATTCTCTTTTATAATTTCCAATAGACTCAACCTTAGTTTCTATAGCTTTCCATATAAATTGGTGTTCAGGTGTCATTCTAGGAAATCAACATTGCAAGCCTTTCAAATGTCATTGCACCTTTCAAAATGGATGGGACCCTGAACTGCTCAGTCACTGTATCTATGGTCTAATGAGAGCTTTGGTTTGCTCTTCAGAAATAATTGGCCCATCCTGTATCTCATCAGAACCCCTCTGTCACAATATCTGCCTGTAATGTCGAACACCAAGTGCAGAAGGAAGACAGATTCTGACATAGAGGTGGTGAACAGAGTCTATTCATAAGAATTCCAACAGAATATCAGTGGCTCGACTGAGTGACACCACGAGATATAACATTCTCATAACTAGAACCCAGCAATTAGTGCTAATGGGGTGTCCGCTTAAATAGTACAAGCAACACAGAATCCCTGAGCTTATCACAATTAACTTAACAAGCTTAAACAGAAAGCACCAGGAGACCGCCTTGCAAAGAGCGAGTCGCCCGAGGAAAGACACAAGCAACTCTAAATGATTAAGAACTGTCATTAAACAACAATTAACCACTTCAGGTGCTCCCTAAACCTTGGAGCCCAACACACAAGCCCAGCTCCCTGCAGAAGCCCGAAGAGCTCATTACAGACTCCTCCTAGCAAGCAATTCAGCATTACATTGCATTAGTTACACCATATTAACACACTATCAATGCAAGTTGTCATGCTTGACTTTTATAACATACTGACAGCCTACTTGCCACAATTCTACAGGTTGGCACTTAATCTTCACAGAGATCTCTACATCACATTTCTTCTCTTTGCCACCTGCACGTTTATTGCCTGTTTCTTCCTTGTTCTATCTAATCATGAATGCTGAACTGTGTAATAATTTCTGCTTCAATGACCAACCCTGGGAATGAATTCCATTGCGTTGCAACTCTCCATGTAAAGAGGTTTCTTTTGTTCTGTGCTCCAGCCTAATTTAATCTTGAAGATAGTAGCAGAGTTAATGTTGCAGTTCAATGAACTTCAACTGAACTGATGAAAGATCATTGTCCTGAAACATTTACTTTGTTTTCTCTTCAAAAAAAACTGCCGGGTCTGTTGAACATTTCTAGTATTATCTCATTTTATTTCAGATATCTCATATCTGCACTATTTAGATCCCACCTGAATCCAACAACTCCTCCCTTGTTATAAACGACTTCAAATGGTAATTCATTGATTATTGTCACGTGTACTGAGATATAAAGAAAATATTTATTTGCGTTCCACCTGAACAGATCATCGGAATCAAAATCAGGTTTAATATCATTGACATATGTCATGAAATTGCTGTTATGTGGCAGGATAACATTACCTGTTGATCATACAATATAGAACACATTGGGGTAGCGCAGAATGAAAAATTGGAGCAGAAACAGAATCTAGTGTGATTAGATTAGATTATTAGATTAAATTATGAGGACACGCAGTCCTCTTTTATTGTCATTTAGTAATGCATGCATTAAGAAATGATACAACGTTCCTCCAGAATGATATGACAGAAACACAAGACAAACCAAGACTAAAAAAAACTGACAAAAACCACATAATTATAACATATAGTTACAACAGTGCAAAGCATACCGCAATTTGATAAAGAACAGACCATGGGCACAGTAAAAAGAAGTCTCAAAGTCTCTCGAAAGTCCCATCATCTCACGCAGATGGTAGAAGGAAGAGAAACTCTCTTCCTGCCATGAACCTCCAGCGCTGCAAACTTGCCCATGCAGCACCCTGGAAGCACCCGACCACAGCTGACTCTTGAGTCCGTCCAAAAACTTCGAGCCTCCGACCAGCCCTCCGACACCGAGCACCGAGCACCATCTCTGCCGAGTGCTTCGACTCCGGCCCCGGCAACAGGCAATAGGCAAAGCCGAGGATTTGGGGCCTTCCCCTCCGGAGATTCTCTACGGAGAAAGTGAAGAGCAACTAGACAAATAAAGAGCATGGGCTATGACGAGGTGGACCAAGAGATCAATAGTTCATCTTGTCATGTAAGTGGCTGTTTTAAGATCTTATAAAAGAAGTTGTCCTTAAATCAGGTGGTACATGTCCACAAGCTTTTCAATATTCTGCCGAATGGGGACAAGAGATAATGACTGGGGTGGGAGAGGTCCTTGATAAGCCACTGGGAGTTGTGTCAGGAATATCCATCAGCACTAGGTCTTTTTTCCCCTATGCCATCTTTTCAACTTTTTATCGCATTTATGATATCATCTCATAATTGGTATTATTTAGTAAACTCTACGTTCTATATTTCTGAAAATCATGAAGCATTCAATTATGTTATTAACTCTCCAGGTCTCAGTATCCTCCCTTTTGATTGGAATCCAGTACTACACATTGTGAGTACAATTCGGTTCATAGTATCTTCACTTTAATATTCTATCCTTCCTGATGGGGGAGATATTTTTAATCAATCTGTGATTCTGTCTGTAATGCCCTATGCAAATAAAATCGCAATTCTCTCCATCGCAGGTAAAGCCCTCCCAAACACTGAGCGCATCTGCATGAAACGATATTTTAGGAAAGCAGGGCGGGCCGGCCGGTGGCGCAAGCTAATCGGGTCCGCCCCCGAGCACGCTTTCCATCCGTGCCGGGCTGACCAAAGGAAAAATACTCGAAAATGTCTGTGTGAGGAGTGGCGCACCACACAGTCTCTGTCTCTCGCTCTGCACCTTGTAAAAAGCCATGAAAAATCTATCATCACGGACGTACGGACGCACGCACGGACACGCTGATGTACACGCGCAGACACGTATGCAGGCACACGCAAAAAAAAAAGGAAAGCAGCGTCTATCATCATGGACCCTCACCAGCCAGGACATGCTCTCATCTTACTGCTGCCATCGGGAAGAAGGTACGAGAGCCTCAGGACTTGCACCACCAGGTTCAGGAACAGTAACTACCCCTCAACCATCAGGCTCTTGGACCAAAGGAGATAATTGCACTCGACTTCACTTACCACATCACTAAAATGTTCACACAACTAAAGCATTTGCTTTCAAGGATTCTTCATCTCATGTTCTTGATATTTATTGCTTATTTATGTATTTATTATTATTTTTTTTTGTATTTACATGGTTTGTTGTCTTCTGCACGCTGATTGACCATCCAAGTTGAGTGGTCCTTCATTGATTTTGTTATAGTTATTATTCTATAGATTTTTTGGAGTATGTCCACAAGAAAATGAATCTCAGGGTCATATGTGGTGATATATATGTATTTTCATAATGAAGTTACTTTGAACTTGGTATATCATCAAATTTTAATTATTACTTTCTTGCTTTAATGTTGCCTAATACTTTTGAGCTAGGTTATTTGCCACCCTTCGGTCTCAGTGTTTCTATTTAAAACATGTGTGAATCTATATTGTTTGAAAAGACATGCATTAACATAGGGTTGCTCAGGACTTGTGGATGCTCAAAGAACTTTAAAGACATTAAAGCTGAATTTTTGATAGCATCAAACAAAATGAAGATATTTGTTTCTAGGTTTGATAAGTATGTTGTTAACTTCTGAAATGCCTGCTTCGCTGCTGCTGCTACAGTGTAGTCCAGAATCTCCAGAGGAGAAGGCCCCGAGTCCTCGACTTTGCTTGTTGCTGGGCGGCCGGGGCGGGATCGAAGCGCTCGGCAGAGGATAGTGCTTGGAGAGGCTGTGTCAGAGGGGCTGGTCGGAGGCTCAAAGTTTTCGGACAGACTCAGAATCCGCTGTGGTTGGGTGCTTCCAATGGTGCTGCATTGGCAAGTTTGCGGTGCTTGGAGGTTCATGGCAGGGAGAGTTTCTCCCTTCTGGGATGATGCGTGGGATGATGAGTCTATCGGAACTTAGATTTTTATTTTACTGTGCCTATGGTCTGCTCTTTATCAAATTATGGTATTGCTTTGCACTGTTGTTAACTATATGTTATAATTATGTGGTTTTGTCAGTTTTAGTCTTGGTTTGTCTTGTGTTTTCTTGTGATATCATTCTGGAGGAACGTTGTATCATTTTTTAATGCATGCATTTCTAAATGACAATAAACAGAAACTGAACTGATGAATCATTGAAATAGACAGCTTTACGTAACCTAATTTCTAGGCCATAAAACATTGGTTAGACTTCTGTACACAGTATAGGGAAGCCTACAGAAAATAGTAGACACAGCACAGTCCATCACATGCAAAGTACTCCCCTCCATTGAACACATCTACATGGAGTACTGCCACAAGAAAGCAGCGTCCATTATCAAGGACCCCACCATCCAGGCCATGTTCTCTTCTCACCACTACCATTGGGTAGGAGGTACAAAAGCTTTAGGCCTAAGAGTCTCTTAAAAGTTCCCATTGTGTCAACTTTTACCACTGACCCACAACGTGCTCTAATCACCTACCACTCTCTGTGTGAAGTACATACCTCAGACATCTCCCTAAACTTTCTACCACTTATTTTACGAGGGTGCCCTCATCTGCTTATTATAAAAATGTTAGCGAGCAGGGGACCCCATCCCTTTATAAGCTTTGGACCAATGCCATTGAACAAGGGATCCATGGACCCCAGGTTGGGGAATCCTAATATAGAGGCACAAGGTAAATTGTAAGAAATGTTTCCTAGGATAAGACAAGACCTATAAGGTTAGCTAATGAGAAATTATCAAACAAGCTGAAGCTTTATATAAAAGACTAAAGGATTATTTGATATAATTCGATATGGTTATGAAAGACTGAAAGACTGATAAAAGAGACCTTGGGAAAATAATTTCTTTCTACAGAGCTAAGACACAGATAATGAGTGCATCATTAATACATTCAATAGGTATCCAGGAGAAGGTTGAACTGGAAACTCATTATCAACAGGTGGAGATGAAGTAAATAGCAGTGATGCATTAAACACAGAAATAATGAAGAAAGGAAATGAATGGAATGGCATGGGGCGGAGGGAGGCTTATGTGGAGTTCAAAACTAAGGCATTGACCACTGGGTCGGTGGCCAATTCTCGATAACTAACACTACTGGAAATTATTACATCATGGTGCTTCTGAAATGATGACAATAACATAACACTTCTTCAGACTTTTTATATCATTGAAACCTTTGTGCCTTTCAACTCTGAATCTCACAAGTATCAGAACTAGCCTCATGAAAACCTTCCCTTCCATACAAAGCTGAATTAATAATAGCCCTGATTTGATTTGGAGCCAGATTTGGAAGCTATTTCCGCACAACTTACAATGCTAAGATTTTACCCTTGGACAGCATCTACTCAGCAAAAAGCATGCTCTTCATGACACATTCACCCACAAAGATTATGCAGGGCTCATGTTCTCCTGCCCACCTATTCATTATTCCAGTCGAAATGGCATATCACAGAAAAGATCTGAAGATTGAATCTCAGCTAAGTCATATTTTATTACTTCCATGCTTGATTTGAAAGAGATAGATTACCTAACTCGAAGGCCCATTTCACCAGTGTGGTAAGGTTCGTCCACACAATATGTAGACCAGGACACAATCTGAGGAAGTTGCATGCTATGCATGCATATCAGATTGTCCACAGTTGTCCAAGGACCTGGCCATGTCCTACATCTCTGACCTGCGTTCCACAGCTTTGACACATCCTTCTCTTTGCTATCTCTCTACCTGAGGTTCTAAACTGGAAAAAGGCCAAATCTGAGGTTCTAAAATGGAAAAAGGCCAAATTTGAAGAAATGAGAAAGGATCTAAAAAGCGTGGATTGGAACAGGTTGTTCTCTGGCAAGGATGTGATTGGTAACTGGGAGGCCTTCAGAGGAGAAATTTTGAGAGTGCAGAGTTTGTATGTTCCTGTCAGGATTAAAGGCAAAGCGAATAAGAATAAGGAACCTTGGTTCTCAAGGGATATTGGAACTCTGATAAAGAAGAAGAGATAGATGTATGACATGTATAGGAAACAGGGAGCAAATAAGGTGCTTGAGGAATACAAAAAGTGCAAAAAATACTTAAGAAAGAAATCAGGAGGGCTAAAAAAAAGACATGAGTTTGCTTTGGCAGTCAAGGTGAAGGATAATCCAAAGAGCTTCTACAGGTATATTAGGAGCAAAAGGATAGTAAGGGATAAAATTGGTCCTCTTGACGATCAGAGTGGTCGGCTATTTATGGAACCAAAAGAAATTAGAGAGATCTTAAATGGGTTTTTTGCATCTGTATTTACTAAGGAAACTGGCATGCAGTCAATGGAAATAAAGGCAAACAAGTAGTGAGGTCATGGAACCAATACAGATTGAGGAGGAGGAGGTGCTTGCTATTTTGAGGCAAATCAGAGTAGATAAATCCCCAGGACCTGATAGGGTATTCCCTCGGACCTTGAAGGAGACTAGTGTTGAAATTGCAGGGGCCCTGGTAGATATATTTAAAATGTCGTTATCTATGGGTGAGGTGCCGGAGGATTGGAGGATAGCTCATGTTGTTCCATTATTTTAAAAAGGCTCTAAAAGTAATCCGGGAAATTATAGGCTGGTAAGTTTGACATCGGTAGTACGCAAATTATTGGAAGGAGTACTGAGAGATACGATCTACAAGTATTTGGATAGACGGGGACTTATTAGGGAGAGTCAACATGGCTTTGTGCATGGTAGGTCATGTTTAACCAATCTATTATAGTTTTTCGAGGAGGTTACCAGGAACGTTGATGAAGAGGAGGCAGTGGATGTTGCCTATATGGACTTCAGTAAGGCCTTTGACAAGGTCCCGCATGGGAGGATAGTTAGGAAGATTCAGTCTCTAGGTATACATGGAGAGGTAGTAAATTGTATTAGACATTAGCTCAATGGAAGAAGCCAGAGAGTGGTAGTGGAGGATTGCCTCTCTAAGTGGAGGCTTGTGACTAGTGGTGTGTCACAGGGATCAGTGCTGGATCCATTGTTATTTGTCATCTATATCAATGATCTGGATGATAACGTGGTAAATTGGATCAGCAAATTTGCTGATGATACAAAGATTGGAGGTGTAGTGAACAGTAAGGAAGGTTTTCAAAGCTTGCAGAGGGATTTGGACCAGCTGGAAAAATAGGCTGAAAAATGGCAGATGTAGTTGAATACAGACAAGTGTGAGGTATTGCACTTTGGAAGGACAAACCAAGGTAGAACATACAAGGTAAATGGTAGGGCACTGAGGAGTGCAGTAGAACAGAGGGATCTGGGAATACAGATATGAAATTCCCTCAAAGTGGCATCACAGGTAGATGGGGTCATAAAGAGAGCTTTTGCTACATTGACCTTTATAAATCAAAGTATTGACTATAAGAGTTGGAATGTTATGGTGAGGTTGTATAAGGCATTGGTGAGGCCGAATTTGGAGTATTGTGTAGAGTTTTGGTCACCAATTTACAGGAAGGATATTAATAAGGTTGAAAGAGTGCAGAGAAGATTTACAAGGATGTTGAAAGAGTGCAGAGAAGATTTACAAGGATGTTGAGAAACTGAATTACAGACAAAGTTTGAATAGGTTAGGACTTTACTCCCTGGAGCGTGGAAGATGAGGGGAGATTTGATAGAGGTATATAAAATTATGATGGGTATAGATAGAGTGAATGCAAGCAGGCTTTTTCCACTGAGGCTAAGGGAGGAAAAAACCAGAGGACATGGGTTAAGGGTGAGGGGGAGAAGCTTAAAGGGAACATTAGAGGGGGGCTTCTTCGCACAGAGAGTGGCGGGAATGTGGAATGAGCTGCCCGACGAAGTGATACATGCAGGCTGACTTTTAACATTTAAGAAAAACTTGGACAGGTACATGGATGAGAAGTGTATGGAGGGATATGGTCCAGGTGCAGGTCAGTGGGACTATGCAGAAAAATGGTTCAGCACAGCCAAGAAGGGCTAAAAGGCCTGTTTCTGTGCTGTAATGTTCTATGGTTCTATGGGTCTATGGTACATGCCTTTATTAATCCACCAACCAGTTGGCTTTATCACTATGGCAACCCTGGCTTCTTTAAACAACAGGAAAAGTGATCCAAGCGGAGCCCAGGAAGATAAACTACTCCTCCTTCCACAGTGGAATCTGGGCTCATTAGAGGATGCTTTCCTCAGAAGTTTTACCACAAGCAGTGCATCACAAGCTTTCAAATGGAGTTAGTCACAATATCATACATTTCAATTTGCATGTCTCAAATATACATCATTTTCTGTGTCTAATCTGCTCTGAATATGGATGATTTCATTGGTATCATATGAACCAAGTTGTCTTTTCCAAACTTGCCCTGAAAAAAAAAGTTTGATTTAACTTGTTTTGTGCATTCAGCACCTGGAGTAAATAGTTAAGTTTTCCTGAACTTTGAAGAAAAGAAGACATAAAGAAACACTGGTGGTAACAAAATGAACAGTTAGATAGATAGGTTATTCAATCCCTTGACCCTGTTCCACTATACAAATTTATCATGGCTAATCCATACCTCATCTTCATTCAGCCACCTTTACTTAGTGTGTGATATTAATACTTTTATGTTAAGTTTATGTATCATTTCTTAATGCATGCATTACTAAATGACAATAAAAGAGGACTATGTGTCTTCATAACCTAATATCAAATGTAGCTCAATCTCAAAGTTTGCAAGATCTTTTTTCTTCTTAAGATAGAATATATCAAAGCAAAAGCAAACAACATAAATGACAACAGGGTTTCACTCCTGGATGAGCTCAATGCCATTTATACTTGCTTTGACTAACATAACATGAAGGTTCACAGATCCCCACAGACCACAACGACCCTATGATCTCAGTCTCTGAGGCTGTGGTGAGAACATCCTTCAGGAGGGTGAACTCACGGAAAACATTTAGCCCAGGTGGTGTACCTGACTGAGTACTGATGACTGGTACTAACCAACTGGATGGTGCGTTTATGAACATCTTCAGCCTTGCACTTCAGCAGTCTGAAGTACCCACCTGCTTCAAGCAAGCTTCAGTCATACTGGTACCCAAGCAGAATATGGTAACCTGGCTTAATGTCTATCACTGTGATGAAGTACTTCAAGAGGTTGGTCATGAAGCGTATCAACTCCTGCGTGAGGAGTGACCTAGATCCACTCCAATTTGCCCACTCTCACAAGAGGCGTCACAAAAACAGATGCCATTTCATTGAAACAGCACACACAAAATGCTGGAGGATCTCAGCAGGCCAAGCAGCATCTTTGGAAAAGAGAACAGTTGACATTGCAGTCTGAAACCCCTCAGCAGGACTGGAGAAAAGAAGATGAGGAATCAGAGTTAGAAAGTGGCGGGAGGGGAGGGTGAAACACAAGATGATAGGTGAAACCAGTAGAGAAGAAGTGGTGAAGCTGGGAAGTTGATTGGTGAAAGGGATAGAGGGCTGGAGAAGGGAGAATCTAATAGAAGAGGATAGAAGGCCATGGAAGAAGGAAAAGTGGGAGGAGAACTAGAGAGAGACAAAGGGCAGGCAAGGAGATAAGGTGAGAGAGGAAAAAGGGGATGGGGAATGATGAAGGGGGTTGGGTTGGCCATTACCGGAAGCTCAAGAAATCGATGTTTATGTCATCATGTTGGAGTCTACCCAGATGAAATATGAGGTGTTGCTCCTCCAACCTGAGTGTGGCCTCATCACAACATTAGAAGAGGCCATGGACTGACATATTGGAACGGGAATAATAAATGGAATTAAAATGGGTGGCCAGTGGGGGACCCTGCTTTTTCTGGCGGAGAGGGCGCAGTCATTTCATTGACTCTTCACTCAGGTCTGGAACACCTGGACAATGAAGATGCATACATCAGCGTGCTCTTCATTGACATAGTTCAACAATCAACACTCTCATCCCCTTACAATTCATCACTAAGCTCCAAGACCTAGGCCTTAAAGCCTTGCTTGGCGACTGGATTCTCAATTTTCTCAATTGCTGACCTCAGTTTGTATGGTTTGGCAACAACCTCTCCTCCATAACCTCCATCAGCACGGGGGAAGCACATGGCTGTTTGCTTAGCCTCCTCCTCTACTCACTTGATACCTATGATTGTGCGGCTAAGTACAGCTACAATGGGCGATTTAAACTTGCTGATGGCACCACTGTTGTTGACCAAATCAAAAGTGTTAATGAATTAGCATATTAGAAAGAGATAGAACATTAGTTTGAGTCGTTCCACAACATCCCACTCAACATCAGCAAAACCAAAGATGATCAACTACAGGAGGAAGAAACTGTGTGCCCATGAGCCAGTCCTTGTTAGGGGAATATAGGTGGAGATGATGAGTAGCTTTAAATTCCCTGGTATTAATATAACAGAGAATCTATACTGGGACCAGCACATAAGTGCCATCACAAAGAAGGTCTACTTTCTTAGACATTTGCATAGATTCAGCATGTCAACAAAACCTCCAATAATTTTCTATAGATGAAAAGTAGGGAGTATCCCAATTGGCTGCATCACGGCCTGGTATGCAAACATCGATGCCCTGGGACAGAAAGAACTAAAGAAATGGATGGATACAGCCCAGTCCATTACAAAGCCTTTCTCACCACTGGGCACATTTACATGGAGCACGCCACAAGAAAGCAGCATCCATCATCAAATACCCCCCACCATCCATCATCAAATACCCCCCACCATTCAAGCTATGTTTTCTTCTCTCTACTACCATCAGGCAAGTGGTACAGAAGCCATAGGACCTACACCAGCAGGTTCTGGAATAGTAATTACCCTACAACCATCAAGCTCGTGAACTGGAGCAGATAACTTCACTCACCACAACCCCAAACTAATTCTATGACCTACAGACTCACTTTCAAGGAATCGTTAAATCTCTTGTTCTCAGCATTATATTATTATGCACATAATTTGTTTCTTTTGCACATTGGTTTTTTCACAGCCTTTATTTATTTATAATTTTTCATAAATTCTGTTGTATTTCTGTAAATACCTGCAAGAAACTGAATCTCAAGGCAGTATCTGGTAAGATATACATCCATTGATAATAAATTTACTTTGAACTTTGAACTTTCTGAGGAAGATTTCCACAACTCTTTGTGCGAAGGAGCTTTTCCTGCTGTCCTCTATTCATTTCCCTGTGAACTCTTCTCTCTCATGCGCACATCAGTTTTATCCTTGGGGGATTTTCATAGGAGCCAGTTAGCTTACCACGTCTCTGAGGTATCGGAGGAAGCAGGAGTATCATAAAAATCCAGGTGGTCACAGAAAGAATGTAAAATCAGCACCTGAGGTTAGGATTGAACTCAGGTTGCTGGAGTTGTAGGAGAGCAGAACTATCACCTGACCCACTGTGGCACTCTCCTGCTCTTTCACTCTGACTAACAAGGCCCAACAGAAGCTTGCAGAACTGAGAACACAGCCTTCTGAACTGGATAACAGATTTTACAATTCCAGGGAACTTACACAAAATGCTGGAGGAACTCAGCAAGTCAGGCAGCATCTTTGGGGGGAATAAGCAATTGATGTTTTGGGCCAAGACTCTTCATCAGGACTGGAAAGTAAGGAGGCAGCAGCCCGAATAAGGAGGTGGGAGGAGGGGAAGGAGTAAGGAGGGAGGGGGAAGGAAATTATCAGAAGTTAGAGAAATCTCGGAGGGGAGGAGAAGATGGCGGCGTGACGCAGCATGTACGGCCATTCCAAAATGATATCATATTTGTTAAATAGGGGCCATGCACAATCCTGATTTGATGGAGACAGCTGTGAGAAGCATGGAGGAACATCTGGAGATACTTCTGAAATGCCCGCTTCGCTGCTGCTGCTACTGTGCGATCGTGAATCTCCAGAGGGGAAGGCCCCAAATCCTCAGTTTTGCCTATTGCCAGTTGCCGGGGCCAGGATCAAAGCGCTCGGCCGAGATGGTGCTCGGTGCTCGGTGTCAGAGGGCTGGTCGGAGGTTCGAAGTTTTTGGCTGGATTCAAGTTGGCTGTGGTCGGGTGCATCCAGAGTGCTGAATCGACAAGTTTGCGGCGCTGGAAGCTTGTGGCAAGGAAAGTTTTTCTTCCTTCTCCGTCTGCGTGAGATGATGGGACTTTCGAGAGACTTTGAGACTTTTTTTTACCGTGCCCATGGTCTGTTCTTCATCAAATTACGGTATTGCTTTGCACTGTTGTAACTGTATGTTATAATTATGTGCTTTTTGTCAGTTTTTTTTAGTCTTGGTTTGTCTTGTATTTCTGTGATATCATTCTGGAGGAACATTGTATCATTTCTTAATGCATGCATTACTAAAGCACAATAAACGAGGACTGCGTGTCCTCATAATCTAAAAAATAAATCAATATATGCCATCAGGTTAGAGCCTACCCAAATAAAATGAGAGGTGCTACTCCTCCAAATGAGTTCATCCTCATGATAGGAGTAGAGGCAATCATGAACAGACATGTCAGTGTGGAAATGGGAAGTAAAATAGAAGTTTAAAGTTACAATTTCCTGGTAGCCACCAGGAAATCCAGACTCTTATGGTTCGGCAAAGCAGACCCCCGATCTTCTTCAGGTCTCACCGGTGTAGAGGAGGCTGCATTGGGAGTCCCGGATACTGCAGATGAACCCCACAAGACTCACAGGTGAAGAGCAACTTACAAATTCTAGGCAATTGGTTTTCTTTGCAACAGAATTGAAGACTTCTGCGACAGGTTATTCCTTTAAAATATTAACTTTAAATGCTTGTCAGAAATACGCCTGTGGATGCTGGAAATTTCAAATAAAATCAAAAAATCATTTGGAAAATCAAACAACATGTGTGGAAGGAGAAAATAAGTGAAAATCTTGGGTGAAAGGATGTTCAACCAATAACTTTAATTCTGTCACAAACGCGGGAAAATCGAAGCAACACACACAAAATTCTGGAGGAACTCAACAGGTCAGGCAGCATCTCTGGAAAAGAGTACAGTTGACATTTCCGGCAAAAAAGAGTAATTTGAAAAAAGTAAGAGTAAGCCTGCCGAAGGGTCTCGGCCCGATGCGTCGACTGTACTCTTTGTTGCCTGGCCTGCTGAGTTCCTCAAGCATTTTGTGTGCGTTGCTTTAATTCTGTGTTTTTTTTTCCCCACCAATACTGCCTCACCAACTGAATATTTCCGACAATTTTTGTGCAATATTATCTCAGTTTGACTCTGTCCACATAAACTGTCTGATCTGCTGGATGTATTTTGCAGCTCTGACTTGCACCTTATAATGTTTACAAAACTCAAAACTTCCTCTGTCTTCTACTACCTTTGTTTTGCGGATTGCTGCAATGAGAACTGTGGATTCATCCTATCAGAGATATTCCCTCTTGCCTAGTTATCATTTGCTATCACGTGATATAGAACAGTACAGCACAGTGCCAGTTCTTCAGACCGCAATGTGATGCTGACTTTTTAACCTACTCTAAGATTATTCTAACACTTTCTTCTCACATAACCTTCCATTTTTCTTTCATCCATGTACCTATCTAAGAGACTTTTAAATGTCATTAATGTATCTACCTCCCTGGCAGCATGTTCTATGTGCTCTGACATCCTGCCTATACTTCCCTCCAGTCACTTTTAAATTAAGCCCTTCCATTTTCACCATTTCCACCCTGGTAAAAAAAGGTACTGACTATCCAGTTGATCTATGCCTCTTGTTATCTTGTACACCGCTATCAAGTCACCTCTCTTTTATTTATTTATTGAGAATAACGTGGAATGGGCCCTTCTGGCCTTCGAGCCATGGCTCCCAGCAATCCCCATATTTAATCTGAGCCAAATCCCTGGACAATTTACAATGACAATTAACCTATCAACTGGTACCTCTTTGGAATGTGGGGAGGAGAAGATGGCGGCGTGACGCAGCGCACGCGGCCACTCTGAAGTGATATCGTATTTGTGAAGTAGGATGCCATGCACAATCCTGATTTGATGGAGACAGCCGTGAGAAGCACGGAGGAATATCTGGAGAAACTTCTGAAATGCCCGCTTCGCTGCCGCAGCTACTGTGCGATCGAGAATCTTCGGAGGGGAAGGCCCCAAATCCTCGGCTTTGCCTATTGCCTGTTGCCGGGGCCGGGGTCGAAGCGCTCGGCAGAGATGGTGCTCGGTGTCGGAGGGCTGGTCGGAGGCTCGAAGTTTTCAGACGGATTCAAGAGTCAGCTGTGGTGGGGTGCTTCCAGGGTGCTGCATAGGCAAGTTTGCGGCGCTGGAAACTCATGGCGGGAAGAGTTTTTCTTCCTTCTACCGTCTGTGTGAGATGATTGGACTTTTGAGAGACTGCCCATCGTCTGTTCTTTGTCAAATTATGGTATTGCTTTTCACTGTTGTAACAATATGTTATAATTATGTGGTTTTGTCAGTTTTTTTAGGGTTGGTTTGTCTTGTGTTTCTGTGATATCATTCTGGAGGAACATTGTATCATTTCTTAACGCATGCATTACTAAATGACAATAAAAGAGGACTGCGTGTCCTCATAATCTAATCTAATCTAAGGAAACCGGAGCACACAGTGGAAATCCATGCAGTCACAGGGAGAATGAATAAACTCCTTACAGGCAGCAGCGGGAATTGAACCTTGGTGGCCTGTACTGTAAAGTGTTGTGCTAACCACTGTGCTACCATGCCACCTCTTCTTCCATCACTCTGAAGAGAAAAGCCCTTGCTTGCTCAACTTCTCCTAATAAAGCATGCTATCTAATCCAGAGGACGTCCTCTGCCAGCTTACACATCCTTCCTATAATGACGTGACCAGAACTGAACACAATACTCCAAGTGTGATCCAACCAGAGTTTTATAGAGCTGCAACATGACGTGTTTGCGACTTAAAGTTAACTTGTGTTTTCTCTTTCTCAGTACTGATGAAGGGTCTTTTACCTAACGTTTTCTCTCCATAGATGCTGACTGGCCTGTCTTTTTCAGATACCCAGCATCTACAATGTTTAGATTTCACGTCTTCAGTGTTAGCGATGACAGCGATTGCATGCAAACCCAAGTCTCACTGTGGTAAAAGATTAGAGGGTTTTGACGAATAATTCTGTGCAGTGGTGCGCTACCGGGCTGTGAGGAAACAATATGTTTTGGCGATATGAAACGATATGAATCAGCTGCAACTTTCCTCATTGCGTGTCACGCTCGCTGTTGGAACTTGAACGCACGCGAGGCCATTACGCACGCGAGGTCATTACCCGCGCAAGGTCATTACTCACGTGTCATCCATGTCAGTGCAGGAAGAAGATCAACTCCTTGAGCTTGTAAATGACGGTGGGCAGAAAAGTATGTTTGACATAACATCTCTGCCGGCATTCTGGATCAAAGTCAAGGCTGAATATTCTGAGATAGCCATGAAAGCACTGAAAACGTTGCTTCCATTTCCAACATATCTCTGCAATGAATGCAACGAAAACTAAATTGCAGAGTAGACTGGACACAAGGAACTCCCTTTAAGTATTGCTGTCTCCCATCACCCCTCCATGGGACTGTCTTTTTGCAGGGAAACAAGCCCAGGGCTCCCACTGATTCAGCGATATTGGTGTGTTGCAATGATTTTATATGTTCATACAGGGAAAACATGCGCTGTGCATTTAATATTAAATTTGTTAGATAAACCCTTTGAGAAACGAAATTGAATTTATTAGCCACTTATAAGTGACTTAGTTGACTTATCACCTAGATTCTGGTCGTGATTAACACCACCCCTCCCCCACTGGTCAGCCGGTCCATAAGAATATTGTCAATATCAAACTGGTCTGCGGTGCAAAAAATGTTGGGGACCCCTGATTTTGGGTGGCACAGTAAGCACAGCATTTAATGTAACACCGGACAGTACTGGCGACCTAGGTTTAACTCCTGTTGTCCTCCTGTGAGGAGTTTTTTACCTTCCTCCGTTGACTGTGTGGGTTTCCTCCAGGTACTCTGGTTTCCTCCCACATTCCGGAGGTGTACGGGTTAGTAGGTTCATTGGTCACATGGGTGCATTTGGGGAGCAAGGGCTTGTTGGACTGGAAAAGCATGCCACAGTGCTGTATCTCTAGGAATACTTACAAAGAAAGATCAGGACAAAGTATGTACCAAAGCAATGATATCTTTCACATGTGCTTGACCACCGATTGGTTCCTTCAGCTCATCAAGTTGGGCACGCTTTTGATGGCATTCAGAGAATGTGTGAGAAAGGAATAGTAGTAATTTCCATCAGCTGTAATAAGCTAAACTCTCAGCAATTATAGAAGTAGCTGTTATTTTCTGCTCTGTTACTCTAAGGACTGATTACAGGTATTTGAATGCAGCATCGCTGACAAACGATACCATCACAAATTGTGATGTTCCAAGATAAAGAGTTGTCCTTCATCTCTCTTTCAATACTTCAGATGTGAATTCAGAGTTAGTCAGCACCCAAAAAAACTTTTCCAAAGCCTCTTTAAGTTTGATTGCATACTGTCATATACACAACTTCATAGTAATGTGAAAAACTATTTAGATATTGAAGGCTATTTAGACTTCAATTAAGCCCTCCTATAGTCAGAGTATTGAGTACAGAGGTTAGGATGTTATGTTGTAGTTGTGTAGAACATTGGTGGGGTCACACTTGTGCTCCATTTTGGTCACCCTGCAATGAAAAAGATGACATAAAGCTGGAAAGGGTCCAGGAGCTATTTACCAGGATGTTGCAGAACTCAAGGAAGTGGGTTATCGAGACTGGTTTATTCCTGGGATCAAGCAACTTTCTGCAGCTCATACACTTCACCGTTCGATGCGTTGTGCGTTCAGAGATGCTCCTCTGCACACCGCTGTTGTAACGGGTGGTTATTTGAGTTGCTGTTGCCTTCTGTCATCTTGAACCAGTCTGGCCGTTCTCCTCTGACCTCCTTCATTAAAAAGGCATTTTCACGCACAGAACTGCCACTCATTGGCTACATTTTTTTTTTGGTTTTTTTGGCATCATTCTTGCTAAACTTTAGAAACTCTTGTAGGTGAAAATCCCAGGAGATCAGCAGTTTCTGAGATACCCAACAATCCCTTCTAGCACCAAACAATCATTCCATGGTCAAACTCACTTGGATCACACTTCATCCCCATTCTGATATTTGGTGAACAACAACTGAACCTTTTGACCATGTCTGCATGCTCTTATGCATTGAGTTGCTACCATATGATTGGCTGATTAGATATTTGTATTAATGAGCAAGTATGCAGGTGTACCTAATAAAGTGACCACTGAGTGTACATATAGGGAAATATAAACAGAAATTTCTAATTAACTTACGAATATTCTAGGAAGGCCTGTAGTCAGAAGGTTTCGTTATCATAAATTCACCCAATATTTCTGCATGATCCTTAATAATGTCCCACAAACCTACGTACACATGATGATAGGCCATACAGAGGCTGGTTTTTAGGCTAAGTCCTTTTTGCTTGCTCTTTATTTCACAAGAGGGAACAATTGATTTTTAGTTAGTTACAGCTTGTTACACCACTGGCATTTAGGGCAGCGATGAAGGTCCTCCATTTCTCTCTGCCCTAGGCCATCTTCTCTATTGTGCCCCAGGTGCAGTTCGGGAGATCAGCTCAGGGCTAACAACCCTGACTGGTAAAATAAATGGTTACAGAAAAAGCAATTGATTATTGCCTATCAATAAATGCACCTTGATGTTGTTTTTCCAAAACACTGATTTACCAATTGTTTTTATGGAAAAAATAGTTGTACTAATGGTCCACTGTGAGAAATATTATTGAATAATATACTTCAAAAATTTCCTGATGCTGAGATTGAAAATGAAAAAGCAATAATGTATTCCAAGTAAACAAACAGATTACTTGGATGCAACCCCAAGCACAGGAAAAGCATCAAATAGCATTGATGTGAAATGCATAGCATTACGGAAAAAGAAAGACTTGCTTGATCGACAGCCTGGAAACCATTTCATACAGCTACTCCTTGTACACCAAGGTACGACAAAGTGTTCATCTATTTACTGGTCCAGTTTGTTGAGACTGCTGGTGGCGGCTAGTCATTCAGGTTTGATGGCAATAAGGAGGCCTACAGGAATAACATAGATTGGCTGGTTGTATGGTTTTGCATTCAAGGTAACACACACAAGATACTGGAGGAACTCAGCAGACCAGGCAGTATCTATGGAAAAGATTAAACCGTTGACATTTCAGGCTGAGACCCTTCTTCAGGACTGAGAAAGAAGGGGGAAGATACCTGATTAAAAAGGTGGGGGGGAGGGAAGGTTAGCTGGAAGGTGATAGTTGAAGCCAGGTGGGTGGGAAAGGTCAAGGGCTGGAGACATTTTGGTCCAGTCCTGAGGAAGGGTCTCAGCCCGAAACATCAATTGCTCACTCCTCTCCACTGATGCTGCCTGCCCTGCCGATCTCCTCCAGCATCCTACGTGCACCACTCTAGATTTCTAGCATCTGCAGAAACTCTTGTGTTTATAATGTCATATAAGTATGTTTAGATATATGAACTGTCCATAACTGTTAAGATTACCTAAAGAATGCTGTGATAGATTGAGAATTAAACTGTTGGATAATATGTCCAATGGAATTGACAGGTAAGAAAATTAGGATTCATTTTTTTTCTCTTGTTTATGGATCTTGCATTGAATATCAGCAAGACCAAGGATATGATTATGAACTTCAGGAAGGGGAACAGCAGGACAGATACTGAGTGATCAGCAGTGGAAAGGGAGAATAGCTTTAACTTCCTGGGCGTCAATATCTCAAAGGATTTTTCCTGAGTCCAATGTGCCTGTCCCAGATCAGAATCAGACTTACTGCCACTGGGTTATATAACATGAAATTTGCTGCTTTGCGGTAGCAGTTCAGTGCAAAGACATAAAATTGCTATCATTATCATCATTATGTGCCGTGTGGTATGATGTGGGCGATCATGGTCTCATGACCCTGATAGTTGTTGGCAAGTTTTTCTACAGAAGTGGTTTGCCATTGCCTTCTTCTGGGCAGTGTCTTTAGAAGACAGGTGACCCCAGCCATTGACAATTGCCGGTGACACAATCGTTTAGATTGTGCTGGATGGATGGGAACTCCAGATCCAGCGGTGATTGGATGAAATATCAGCTCCCAGTGATTGGTTGGAGGGATGGTGGGTGAAGGGAAGCTTTGGTACAATTTGGAAAAAAATGCCTTCAGATGTGACCTCCATTTGAAAAGATGTTTTCGGACACTTCCTTTAGAGGCTTTCCCCCTCCCTCACTGACTCTCCTGCTACGGGAACAGTGAACAAGCTCCTGAACTCAGTTTGTTTACACCCAGAACAACTCACAAGGAGGAGCAAACAGACCCAGCGCTCCCCAAAATATCCAAGGGAACAACTGTGGGTTGAAATGCTGGGTTATCTGCAGAATGAAGAAGTGCTCACATGAGTAACGGACTAGCTTACTAAAGGGCTAATCTTCACCCCAGGTATTCTCCACACTAACCAAGAAGCCCAGGGGATGAGAAGGTAGAAGGGGCCTGGCTGAGAAGAAAGGCTTAAAGTGTCTTGAACAGATCTTTTCTCATGAACACCACATGGCTAGAAATTGTTAATATGATGGACATTCCATCTTAAAACAGACAAAGCATCAGTCAGAAGCTGGAAGGTGCAGTCCATGTCCTGACCATTCAGCTTCTGTTTGGATCTGGCAATGGCATCTGGAAATAACCCTCACTTTGATCAATTCGTCTCAGGATCTAGAATCTGTTCTCTCACTTTCCTCATCCTGAGGTCCAATTGGACGGTGTCTAGCAGAGTGTTGGAATGTGTAAATTCTCTACAGAAGGTTGGCTTGTCTTCAAATGTTAGACAAGTTGGCTTTCTCTGGTAGGCTCCTAAGTTGTCCTGGGAGTATTGAAACATAAGGGTGTATGAAGAGGATGGTTTGTGAAGCCAGGAAAGGGTTATCCAGAACCATCATTCACTGTGAATTTCAGGCAACCCTGAGCAACAAAAATTGGAAAAGAACCACAGACTATGGTGCCTCTGCTTCATCCACCCAACGTCCAGGCAGAATGGTGATTATCCAGAGATGCAAACAGCTTGCATGGCCTGGAAATCCCTCCCCAGTCCAGGAGACATCTTGGACCTCCTCAGTGATATCCATCCAGAGTCTAGAAGACATTCTGGACCTCCTCAATGATAACCATCCTGAGTTCCAAAGACATTCCGGACCTCCTCAGTGATACCCACCCTGGGTCAAGAAGGTATTGCAGACCTCCTGAGTCCAGAAGCCATTCCAGACGTCCTCAGTGATACCCATCAATATCCATCAGTTTGTTTGACTTTGAATTGCCATTTCAGTTCAGAGACAATTAGGAATGGACTAAAAAATGCTGGCATTTTGAATTAAAATCTACATCCAGTGAATGAAAAAAAAAACAAAGGAAAAAATATAGGCTTCCTCTTTATTCCATTTGGATTTATTGTGTTTATCACAACTTAATGTTGAAATCTGCAGCTAGAGAAACTAGGAAGCCAATAGTCAAAGTCTAAGTAAATGCATTATTAAAGTACGTACATGTCACTATGTACTGTACTACTGAGATTCATTTTCTTGCAGGTACTTACAGTTGAACAAAGAAATAGAATAGGATCAATGAACACTGCACACAAGGACTGACAAACAACAAATGTGCATAAAAGGACATATAATAATCATCTTAATAAAACTCCACACGAGCACAGAAAATGATCAAAAATACTTGATAAAAGACCAACAAAATCAAGATGATAAGTGAAGAAGCTGCCAAGAGAAACTAGAAGCAATCCAACACATTTGAGGATCCTGCGGCAGTTTAACTCAATCTGATTACTTACACAGGCACAATCAGGTGACAAACATCATTCACCAAAATCTTGCTTGAAATGCAAACTTATAAAAGAAATCATGCCTTACTATAAATACAAGCCTTGTTAACGTTGTGGCAGCAGTACAATGCAATACATAATAATAGATAATAAAAACATGGATTACAGTAACTACACACACACACACACACACACACACACACACACACACACACACACACACAAACACACATATACCTATATATGTAATTTTAAAAAGTAGTGCAAAAGTAGAAATAAAAAGAAATGAGTATTGTTCATGGGTTCAAAGGCTGTTCAGAAATCAGATGGCAGAGGGAAAGAAGCCATTCCTGAATCATTGAGTGTGTGCCTTTAGGCTTCTGTACTTCCTTCCGAATGGTAGCAATGAGGTGAGGGTATGTCCTGGGTAATGGGGGTCCTTAATGATGAATGCTGACTTTTTGAGGCACTACTCCATGAAGATGCTCTGGATACTACAGAGGCTAGTGCTCATGATGGAGCTGACTAAGTTTGCAACTTTCTTCAGCTTACTTCGATCCTGTGCAGTAGCTACCCTCTTCTCCCCCCATACCGGATGGTTATGCAGCCAGTTAGAATGCTCTCCACGGTACAGCTGGAGAAATTTGTGAGTGTTTTAGGTGACATACCAAATCCTCTCAAACTCCTGATGAAATCTAGCCACTCTTGTTCGTTCTTTGTAGCTGGATTGATATATTGGATTCAGGTTAGATCCTCAGAGATATTGACAGCCAGGAACTTGAAATTGTTCACTCTTCCCTCTTCTGATCCTTCAGTGAGGATAGGTTTGTGTTCCTTTGTCTTACCCTTTCTGAAGTTCACAATCAGTTCATTGGCCTTACTGACGTTGAGTGCAAGTTTGCTGGTGCTGCACCACTCAACTAGCTGGTATATCTTGCTCATGTACGCCCTCTCATCATCTCCATCTGTGGTTCTGCCAACAATGGTTGTATCATCAGCAAGTTTATAAATTGTATTTCAGCTGTGTCTCACAACATAGTCATAGGTGTAGAGAGGGTAGACAATTGGCTAAGTACACATCCTTGAGGTGTGTCAATGTTAATTGTCAGTGAGGTGGAGATGTTACTTCTGATGTGCACAGATTGTGGTATTCTTGTTAGTAAGTTGAGAATCCACATGCAGAGGGAGGTACAGAGGCCCAGGTTCTGGAGGTTTTCAATCAGAACAGTAGGAATGATGGTTTTAAATGCTGAGCTGTAGTCAATACATCCTGACATAATGTTTGTATTGTCCAGGTGATCCAAGGCTATGTGGAGATGCCAATAAGATCTTGTCCACCATGGGCATATTGTGGCGATAGGCAAATTGCAATGCTCTTCTTGGGCACTGGTATGAGTGCTGCCCTTTTGAAGCAGGTGGGAACTTCCAACTGCAGCAATGAAAGGTTGAAAATGTCTTTGAAACCCTCGCCTGTTGGTCAACATAGATTTTCTGAGCCTTACCAGGTACTCCAAGGGGGCCTGTTGCCTTGCAAGGTTTCATCTTCCTGAAAGACAGCCTGACATCAGCCTCTAAGACAAAGATCAGAGTGTCACTGGTTGCTGCAGGAATCCTCATAGTTGTGGTTTCATTCTCCCTTTCAAAGCGAGCATAAAAGGCATCGAGCTCATCTGGAAATAATGCATCACTGCCATTCATTATATTGGGCTTCACTGTGTAGGAAGTAATGGCCTGCAACCCTGCTAGAGCTGCTGTGCATCCAATGTCACCTCCAGCCTTACTCAGAATTGTTCCTTAGCTCTTGAAATAGCCCTCTACAAGTCATACCTTGTTTTCTTATACAGACCTAGGTCTCCAGACTTGAATGCCATAGATCTAGCTTTCAGCAGACTTCGAATCTCCTGGTTCAGCCATGGGCTTTTATTTGGGTATGCACAGTAAGTTCTCATAGGCACAAACTCATCCACACAGGCTTTAATTAAGACAGTGACAACTGTGGAGTACTCATCCAGACTCGAAGAAGAATCTCAAAATACAGTCCAGTCCATTGATTCAAAGCGGTTCTGTAAGCATTCCTGCGCCTCCCTTGTCCATACTTTCTTGGTCCTCATTGCTGGTGCAGTGGTCCTCAGTCTCTGCCTATACTCAGGGACTAGAAGTACAGCCTGATGATCAGACTTTACAATGTGTGGGCATGGAACAGCACGGTAAGCACTCTTGATGGTGGTGTAACAGTAGCCCTGAATATTGATTCCTCTGGTACTACAAGTGATACGTTGGTGATCATTATTTAGAGACTTTTTCAAGCTAGCCTTTCTGAGATCCCTCAAAATTTTGGGGAAGGCATCAGGATGTGCTGTTTCCTCCCTGTTGATTACATCGCCTAGTTTGTCTAGAGCCTGTTATATGCTAGCCTCAACTGGGATGTACAGCGCTATCAGGATGATCGCAGAAATCTCCTGCGGCAGGTAAATCGGACAGCACCTGATGGCGAGATGTTCCGAGTCTGCTGAACAGGACTGAGACAGCACCATCACACTTGTGCGCCTCAAGGGGTTGATCATGAGGCGTATTCCACCACCTCTGCTTTTGAAAGGCTCAGCAGTCCTATCTTGACGGTGTATTGTTATCTCATCAAAGTGAATCACTGTGCCCAGAACGGAAGGGGTTAACTAAGATTCCATGAAGCCAAAAACACAAGTGGTCCTAATATCCACTCTGCTGCAGGACTCTAGCTCTGAGATCTTCAATTTTTTTTTGCCAGAGGCTGTACGTTTGCCAGTCAGATGTTTAGTATTGGAAGTCAAAAGCCTCGCTTCCTTCAACGAACTTTCAAACTAGCTCAGCATCCCTTCTTCAGCTCCCTTAAGGGGGACTTGTGCCAGAGTCTATTCGAGTTCCATCGATATTAAGTAGTGATAGATATTTTAATTACATTAAAATGATGATACTAATGGTATATTCTATATGTGTAGTTATGATTCTCATCTGCAGTAGACTGAAATGGGGGTATTTGATGGTACCCATCAGTGCTGCTTGCACGAGTCACTTTCTTAGTGGCTCCCCAGCAATTAGTAAGTGAAAAACACCAAAAATATACTGAGTTAAAAGAGGAAATTGAAAGACTATGGAACATAAACTATTATTACTGCTCCAATCTCTACAACTGGCATCATCCCAAAGTCACTACACAATAGCATTAAGCTATTAGGCCAACACAGCAATATCTATGTAAATCTCCAAAATGCCACAATACTAAACACCACTAGAGTAGTCTGAAAGTTCGTAGCAATTAAGAAATGAGAATGTTTTGCTATGCCCGTACCTCAGGGTTTACCAGCTTGAGCTGAGAAAAATAAAAATAATAATAACAGACCCAGAGATAATGAAATTTTGGTCTAATATCTGATCAAAGAGGGCAACACACAATCAAGAAACAAGCTGGATTAGGGAGGAAAAAGAACACACTCACACAATTGAAGACATACAAGCTCCTGAAGTTACAATGGACACGCTAAAAGCTGTTGCAGAAAATACCTAAAACTGGAAAATTACCAGCAGCGAAAATATTCATAATTATTGGTATAAAAATTTAATACCCTTCATCCATAACTATTAATAGATATAAATGATTTTCTTAAAAATCGTGAAAATTGTCTGAATTTTTGACAGAAAGTAAAACATATCACTTACTGAAAGGAAAAATCACAAAAGTTCCATCAAAATATCATCCTGTTATTTGTTTACAAGCTATATATAAAATTGTAACAACGTGCATCTCACAACTAATCACTTAGATATGCACAATATACTTACGGAAGAGCGGAAGGGATGCAATAAGGATATGATAGGATGTAAAGTACAACTGGTAGTACATTCCGTCATTTCAAATCAAGCCCGGTGGAACAGCAGAAGTATTTCATTTTGTTATATTGACTACCATAAAGCATTGATTCTGTCCCACAGCCATGGTTAATAGCGCTCTTGATATATATAAACTATGTCCAATACTTGTGAAATACTGACAACACCTGATGAAGCATTGGCGTCACCCTATCTATTAACATCCAAAAAAAGAACAACCACCGTTATTAAACAACACTGGAGCATTTTCCAGGGAGACTCGTTAAGCCCAATATCGTTCTGTCTAGTTTTCAACCCGCACTGTAATTTACTGAATCATACAAAAAATAGGTATCAAATCAGAAACAAGCAAAGAAATTATACCTTGACACACCTTCTATACACGGATGATTTGCAATTATACGCTTCTTCCTCAGTAAATCTAAAGCAATTAATTCAAATAGAAGACTATTTTTGAAAGCTATAAACATGAACTTTGGTCTAGATAAGTGCAGAACATTTAACACAAAGAAAGGTGCAATACAGCTAGTCAAATATAAAACAGAACAATAGAATACAATACAACCAATAGATGAATATGAAATGTAAGTATCTAGGATATCAATAAACGAAGAAAACAGATCATAGATAAAGGGAAATCTTTCAACAGAATTTACTTCAAGGTTTAAGAAAATCTGCCAAATACAGGTCAATAGTAAAACTATAACCAAGGCATAAGCACTTTCACTATACCATAATAACGTATTCTTTTGGCATAATATTTTGGTCCGAAACTGATTTAGAAAATTTACAAAGAAAAATAAGAACTGAAATGACAAATTTTAAAAAACACTATGTACTCTCAAATGCACTTAGATTAACATTACCCAGGACAGAAGGAGGAAGAGAAATAACAGATATTAAAAAATTTACACAACAATCAGATAAAACTTTTAAGGATATATTTTCATCAATGAAAACAGGAATTTGCACTCCATACAAGCATATGCAATTCTGGTAAGAAGTACACACCACTAAACTTAAATGAAAGCACAACCCAGAAAAAAGAGGAAATTATCACTACAGAAGAAAAAGTTAACCAATGGAAGAGCATGACCCTCCATGGAAGATATTCCATGATCTGAACAGGCTCGATGTTGTCAAGGAAGCATCGAAATTGACGATCCAGAAACTGAGGGGTTCCTACTGGCAATACAGGACCAGGTGGTTAACACAAAAGTTGTCAAAAATATGTGATAAAACACAAACAAACTTAACATGATAAATACAAAAAATGTCAAGAGAAACTAGAAACAATTTACCATATTGCAGAATCCTGCAGCAGTTTAACTCAATCTGATTACTTACACAAGTAAAATTAAGTGGCCAAAATTATTCACCAGAATCTTGCTTTAAAATACAAATTCATTAAAGACAACATACCTTACTATATATCCAAGCTTGATGTAGTTTTAGAGTCAGAGTCTTACATATTATATTATGACCGAATGGTTATTACAGATAGGACAATCGATAATAATCATCTGGATATAATAATACAGGATAAACAAGCAAGAACAATTTTCTTAATAGATACAGCCATTCCAAACAAAACACACATAACATACAGAAATCAATAAATGAAAAAGACCAGAAATATGCTGAATTAAAAGAGGAAATTGAAAGACTATGGAACATGAAACAGGTATACATTGTCCCAATAGTAATATCTACAACTGCTATCACCCCAAAGTCACTACATAATAGCATTAAACAATTAGCCCACACTTCAATATTTATGTAAATCTCCAGGAAATCACAATACTAAACAACACTAGATCCTCTGAATCCTCCTAGTAACTGAGAAATGAATGTGGTTGGCTATGCCCATACCTCAGGTTTTACCAGCTTGAGTTGAGAAAATAAAATATAACAATAACAATAAATAAATAAATAAATAGAACATGATTTACAAAGTGATTACATGAGTTGTGGAACCAGTTTAGTATTGAGGTGAGTGACGTTATCCACGCTGGTTCAGGAATTTGATGATAGAAGGGGATTATCTGTTCTTAACCTGGTGGTGTGGGACCTAAGGCTCCTGTACCCACTTCCCGATGGTGGCAGTGAGAAGAGAGCATGGCCTGGATGATGGGGGTCCTTGATGATGGATGCTTCTTTCTTGTGGCAGAGTTCCTTGCATGTGTGCTCAATTGTGTTAATGGAATTTAATTGGCCTTAGGAGATGAAGGGTTAATATTTTAAGCTGTTGCTGGTGCTAGATTCTGCGGAAACTCAGGCTATACTTGATCTCAAATGCATTCTCAGCAAAAGACTCGATAACCTTGGGGAGTTTTATACATCTGTACCCTCCATTTGAGTGCCTGTTTTAAGATGCCTTCTGATGTGGTTATCAGCACTTACCTTTTAAAACAAAATTAAACAAGGCCATGTAAAGGAATAGATTATAAACAGGAGGATAAAGTTAATTAGGATTTATTACAAGTGATGCTGTTTTTTTTCCACTTGAAAAATCTTCACCTCCTAAATCAAACATTTATTAGGTCATTTATTCTTCCATTTGTCACATCGTGTAAAAACAAAGTAGATTATTGTCTGCTTCTGCAAGTCACTTCCTCTAAATGTCCAGTAACTAGATTTGAAGATCACCAATGCTGGTACCTCAGGCTTCAGAAGAGCCGAGATCTTTCAGCAGAGGAGTGATATATTGATAAAACACAGGTATTTTCAGATGATGTTACATTTGCTGGTTTTGTTAAGACCTGATTGTTTCCTGACAAACTCATTGGAGAGCGACCTTCTGGTTGAATGTGCTTATTTGTTTCAATCTATCCATTTGTTTTATTTGTTTTATTTCTATCTCTCCAACTTTAATAATCACATGAAGCAGGACAGGTAGAGCTATTTAGTCATTCAAGTTTCTGACCATAATATTCTAAGAAAGCACAGATGTTAGTTGATTTGTCTGGTGTTTGAATTAACGTTGAATTGTGTTCAGTCATAGACTAGTAGAGCAGAGTTTTAGGCCTTTCAGCACAACATTTATTACAAACAAATGACCACTTAAGCTAGGCTCATTTGTCTCCTTTGGGCCCATATCCCTCATTTTCTGTGGAAAAGAGAAAATAGTTGACATTTCAGGCTGAGAGTCTTCATCAGGACTGGAAGAGGAAGGTTTAAACTTCTTCAGGGTGGACATTCCTGGAAGAGACTTTGCTGTGTAGTAGTAGAATGCTGGAAATCTAAGCAACACACATAAAATGCTGAAGGATTTAGCTGAGTTCCAAAGACCTGGATCTTTGTGATCTTCAGGCACAGAGTTTGAAAAAAACGACGTAACAGACTTTTAGCATTGTAAACCAGTGAGTTGTTTGTTATGTCTCCCTATTCGCTGGGGAAGAAACGGAGACACCTTTTTCTCCCTTATTAGGGAGAGAGAGAATTTGTGGTATGTCGAATGCCGGGTGTAATGCAAAGTCTTTGGGGTAACTGCAAGTCTGTGTCGTTGCTATTGCTTTGCTCACACTTGAGTGCTTGGTGACAGTGCTGATGCTTGCTATTTCTTTTTGTCGGTGGGGGGAGGGGGATTGCTGCTCGCTCCCGCTTACGCACGGGAGGGAGGGGAGCTGGAGGAGACTTCGGGAATCTTATGTTTATCTGTTGTTCATTCTTTGGGGCACTTCTCTGTTTTCGTGGATGGTTTGCGAAGAAAAAGCATTTCAGCGTGTATATTGTATACATTTTTCTGACCTTAAATTGGATCTTTGAATCTTTGAACCTTTGAGCTCCCCCAGCATTTTGTGTATGTTGTGTGGATTTCCAGCACTGCCAGATTTTCTCCTGGTTTGTGTTTTCCTCATTTCTTCTCTATTTACTGGTCCAAGTGTCTTTTAAATGTTGCCATTAGTGTTGTGCACTTAATATTTCAGTAATATTTGAGTGTATGGGGCATAGTAGCGTAGTGGTTAACACAACGCTTTACCGTACCAGGGACCTGGACTCATTTCCTGCAGCTGCCCGTAAGGAGTTTGTACGTTCACCCTGTGACTGTGTGGGTTTCCTCTAGTTGCTTCAATTTCCTCCCACAGTCCAAAGACATACCGGTTGGGAGGATAATTGGTCATTGAATATTGTCCTGTGATTAGGCTAGGATTAATATCGGGGTATTGCTGAGCTGCACGGCTTAAAGGGCAGGAAGAGCTTATTTCATGCAGTATCTCAACAAAATAAAACAAAAAAATTTAAAAATCATATCTGTATATTGGTTGATAAAGCATTCTGGCTCATTTAAATAATTTATTACTGATTATATTATACATGAATTGCATATGTCATCATGATACCATGTGATACACACATGCCTCGCTTAAAGTACACACCAAGTAAGACTCACATTTGAAACCTGTATTTTCCTTTGAATTAGTTTTATGTTTTGAAGTTACAAAATATAACAATTGAACCTGCCTCAGCCTCTCTCTCTGGTAGCTCATTGCATATGCTCATCAGCCTCTGTGTGAAGAAATTGCCTCTATCCCTTTAAATCTTTCCTCTCTCACCTTAAACTTCAGTACTATCTTTTAAAATTCTCTTTCGCTGGGAAAAAAAAGACAATGTTCACCTTATCATTTCTCCACATGATTTTAGAAATTGTAGATAGATACTTCATTGATCCCAGTGGAAATAACAGTGTCACAGTAGCATTACAAGTGCACAGATACAGAAATGTAAGAAGAGAAGTAAAAAAGAATAAAAAATAAGTTACCTCAAACAGTCTAACGGCGGGGGGTGGGGGGGTCATCACTTCCCCAGGTATAGGTTGACTCATAATAGAGCTTAATAGCCAATGGTAAGATTGACCTTATATAGTGCTCTTTGGAGCAGCAGCTGTCTTAGTCTATTACTAAAAGTGCTCCTCTATACAGCCAAGGTGCCATACAAAGTGTGAGAATCATTGTCCAGAATTGCCAGGATTTTCCATCGGGTCCTCTGTTCTACCACAGCCTCCAGTGTGTCCACTTTGACTCCTATAACAGAGCCAGCCTTCCTAATCAGTTTATTGAGTCTGTTGGCATCACCTGTGTTGATGTCATTGCCCCAGCACACCACTGCATTGAAGGTTGTCCTGGCGACAACAGACTGGTAGAACATGTGAAGGAGAGGCCTGCATACTCCAAAGGACCTCAGTAACCTCAGGAAGTAGAGGTGACTCTTCCCCTTCTTGTACATACTCTCTGTGTTGGTCCAGGTGCACCCCCAGGTACTTGTAGGTCTTCACTACATCCACATCCTCGCCATCAATAGTAAAAGGGAGCAGTGCAGGCTTAGTTTTCCTAAAATTCGTCACCATCTCCTTTGTCTTACTGATGTTGGGCTGCAGATGATTCAGCTTGCACCATTTGACAAGATCTTCCATCGGGGCCCTGCATTCATCCCTCATCCTCCCTTTATACACCTTAACTATTGCTAAGTCATTAAAAAATTTCTGCAGATGATGTAACTCAATGTTGTATCTAAAGTCCAAGGTATACAGGGTAAATAAGATGGGAGCCAATACAGTTCCCTGTGGGGCCCCAGTGCTACTTATAGCCATGCCTGACACACAGCTCTGAAGCCGCCCAACCCGTAGTCTGCCGATCAGGCGGTCCATTATCCAGGATATATTGGAAGTGCCAGCTTGCATTGAATGGAGCTTTTCCCTTTGCAACGAGGGCCATATGGCGTTGAAAGCACTTGAGAAATCAAAAAAACCTATCTTCACAGTGCTGCACCACTTATCTGAAAAGGAGTAGACTCTGTTCAGCAGGTAGATGACAACATCATCGATTCCAATGTGCTCCTGGCAGGCAAACTGCAGGAAATTGAGAGCTGATCTGACCAGGGGTCAGTGGTGAGTCAGGACAAGGGTCTTCATGTTGTATGAGGTCAGGGTCACTGAACGGTAGTCATTCAAGTCATTTGGTGCTTGCTTCTTTGGAAACAACTCTATTTCCATCTTTAATATCTTTATTTTTCCCTTTCAGGGGTTCTTTTGAAGACCCTGACCTGGGGTTATGCGCCGACTTCAGTTCTTTATAGGGATGGGACCCATTCTCTGGGTTTCAGGACTGGCCATTGTTGTTCGGCATGCCAAGGGTTCGGCCTGAGAGTCTCGCTCTTAGTTGGAAGCCGAAGATCTCGGGGCTCTGGAGACTGGCGGACCGAGGGGCGGTGTCACGGCAGGAGACTTGTGTGTCTTCAGGGAGGCTGGAAAATCTTTCGCTGTGGGTCCGAAGATCCGAGATCTTTGCAATCTTCAGGCACAGAGCTCGTAAAAAGCAACAAAACAAACTTTTTAACATTGTAAACCAGCAGGTTCTTGTTATGTCTCCCACTCGCTGTGAAAATGGGGGACACTTCCCTCTCCCTTATTAGGGAGAGAGAGAACCTGTGGTTATTGAATGCTGGATGAAATGTTATAGTCTTTGGGGTAACTGCAAGTCTGTGTCTGTGCTATCGCCTATCTCACGCTTGACCTTGGTAGTGGATGCGCTTTTTTTTGCTGGAAGGGATGGGAGATCATTGCTTGTTGCTGCTTACGTGTGGGGGGGGGGAGCTGGGGGGGTGTACTTTGGGGTTCTCACGTTTAACTCTCATTCATTCTTTGGGGCACTTTTCTGTTTTCATAGATGTTTGCAAAGAAAAAGCATTTCAGGATGTATATTGTATACATTTCTCTGACATTAAATTGGATCTTTGAACCTTTATCAGGCACTGGTCAGACCACATTTTTTTTAGGTTTTTTTTTTGGAGTATTGTGAGCAATTTTGAGTCTTTTATCCAAGAAAATACATGCTGGCATTACAGACGATCTAGAGCAGATTCACAAGAATGAATCCAGGAATGAAAGAGTCAATTTATAAGGAGGGTTTGATGGTTCTTGGCCTGTACTTGCTGGAGTTTGGAAGAACAATGGAGGATCTCATTGAAACCTATCGAACATTGATAGGCCTGGATAAAATGGTTGTGGAGAGGATATTTCCTCTAGTGGGCGAGTCTCAGAATAGAGGGCGCAGCCTCAAGATCTTGGGACATCCATTTAGAACAGAGTTATAGAGGAATATTTTTAGCCAGGGGGTGGTGAATCTGCAGAATTCATTACCACAGCTGGCTATGGAGTCCAGGACATTGGGTATATTTAAAGTAGAAGTTGATAGGTAAGGTTGCCAAAGGTTACAGAGAGAAGATAAGAGAATGGGGTTGAGGGGGAACAATAAATCAGCCATGATGGGCTGAATGGCCTAATTCTGCTCCAGGGTCTTATTGTTTTAGGGTCCAAAATCTGAAAGGCTGGTCTTCCTGCAGTTACAGCTCAAAGTGGTTTGATGAGAATACAAGATATTTTTACTAAGATATCTTGCTTTAGTGCTGAAACTTTTTGGTACTTACATGACCATGCCAAGTCTGCTGTTACACTTTATTTTACTCTGTTAATGAATAAAAAATCTACAGGCCATGATGTGTAGGAACATTGGGAGGCCATTTTGCACCAGGAGCCTATTTCACCATTCAGGGAGACCTCACTGATGTAACTTATTATGCTTCCATTTTACCACATCCCTTTGGCTACAGAGAAAAAAAATCTGTCAATTTCAGATTTAAAATTAACAGTTGACCATTTGCTTAGCATCAATTTTCACTTGCAAAAGGAGTTCAAACTTCTGTCACCTCTTGAGTAGAGAACATCAATTAATTTCTCTCCTGAAAGAAATTATATTATTTAGGCTTTAACTGTGACCCCCTAGACTCTCCTACATGCTGCAATGAGGCAGAGTGATTAAAATCAATATACTCAAGACCAAAGCCAGAGAAGCACTGGTACGTTGGGAGATTTCGGGACTTAGGAACATTGAAAAGGCATGGAAAGGCTCAAAAACAAGGGTAAAAGTATTAATAGTCATTGGTTAACTGGGAGTTTGTGCAGATCATCAAGCACGGGGATAATGGATGAACTGGAGCTCAAAGTTAGGACACAGACATCCAGGGCCCCAAAAAGTCCTTCCAGGTGAGGCAACACTTCGTCTGTGAGTCTTCTGGGGTCATCTACTGTATCCAGTGCTTGCTGTGTTGCCTCCTATGTATTGGAGAGACCCAATGTAGACAGAGAGACCTCTTCATCAAGCACCTATGTTCTGTCCGCTGGAAAAAACGGGATCTTCCAGTGACCACCCATTTTAATTCTACTTCCCATTCTCATTCTGACATGTCAGTCCATGGCCTCCTCTACCGCTGCAATGAGGCCACTCTCAGGCTGGAGGAGATATTCCATCTGGATAACCTCCAAGCTGATGTCATGAACATTGATTTCTCAAACTTCTGGTAATTGCCCCTCCACTCCTTCACCATTCCTGATCCCTGTTTCTCTTCTCACCTTATCTCCTTACCTGCCCATCACCTCCCTCTGGTGCTTCTCCTCCTTCCCTTTCTTCCATGGTCTTCTGTCCTCTCCTATCAGCCCTTTATTTCCTGAGGCGACTGAGGTCCTTTAACATCTGCCAGATGATGCTGAGGATGTTCTACGAGTCTGTGGTGGCCAGTGCAATCATGTTTGCTGTTGTGTGCTGGGGCAGCATGCTGAGGGTAGCAGACACCAACAGAATCAACAAACTCATTAGTAAGGCCAGTGATGTTGTGGGGATGGAACTGGACTCTCTGACGGTGGTGTCTGAAAAGAGGATGCTGTCCAAGTTGCATGTCATCTTGGACGATGTCTTCCATCCACTACATAATGTACTGGTTGGGCACAGGAGTACATTCAGTCAGAGACTCCTTTCACCGAGATGCAGCACAGAGCGTCATAGGAAGTCATTCCTGCCTGTGGCCATCAAACTTTACAACTCCTCCCTTGGAGGGTCAGACACCCTGAGCCAATAGGCTGGTCCTGGACTTATTTCCTGGCATAATTTACATATTACTATTTAACTATTTATGGTTTTATTACTATTTAATTATTTATGGTGCAACTGTAACAAAAACCAATTTCCCCCCGGGATCAATAAAGTATGACTATGACTATGACTATGACTATTTATCTCTTTCACTAATCAATATCCCAGCTCTTTACCTCAGCCCCTCCCCCTTTCCTGGTTTGTGCTGGGCACGTGGCCAAGTGGTTAAGGCATTCGTCTAGTGATCTGAAGGTCGCTAGTTCAAGCCTCAGCTGTGGCAGCATATTTGCGTCCTTGAGCAAGGCACTTAATCACACATTGCTCTAGTGTCTGTGCGAGGAGTGACTTCCAGTCTGCGCCTTGTAAAGCATGAAAGTGCCCGACGCAGGCCTCTCATGGTCTGAGTCGACGTTCCCTCCCTCCCTCCCTCCCCCTTTCCTGGTTTCACCTATCATCTACCACCTTGTACTTCTTCCTCCAATCCCCTCACCTTCTTACTCTGATTTCTCATCTTCACTTACTGCTGCCTAACCTGCTGAGTTCCTCCAGCATTTTGTGTGTGCTGTTTGTGAGTGAAAATAGATTTTTTAATCTTTTTTATTTGACCCTTTTAATTACAACTTAAGATATAGAGCAGAGAACCACTCACAGTACCCCAAGAAAGGTGTCACTAAAGCTTTGCATGGAAATAATCCACTCATTTTCTACTTTGTGAATAATAAGCACCAAGACTGCAAGGATATTTTTAATGTCATTATGACCACAGATGCTGGAAATCTGAAGTAGAGACAAATGAAGGACTGAAAACACTTAGCAGGTCAGGCAGAATCTGTGGAAAGAGAAACTGGTTTAATATTTCAATGGTTCAATGCTTTAATTTAATATCAGAGAATGTGTACAATATACAACCTGAAACTCTTCCTCGTCACAGACATCCACACAACAGAAATTAAACCCCAAAGAATGAATGACAGAAGATGTTAGAATCCCAAAGCACTACCCCCTCCCACACAGGCAGCAGCAATAGCATCAATCTCCCGTCCCCGACTTGCTCCAGCAAAAAGCATCAACCTCCCACCACCCACCATACAAGTAATAGCAAAGTAGGACAAAGGCAGCCAGGAAGAGATAAAAATGGCAATTTTAAGTTGCGGAAAAAGTGGCAGGAGGAAAGGAGAGGACAAGAATGAGATGAGACCAGGTCAAATATGTTAATGTTTTTCTTTGTCTGTGTTATGTGTTGCTAATAGTAGGGCTGTGATGCATATCCAGCTGGTCAAGCATTACTAATGTAAACTGACTTTTTGATTATTTGCTAGACCTGTCTATGACACTTCTATGTTTTATGTAGATGCCCCTGTAAGTGTAATTGCTCCCACGTCATTACTAACTTCATTCAAGATGGGCCGCTGAGGTCAGAAAGTTCTGCTTGCTTCAATCTACAATACAGCCTGTGTGGAATTAGCTAATCAGGGTGATGCCATAAGGATATCAATAGATTTTGGACAAAAGCAAGGGAAACGAACTGTAACTTCTGCAGCTAACTTCTTTCAGAAATCATTGCTGGAAGCACATATGAAAATCAGGTGAATATTTCATTTGGCTATACAGAATTAGGCATTTAGCTGTATTTCATTTGGAGTTTGAGGATCTTTGAAATGTCACCAAAGACTCTAGCAAATATTTACAGGCGTAGTATGGAGAGTGTTCTAACGAGTTGCATTACTGTCTGGTATGGAGGGGCCACTGCATAGGATTGGAAAAAGCCGCAGACGGTTGCAAATGGAGCCAGCTCTTTTATGGGCGCTAAGCTCATTGAGGACATCTTTAAAAGGTGATGCCTCAAAAAGGTGGTATCCATCATTAAGGATCCGTATCAACTATCGTTTATAGAACTGTCACGAGAAAGTCTGCAAATACTGGAAATCCAAGCAATACAGATATCCAGTCCTGATGAAGGGCCTCGGCCCGAAACGCCAACTGCTTACTCTTTTCCACAGATGCTGCCTGGCCTGCTGATTTCCTTTAACGTTTTTTGTGTATTCATAGAACTGTTGTTGGCAGAAATTCAGATGGTGACGGGGAGGCATACAGGAGCAAGATAGATCAGCTGGTTGACTGATGTCACAAAAACAACCTTGCACTCAAGGTCAGTAAGACCAAGGAATTGATTGTGGATTTCAGGAAGGGGAAGTCGAAGGAATGCACACCAGTCCTCATCAAGGAACCAGATGTAGAAAGGGTCAGAAATTTCAAGTTCCTTGCACTCAATATCAGAAAGACCAAAGGATTGATTATGGACTTCTGGAAGGGAAAATCAAGGGAACATACACCAATTATCATTAAGGGCTCAGCAGTGGAAAGTGTGAGCATTTTCAAATTTCTGGATGTCAACATTTCTGAAAACCCATCCTGGGCCCCACATGTTGATGTAATTACAAAGAAGGCACGACAGCGGCTATATTTCATTAGGAGTTTGAGGAAACTTGGTATATCACCAATTTCTACAGATGTGCCATGGAGAACATTCTAACTAGCTGCATCACCATCTGATATACTGTACCTAATCAGAAAAAGCTGGCAAAAATTGAAAACTCAGCCAATTCTACCACGGGCACTAGGCTCCCCAGCATCAAGGACACCTTGAAAAGGTGATGCTTCAAGAATCAAAAAAGAGGCATCCATCATTAAGGATCCCCCTCACACAGGATGTGCTCTCTTCTCATTGCTACCATCAAGGAGGAGGTACAGGAGCCTAAAGACACACACTCTACATTTCAGAAACAGCTTGTTCCCATCCACCATCAGATTTCAAACTGGACAATGAACACATGAGCTCACTAGTTTTTTTTTTTGCTTTTATTGCTCCTCTTTTTGCACTACATATTTAAATTAGTTTTTATATATACTTACTGTAATTTAAAATCGTAATGATTGTGTATTGTGCATATGTAAAAAAGAAAAGACTGGTAAAGACAAATGTAGGTCCCCTGCAGACAGAAACAGGTGAATTGATTATGGGGAGCAAGGACATGGCAGACCAATTGAATAATTACTTTGGTTCTGTCTTCACTAAGGAGGACATAAATAATCTTCCAGAAATAGTAGGGGACAGAGGGTCCAGTGAGATGGAGGAACTGAGCGAAATACATGTTAGTAGGGAAGTGGTGTTAGGTAAATTGAAGGGATTGAAGGCAGATAAATCCCCAGGGCCAGATGGTCTGCATCCTAGAGTGCTTAAGGAAGTAGCCCAAGAAATAGTGGGTGCATTAGTGATAATTTTTCAAAACTCGTTAGATTCTGGACTAGTTCCTGAGGATTGGAGGGTGGCTAATGTAACTCCACTTTTTAAAAAAGGAGGGAGAGAGAAACCGGGGAATTATAGACCGGTTAGCCTAACGTCGGTGGTGGGGAAAATGCTGGAGTCAGTTATCAAGGATGTGATAACAGCACATTTGGAAAGCGGTGAAATGATCGGACAAAGTCAGCATGGATTTGTGAAAGGAAAATCATGTCTGACGAATCTCATAGAATTTTTTGAGGATGTAACTAGTAGAGTGGATAGGGGAGAACCAGTGGATGTGGTATATTTGGATTTTCAAAAGGCTTTTGACAAGGTCACACACAGGAGATTAGTGTGCAAACTTAAAGCACACGGTATTGGGGGTAAGGTATTGGTGTGGGTGGAGAATTGGTTAGCAGACAGGAAGCAAAGAGTGGGAATAAACGGAACCTTTTCAGAATGGCAGGTGGTGACTAGTGGGGTACTGCAAGGCTCAGTGCTGGGACCCCAGTTGTTTACAATATATATTAATGACTTGGATGAGGGAATTAAATGCAGCATCTCCAAGTTTGCGGATGACACGAAGCTGGGTGGCAGTGTTAGCTGTGAGGAGGATGCTAAGAGGATGCAGGGTGACTTGGATAGGTTGGGTGAGTGGCCAAACTCATGGCAGATGCAATTTAATGTGGATAAATATGAAGTTATCCACTTTGGTGGCAAAAATAGGAAAACAGATTATTATCTGAATGGTGGCCGATTAGGAAAAGGGGAGGTGCAACGAGACCTGGGTGTCATTATACACCAGTCATTGAAAGTGGGCATGCAGGTACAGCAGGCGGTGAAAAAGGCGAATGGTATGCTGGCATTTATAGCGAGAGGATTCGAGTACAGGAGCAGGGAGGTACTACTGCAGTTGTACAAGGCCTTGGTGAGACCACACCTGGAGTATTGTGTGCAGTTTTGGTCCCCTAATCTGAGGAAAGACATCCTTGCCTTAGAGGGAGTACAAAGAAGGTTCACCAGATTGATTCCTAGGATGGCAGGACTTTCATATGAAGAAAGACTGGATGAACTGGGCTTGTACTCGTTGGAATTTAGAAGGTTGAGGGGGGATCTTATTGAAACGTATAAGATCCTAAAGGGATTGGACAGGCTAGATGCAGGAAGATTGTTCCCGATGTTGGGGAAGTCCAGAACGAGGGGCCACAGTTTGAGGATAGAGGGGAAGCCTTTTAGGACCGAGATTAGGAAAAACTTCTTCACACAGAGAGTGGTGAATCTGTGGAATTCTCTGGCACAGGAAACAGTTGAGGCCAGTACATTGGCTATATTTAAGAGGGAGTTAGATATGGCCCTTGTGGCTACGGGGGTCAGGGGGTATGGAGGGAAGGCTGGGGCGGGGTTCTGAGTTGGATGATCAGCCATGATCATACTGAATGGCAGTGCAGGCTCGAAGGGCCGAATGGCCTACTCCTGCACCTATTTTCTGTTTCTATGTTTCTATGAAATGTACAGCTGCTGCAAAACAGCAAATTTCACGACATATTGCCAGCGAAATTAACCTTGGTTTTGATTCTAATTCTGATTCTGATACTATTATCTCTTCTTTATACAACCATCAGGAAGGAGGTGCAGGAGCTTGAAGCCACACACTGAATTCTGTAGGAATAGTTTCTACTGGCGTAGCTCTCCAGTGAAATGATATCGTATTTGTAAGTAGGATGCCGTGCAAAATTCTGATTTGATGGAGACAACCGCGAGAGCACAGAGGAACATCTGGAGAAACTTCTGAAATGCCCAGTTCGCTGCCGCTGTTACTGTGCGGTTGAGAATCTCCGGAGGGAAGGCTGCAAAATCCCCGGCTTTGCCTGCTGCTGGTGACTGAGGCTGGGGTCGAAGCATTCGGCAGAGGTGGTGCTCAGTACTCAGTGTCGGAGGGCTGGTCGGAGGCTCAACGTTTTCAGACGACTCAGAGTCGGACTGTGGTCGGGCATGGCAGGGAGAGTTTTCTTCCTTCTCCCATCTGCGTGAGATGAGCGACTTTCGAGAAACTTTGAACTTTTTTACTGTGCCCGTGGCCTGTTCTTCATCAAGTTATGGTATTGTTGCACTGTTGTAACTATATGTTATAATTATGTGGTTTGTTATTTTTTCAGTCTTGGTCTGTCCTGTGTTTCTGTGATACCACACCGGAGGAATATTGTATCATTTCTTAATGCATGCATTACTAAATGACAATAAAAGAGGACTGCATGTCCTCATAATCTAATCTAATAATCTAATCTATCCCTTTGCCATCAGCTTTCTGAATTGAAAACAAACTGACTGATAAACACTACCTTACTATTTTTGCTCTCTTTTTGCACTATTTATTTTCCAATGTGTATTTGTTAATGCCATTTAGAGTACTTTCCATGCATTGCATTGTAATACTGCCGCAAAACAACAAATTGAAGTCGGTGATATGAAACCTGATTCTAATTCTGGAACTAGATTCGGTTTAGCTGTGGTGACTGTTCAGCTAAATACCCTGACAACGCTCACTGGTATGACTCAGTTGGGTCAAGTACCCAAAGCTGATGCAACTGCACATGGTACCAAATCACAGTCAGAAAGCAGGAAATATTAGCTAGAAAATAAAACAGCTGATGCAATAAGATTGCATTGCAAGAGCTATAAGTTGGAAAGGAGTTTTCAACCTTATTGCTATCTCTCGGCTATTGAGCAGCAGCCATACTTCTTTGAACTGAATTGTTAATAGAAAAGAAACTCATAAATCAGTGAAGACAGCATCAATGCTCTTGACTGATAGGCAGAAAATTTCTCAGATACCAAAAGCATCCTAACAGACTAAATGACTGATCTGTGTAAAGGGACTAAAACTTTGCGGAGAGAAAATAATACCAGCATCGCTGTTTTATCTTTTGCTCGGTTAAAACAGAAATGCCATTTTAACACCCACAAACTGCTGGGGGAGCTCAGCAGGTCAGGCAGCATCTACGGAAATGAATAAACAGGCGACGTTTCGGGCCGAGACCCTTCTTCAGGACTGGAAAGGAAGTGGGGGGGGGGAGAATGCCAGAATAAAAAGGTGTTGTGGGGGGGAGAGGGAAGGAGAATATCTAGGTGCTAGGTGAAGCCAAGTGGGAGAAAAAGGTAAAAGGCTGGAGATGAAGGAATCAGCTAGGAGAGGAGAGTGGACCATAGGAGAAAAGGAAGGAGAAGGTGACCTGGGGGAAGTGAAAGGTAGGAAAGAAAAAGTATAATATGATGTGCTGCAAATGGTTTGGTCTTGTGGCAAAATATCATAGTGGTTATCATGATGTTATTAAAGCACCAACGGGTTCAATTCCCACTGCTTTCTGTAAGGAGATTGTACATTCTACCTGTGACCGCCCGTGTTTCCTCTGTGTATTCCAGTTCCCTCCTGCATTTCAAAGATGTATGGGCAAATAGATTCATTGGTCACATGATTGTAATTGGGTAATGTGTGCTTGCAGCACCGAAATAAACAGAAGACATGCTATATTGCTAAATAAATAAACTGCCAAATTATGAGATAACAATGTTTCAGCTTCTGTCACAGTATCTATGTCCACCCTTTTAGCATAGTACGGTTTTGCTAAAGTTCTGACAAATTGGTCCTCCAGAAAATTGTAAGTTTGGTCATCTGTCTGAGTTATAGGTGAGGGCCAGAAACAGCTCAGACCATAGAGGTATAAAGGCTAAGGCTCTAGAAGATGATTGGGAGAGTGGTCATTTTGTCAGAGATTTGAATTACATGACAGGACTGTAAATCTCAAATGTAAGGAGATGGGTGAAAGGCAGTCGAACCCAAACATTCAGTCTATCCAAGTAAATAGAAAAGGGAAATACAGGGCTCCATTTTATGTTGAACCACGGGTGTATGAGATTGGAAATTAAATAATATTCTTGATATCTCGGGGCAGCATGATAGCATAGTGGCGAACTAGCTGAACATTATTGCAGTGCCAGCGACTCAGGTTCAATTTGTGCTGCTGCCTAAGGAGTTTGTACATTCTCCCTGTGATCACCTGTGTTTACCCTGGGTCCCTCATTCCAAAGGCGTACGGACAGGTTGGTAGATTAATTGATCACATGAGTGTAGTTAGGAAGCACAAGGTCACTGGGCCGGAAAGGCCTGCTGCTGAGGCGTATCTCTAAATAAAGCAAAAAAGTTCAGATGCACTCTGCTATTTAAGAAATGTAATAGGAGGAGACATGGAAATTTTAGGCTGGTTGGAATAGAAAAATAGCTGGAGATTATAAATAGGTAGAAAGAGAATTGAAAATAACTCCTTAAACATTTTTGGCCAATTAGAGAGGCAACGTGCATTTTAAATGGTTAGTCGTGCCTGGTAAATAATGATTGAATTTTTTGAAGACTTGACTAGAGTAACAGACTTATGTGCTATTTATAGGGACCATTTGAAGATATTTCACTAAGCCCCCTCGTAAAAGTGTGCTACCTAAAATTAAACTTAAAAAGCTGATGGAAAGTTATTAACTCGATTTGCAACAGGAAATGCTGTGTAGAGGCACTGAGCAGGTATTTAAATGAGCACAATTTAAGCCTGCAAGGATTTGTATTGGAGCTTCAGTCATTGAGTGTTTTTATCAAAAGTGTAGTTAAAACTAGATGTAATTATAAACCACATTTTTAAGTTTGCTGATGGCACTGAGATAGACTGTAATGAAGCTAGTTTAGACAGAAGCATTAGACAGCAAAGACGATAATGGATAATGGACAAGTGGCAATTAAATTTCAGCATTGGTAAGTACGCAACAATTGCCTTTGGACCCAAAAAATAAGGAATAGCCACAAGGGTTAATAATAGAGTAGGGCGAGGTTGGATCGCTCTGGGCACCGAGCTGATTTGGAGAGGCTGAGACGCCTTCTTCAGCAGCAAAATCTAGACCCAGAGTGATTCGCTGTGGCAGGGCCCAGGTCCCAGAGTGAGGTATGATCCGTCGTTTGGACAATTTAAACAGTGTCCCAGAGGGACCGGGGCTCCCCTCTCTGCAATGCTAAGGCTGTGAAACTGTCCCGGTCATGTCTGCGGACTTTGCGGCAATTTCTCCAGCTAATCATGATGAGCTGAACACTAATGCTTTGGGCCTACTCTGAGCTGCTCTGGGGATTCGGATCCAAGGACTCAATTTGGTTCGGAAGGCTGCTGTTGTTGCTCTCTTCTATTGTTTGCAGGATTCATTTTTTTTTCTCTTTCTCTGTGCGCATTGGGGGTTGGTCTTTATTTTTTTTTAAATTGGGTTCTTTCAGGTTCCCTGCTTTGCGACAGCCCGCAAGCAAGCAAATCTCAAGGTTGCATAGTTTATGCATTCTTTGCTAATAAATGTCCTTCGAACCATTGAATCAAGGTTTAGACAAAGTATTGGAAAAGTTGGAGGTGAAATTAATGCAGAAAAATGTAATGTTAGAGTTTGGTAACAAAGACAAGTAGAGACAAAGTAAATTCAAGGCAATTATTGAAAGAGGTGCACGAGCAGATAAAACATGGCCTTGAATTTACTTTGTCTCTCCTTGTCTTTGCTATCAATCTCAAACATTACATTTTTCTGCATTAATTTCACCTCCAACTTTTCCAATACTTTGTCTAAACCTTGATTCGATAATAGGTGGGAGAATCAAATCAAAGTTGTTAAAGTCGAGTTTATTGCCGTATACATAAGAACATGCTTGCTCAGGAGCAATGAAAATCTTACTTGCAGCAGTATCACAGGCACAGAGCATCAGAGATACAATATTCTCAAGGAAACAGTAAATTATACAAAACCAGAAAAAGGAGAAAATGATTAAAATAGTGAGCAGAATCCCAGACTTTACAATAAAACCATTGAGAACAAGAATTACAAAGTCATGATGAATCCATATAAATGATTGGTTCAGCCCCACCCACAACATTTATCAATCCTGTGCTCTGTATTTTGGTGTCTTAGAGGAGAAATTTATGAGAACGATTTCAGCGACCAAGATTTCAGTTATGTGGAGAGTCTGGGGAAGCTGGGAGTGATCACTTTCAAGAAGCTTTTAATGGGATCTGACAGGGTGAAGGACTAAAAGACTCAGAATGAAATCATCCAATATAAAGATGAAAGGCTGAGTCAGAAATTGTCTTTCAACTAAGTTAGATTTGGAGGGAAATTCAAAATCTACTTGGTAAATTCCAGAAAGGCAAGCGCTTGTAGGGTAATAGGAAGATGGGATGAACCAAGATGAGCTGTGAGACTGTTGCAATGAACAGGTGTGAAATAGGCTGGACAATATAATTTTGTGCTATAAACTGCTGTCATTCAGTGTTTTTCTTGGTTGAAGAAATCTGAAGTGGTTGAAGTTCAAAGTTATTTCAGGCTCTCTGGACATTAATCGTTAAAATATCATGGATAGGAGTCTGTGACCAGAGGCCTAGGCAAAGATGGTAAGGAGTACAAAGTGCTGGAGTATCTGAGAGCAGAATTGAGACATGATTCAGAGACTGAGATGAGAATAGGGTTCTTGACCAGATGCTGGATGAGAATCTAACAAGACTAGATGAGAACCTAAGCGAGAGAGAAAACCATTCAGGGCCCCAAACAGTCCTTCCAGGTGAGGCGACACTTCACCTGTGAGTCGGCTGGGGTGATATACTGTGTCCGGTACTCCCGATGTGGCCTTTTATATATTGGTGAGACCCGACGCAGACTGGGAGATCATTTTGCTGAACACCTACACTCTGTCCACCAGAGAAAGCAGGATCTCCCAGTGGCCACACATTTTGGTTCCACATCCCATTCCCATTCTGACATGTCTATCCACGGCCTTCTCTACTGTAAAATGAAGCCACACTCAGGTTGGAGGAACAACACCTTATATTCCATCTGGGTAGCCTCCAACCTGATGGCATGAACATCGACTTCTCTAACTTCTGCTAATGCCCCACCTCCCCCTCGTACCCCATCTGTTATTTATTTTTATACACACATTCTTTCTCTCACTCTCCTTTTTCTCCCTCTGTCCCTCTGAATATACCCTTTGCCCATCCTCTGGGTTTCCCCCCCGCTTGTCTTTCTTCCCGGACCTCCTGTCCCATGATCCTCTCATGTCCCCTTTGCCAATCACCTGTCCAGCTCTTGGCTCCATCCCTCCCCCTCCTGTCTTCTCCTATTATTTTGGATCTCCCCCTCCCCCTCCAACTTTCAAATCTCTTACTAACTCTTCCTTCAGTTAGTCCTGACGAAGGGTCTCAGCCTGAAACGTCGACTGTACCTCTTCCTATAGATGCTGCCTGGCCTGCTGCGTTCACCAGCAACATTGATGTGTGTTGCGAGAGAGAAATCCTATGGGCAATTATAGACTGAACTGAAGTTGAGCTGACGATTGAGGCCAGAACTTGAGTTGAGGTGCTCTTTAAATATCCAAATCTTGGTACCAAAACATGGCTGCAAATGAGTGGAATGACCTAGAATCTTTAAAGGGACTGCAGCAGCTATCCATACACTGGAGGATCAGAGCATCTAAATTGGTGCGTACCATCCGTAACAATGTCAAAATGATAATGCAATGCTTGCCTTTATATTTGAGGACTAGAAATGGCTGATAGTTAGTTATGCCATTCCAAAGCCATGCCACAGTTGACCACTCTTGAAGTACTCTAACCATTCCTGGTCACCATGCTTCGGAGGAACTTCTTATTCAGTAAACAGTCTCAAAGTCACAAGGGCTACCTTGGTGGTGGCATAGCTACTTCTGTAATGGCCCCTTGCAAGGGCATTGGTAAGGCTACCCAGATGGTGCAACGCTACCTAAAAAGCCAAGCTTGTGAATAAAGAACTGGCATCGTAAAGTGCAGATATGAAATCAGACCAAAATCTGCAATTCTTCTTCAAGATTTCTGAACATCCTATACCTTCAGTCCACGCTATTTACAACAGTGCTAGTAACATTATATGGTTGTATATTTAATGATAGTTGTATATCACTTAATGTCAAAAATACAGTATGTCTACAGAATTTTTTAATGTATTATATCTTCATATTATTGTGTTAATATTATTTTATGTGCTGTACATGAGATATGTCCCATGTTTTGCACCTTGACCTGGGAGGATAATTGTTTTATCTAGATGTATACACGTGTATCGTTGATGTATAATAAACTTGAAGTTGAACTTGAAATTGAATTGTGGTGACACGGAGACCATGCAACATTATGTGGTCTACATACTGCTGAGGATGGTCCGTGCAAAGTGCAAGATCTGTCCAAGGCCAGGTTGTGAAAGTTAAGTATGCTTACCACTGGAAAGAAAATTTGCTTTGATAAATCAACTTGGAAAAAAAGAACTTGAAGGAATGTACATTTATCAGGCTGATAATGGGACTCAAAAAGATGAATTAAGGAGCCAAATTATATTAATTAATATGACGTCCACTTGGATAATGAGTGATTTAGTCAGGATATTATCGTTGATTGAATAGGAAGACCAAGAGAAAATAGTTTCTTCAAATGGAGAATCTAGAAGAGGGCAGCTAGACTTTTCACAGTGAATTACACAGGAAGTTTCAAACCCTCTTTAACAATTGCCATTAATGCTTGGTAGACTTTCCTGAACCAAAGATATTAGTATTACAGAGGAAGAGGTATGTATATAGAGATGGACTCTGAATAGTCAAGATCTCATTGAATAGGGGAGCCATCTCATAGGGCTAAGTGGGCAGTCCTTTTTCCAACTCTTTCTGTTCGTATGTTTCTTCTTCACCAGACCATCATCGGAGCAGAATTAAGTCATTTGGCCTGTAGAGTCTGCTCTGTCATTCCATCATGGCTGATATATTATCCTTCTCAACACCACTTTCCTGCCATCTTCCCGTAACCTTTGATGCCCTTACTAATTAAGAACCTATCAACCTCTGCTTTAAATATACCCAATGACCTGGCCTCCACAGCCATCTGTGGCAATGAATTCCATGGTGCACCACTTTTTACACAAAGAAATTCCTTCTTATCTCTGATCTAAAGGGGCACCCTTCTATTCTGAGGTTGTTGTGCCCTCTGGTCCTAGAGTCACCCACTATAGAAAACATTCTCTCCACGTCCACTCTGCCTAGGTCTTTATAATATTCGATAGGCTTCAATGGACAGAAGGTACAATCAGTGACATAGAATTTTGGATAGGGCATCTGGAGAGAATAAAATGTCCCTTGAAAGTAGACTGAAAACCTCTATCACATATTTTACATTTGTCCTCATTTAGGGTCTCAACTTGTAACACATAAAATGCCGGAGGAACACAGCAGGTCAGGCAGCATCTATGGACGGGGATAAACAGTCGACATTTCAGGCCAAGTCCATTCATTAGGACTCATGATGGGTTTTGGCCTGAAGTGTCAACTGTTTGTTTCCCTCCATACATGCTACCCGACCTGCTAAATACCTCCAGCATTTTGTGTGTTGCTCTGCCTTTGCAGCATCTGTCAAAAGTTCTTCTCCCCCCACAAATGCTGCTTAATCTGCGTTCCTACTGCAGATTAATGTACCAGATTTCACTATCTGCATTCACTTGTGGCGCTGCATATTCTTCTGGTGTGTATCCCCAGTGCACTGAAAGAGTGCTCTACACAGAATTATACTCCATAAAACCCAGGGATGAACCATTTTAATTTCCATGTAAATCTGAACCAGCCTCAATTTACCATTGCTGTCTTAACTTACCACAACTAACAGATTTTGTGCCAGACACTCCTACCCTGAACCATTTCCTTCCACACCATTACCAAGATCTAAAATATTTGATCAGGCATTTCTTTAGCCAGAAGGTGGTGGCTCTGTGGAATTCATTGCCACAGTGGGCTGTGGAGCCCATGTTATTGGGTATGTCAGGACTGCGAATGAAGTCACTGGAGAGACACTGAAACTGGTGGATATAGAAGTCATTATTCAATAAAACAAGCAGCAGGAATCATATGTGAGACACACTTGGAAGAAGAGGCTGCCTGACCCAATGTTACACAAAAATTTTACATGCCAATGATCAAAGGTAACAATTCTATAGTTACAATGTATACACAAAGCTTCCTTTGAGTTATATATAATTTTCAAACGCCTTCAACACTCTGGACACCCAAAATAAACATTAATCCTCGCCATCGCTCTAGCTGCATTCATGCAAATGCAGACATCTCAGTTGATCAGGCCCAGTCTGCAGCTCCAGGAAGCCCATTGTTCAGAACTGCATTTTAAATTCAATTTGCAACCCACATTCAAACCTGAAGACTGGCTGCGGTTGAAATTAATATTTGCTATATACCCTAACTCCAGAACTCCTAACAGGGTAGATTTAAAGTGGAGGTTGATTGGTTCTTGATTTAGTAGGAGCATCAAAAGTTACCGGGTGAAAGCAGGAGAAGGATAATAAATCAGTCAGGCTCGATGGGCTGAATAGCCTACTCCTGCCCCTGTGTTTTATGGTCTATGGTTTCCTTATGCCTGAACAAAGACAAAATGGATTAAATATTTTTGTGTGTTTATTTTTACTTAGTGGGTGCCACAGTATTAATAAATCAAAAGTATCACATAAATCATTAAATACCATCAAATGAATCAGCTACTTGAAATCAAGTACCAAATCACAGTATCTCGACCCATCACAATGCAGTGGAATACAAAAGCATGCCCCATGCTGTGCATAAGAGCATATCAAGGAAATACTGACACTGCATTATATTTTAAAACTCTGTAATCAGTTGGTAGATCTCACCTTTATCTGCTGAGTGTTTTCAACTTCTGCTGTTTTTGTTTCAAAAGTAATTCACCATAAAAAACATTTTGGTGCATTCCCAGAAGACCATGAAAGGTAAAGTTTTGTGCTTTGTGTTGATTTCGGCTCAAGTCTCAGAGGTGAAAGGCCATCTTAATGTACGTGTCCACCCAGAACTCCAATTAAAAATGTGTTTAGTATGTTTGACCATAAACCCCTCTACCCAAAAGAAGGGATGAACCACTGAGAATTTCTGTCTTACACAGATATTTGTATTAGTTTTGGCAGTACTTAACGTCAAGGTCATTACCCTCAACTAGACTTCATTTTTACCCAAATTTGAAACACAGAGGTGCCAATAATATGAGCGTGAGGTATCATGCAATCGTGCACAGAAGAAGTGACTGATTCAACATTTGATAAAGGTCTCCAAAATATAAGTTATACTGTGTGAAAAACATCCTTGAGGATATCTTGTAGAGGTGGTGCCTCAGGAAGGTAGCATCTATCACTCAGGACCCTCACCATCCAGGACATACCCTCTTCTTGCTACCACCGTCGGTGAAGAGGTGCAGGAGCCTCAGCGTTTTAGGAACAGGTCCTTCTCCTCTGTTATCAGATTTCTGAACAGTCCATGAACCCATGAGCAATACCTTGTTATTCCTTTTCTTTTGCACTATTTATTTTCTAATTTATAGTAATTTTTATACCTTTGCTCCATTCTACTGCCACAAGGAAAACAAGTTTCACGTCATATACTGTGAGTCAGTGATAATGAACCTGATTCTAAATTAGGCAAGTTGAAAGAGATTTATAAGAACAGCTATCACGTAGAGCTACACCTAATCATCGTGCGTCTTTAGGACAGCAGTTATAATAACCCAGTTTAATTCTGTCTCTCATATTTTATTCCTACTTATGTAGAATGTTCCAGAAAGTTTGTCTATAACTTTGATACTGCTCCAAGTAATTAGTGTTTCAGGAGATGCAAGAAATCAATGATATAAAGCTCCTCACATAGGTAAAACAGTAATTTACATTTGTCATGTAGTTAGTTGTGACCTCAGATCTGACCCTTGACATCAGATTTGGAGAGAAGACTTACATGTTTTACTGAGGGTTAGAAGCTAGAGCCCAACCAGATATTATCAATTAATTCTTCAAGTGATAATTATATTATTGCTAGGCAATTGATTTGAAGAATTTAATGAGGATAATTATTGCCTGTTAATTTGATTCAGTCAATTACTTCAGGATCTTTGTGCATAGCCTATAGACCAATAGGTAATTATATAGATGGAGCATTAGTGGTGTTTCATAATTTGCGGTGACATATGTTCGACATGACAGCTTGTACCAACAATGTGTATTCAGGCAAAAGAAAGCTCAGTGAATGGTAATTATCACATTGCAAATGGTAAGAGCTTGCTGTGCACAAATTGGCTACTTTGTTTCTGACCTTACAATAAGGAGTGAGCTTCATATTGCTTTGGTAATGCAAGAGGCATCAGAAATAAAGGGTGGACTTTGTTATGAATCATCCCACAAAGACATACACTCAATGGATACTTTATGAGGCATGGGAGATAACCCATAAAGTGGCCACTGTGTGTATTTCAGCACGTTTGTGGTCTTCTGTTGCTGAAGCCCATCCATTTGAAGGTTCAATGTGTTGTGCATTCAGAGATGCTCTATTTGCACACCACTATTTCAATGCATGGTTATTTAAGTTACTATTGCCTTCCTGTCTGTTTGAACCAGTCTGGCCATTCTCCACTGACCTCCCTCATTAACAGGGCACTTTAGAACTGCCACTCACAGGTGTTTTTTGTTTATCACACCATTCTCTATAAACTCCAGAGACTCTTGTGCGTGAAAAATCCCAGGAGATCAGCAGTTTCGGAAATGCTTAAACCACCCCGTCTGGCACCAACAATTATTCCATGGTCAAAGTCACTTAGATCACATTTCTTCCCCATTGTGATATTTGGTCTGAACAACAAATAAATCTCTCGGCCACGTTGGCATGTTGTTAACGTATTGAGTGGCTGCCACACGATTGGCTGATTAGATATTTGCATTAATGAGCACATGTACAAATGTAGGTGCTAAACTGGGAACTGAGTGTAAGTTTATAAGAGGCAAATCCACAAGTAATGTTAACACAGTGACCAGCGAACCTTTCCCAATAAGCCAAACAATGATCAACAAAGCCAAGTAAGTCCATATGCACTTAGTGCTCTATATTCAGAAAATCAGCTTGCAAGGCATGTCTTTGTCCCATCGATAGAAGTTTGCTTGAACAACAAGTGCAAGTAGTTGGGATAGTTGTTGAAGACAAATTTGATCAACGGCACATCCCCATTTTGGAAGGTCTATAAGGGTGAGGAGAAAGCCTATACGGAGACATTGCTATCAACTAACCATCAAGGGTTACAATGGAAGGTACAGCTTGGCAATTTTTTTAAGGATTTGCTGTAAACTTAAAATGAGGCACTAACACAGCAGGCATCCAGTATGGCAAATCTAGTTATTAACACGAGAAAGCTCCAAGTGAAAAGTGGTCACACTGGCAGCATATCAACAGCCTGCATGTGGAATGGAGTATGTAGTCAGTTAGGCCGGTTACTGGTGCAGATCAATATTGTCCATCCACATATTTACTGTAAGGATGATGCATTGTCGCTCATCACTTGTTTTGAAGTAAGATCATTATATCTAGTCTGTAGTACTGCGATGTGCACAGAGAAGGCTGATCAGGCCAATTATTGGCTTGAAAGATCATTTTGCACAGCTGACAGAGAAGTAAGGCTGCTGAAGCATCTGTGGCTTTTGATTTTTGAATTCTTTCTTGCTCCTTCCCTTCTAGTTTTTCAGTATGATGAACACAATTTTTTATACATGTACACCAAAGCGGTCAGTCCAATGCTGCTTGTTCCCGGTTGTGTGTGTCAATGCTAAACTCCAGAAGAATGCTCCAGGAGAGTCTTCGCAGCAACACACTGAGCAGTTGTGGGCATAATTGATAATCCAAGCCCATCATAGACTGAGATTTAAGGAATCTCTCATCTCACCACTTTGTCTCCAGAAAACCCATGTGCACTCTTGTCCAAAGCCATTGTCGGACTTATCAATACAGTCTACTCTGCAACCCAATGGATATCCTGGCTCTTGGCCTGCCTCATAAAATATGGAAGGGTCTTAATCTGAGTGCAATTCATCTGCTGTGATTACTTGTTCAATGACATGTTAGAAGTTCTGCAGAAAGTCCTGTGGCAACTCTAACCTAACCATAGGCTACCAAATAATATTCCGCGGCAGTACAAAATTGATGGTAGCATTACGTGGGTACACCTCTTTTCTTGTACATGAAGCTCATCAATTAATCTTCATAGATTTATCATTATTGCTGCAAGTCAGCCATTTTCAGAAACAAGATGAGGGAATTCCCTGCTCAGCTGTCTAATAATGTGGACATCAGTGATTACAAGATGGCTGATGTCAAAGCTCTCAAGAGTCCTGCAAAGGCAACACTTCTCAGGTAGCACCTCACAAACAATCTGTTATCGAGGTAGAAGAGAAGTAGAAGCAGGTCATTCAAATGAGGGGTCTTGAGTCCAAGCATCAACTGCCCATTTCCCTCCATAGATGCTACTGACCCATTGCGTTTCACCAGCAACTTGTTTTTTTTTGTTTGTTCCAGGTTCCAGCTGCTGTGATCTCTGTAGTCTCCATTTCCATTCCAGGTTCTGTTCAGGAAAAAGTGTCAATTATTCTGAAGATTAACTGTAACAAAGCCTTTGAACTGTACTATAGCCTCTGGAAATAAAAGGACCCCAAAAACTGGCTTCTTCATCGAATCCTTTGCAAACAACCTTAAATCATGCTCAAACTTCTTATATTCATACTCACTGAATGTAAGAAGTAAATATACCAATACATAGCTCTAGATGAGCTATAGGAGTCTGAAGACCTTGGTTTGTTTGCCACAAGTTAGCATTAAGGGCTCAGAGTTTCAGAAATCGGAGGAGTTTGCCTTTGCATCGGTGATCAGTGCCAAAATGAGTGGATGCTGGGGAGGGCCACATTCATGAACAGCTGGTATGAAAAGCCCTCTGATAATAATTGTCCAGACTCATGGAAACTCGATGAGGAAGTGTGGATCTGGAATCTATTGAGATGGGGAGATGGAGAAATGCAGTACCATTATAATGTAGCCACGAGATATATAGGAGAAGATTTTAACAGTGGGAATGCCGGTATCAAAATTGTTTTTGCACTTGAGCCCTTGGAAATTTTTGTCAGACTTGTGGGGCAGCTAGTAGAGCTGTTACCTTGCAATTGCAGCAGCCCAGATTCAATCCTGACTTCAGGTGCTACCTGTGTGGAGTTTGCATGCTCTTCCTATGACCACATATGCTTTCTCCACATGTTCTGGATTCCTCCTCATCTCAAAATGTCCTGGTTGCAGCGTGATACAAGGGGTCTGCAGATAATGGAAATCTGGAGACACAAAGCATTGGTGGAACTCAGCAGGTCAGGCAGCAACAGACAGCCGACTGGCAAGCCCTTGACCTCAAGGGTCTCGACCTGAGATGTTAACTCTTCATTCCCTTTTCATAGATGCTGCTTGACCTGCTGAGTTCCTCCAGTGTTTTATGTGGGTGGGAAGTTTAATTTGATACTGTAAATAGTCATAGTCATACTTTATTGATCCCGGGGGAAATTGGTTTTCATTACAGTTGCACGATAAATAATAAATAGTAATAAAACCATAAATAGTTAAAATAGTAATATGTAAATTATGCCAGGAAATAAGTCCAGGACCAGCCAATTGGCTCAGGGTGTCTGACTCTCCAAGGGAGGAGTTGTAAAGTTTGATGGCCACAGGCAGGAATGACTTCCTATGACGCTCTGTGTTGCATCTCGGTGGAATGAGTCTCTGGCTGAATGTACTCCTGTGCCCACCCAGTACATTATGTAGTGGATGGGAGACATTGTCCAAGATGGCATGCAACTTGGACAGCATCCTCTTTTCAGACACCACCGTCAGAGAGTCCAGTTCCATCCCCACAACATCACTAGCATTACGGAATTGGCCTCAGAGAGCAGGTAAGAGATAGAATCTGGGAAGAAGTTGATGGGAATGAGGAGAAAATAAAATGGGTTAGTGTAAATGAGTGTAAACTGGCTGCTGGAGGGTTAGTACAAACTCAAAGGGCTGAAGGGCAGCTTCTCTCTCTGATTCAATGACTGTAGTTGAGCAGTTACCTGAATTGTGCAATAATGTCATTTCAATATTGAGAGTCCTCCTTCTCTTTCAGAAGCCGCTTGTTCAATTTCATCACTTCTGCTATTTTAAGCAAACCAAATTGTCAGGTTTGGCACCCAGTCCAACTGAGACAGCTCTTGCCTCCACATTAATGCCTTGTGCTCCTGTTCATCCCCTTCCAGAACACTTTGCTTGTTTCCCTCTCAATCTCCCTGGATCTCCAACTTCCACCACCCCACCTATTATGTTTTGTAACATCAGAACATTAAACTAATTCAAAGGAAGACATTGGAGTCCAGGAATGTGGGCCTAACGTCATGTTTACTTTCAGCGAGGCGCACATGCATCACATGGTAGTGTGATGAAGAATGCAATTCACATATTTATACACATAACCCATAATGAATTATTTAAACAAGCAAGAATACTTACTCAAACAATATATTTGTAATATTACTCCAATATTAGACATATAACATCCCCCACTCCATACTACTCCTCCAGAGATTGGCTTTGAGACACACTGTCCAAACTGAAACAAAAGGCTACGTTCGCTGCAAGGATGGAAGAACTTGCCACAGTCAGCTTCCAGGTTGGGAGTTGGTCAGTAGCACATTATCAGTTACACAAATGAAAATTAACTGCAAAGAACTTAGAGCCCTCTATTTTCATAAGAGGAGGATAAAATAATTAAGAGGACAAAATAACCAAATTGATCAATAATAAAATCCAATATGGTTGCGTTTTCTGCTAGGGTGTGTGGTTCCGGAGTATTGACAGCAAGTGGAAAAATGAAAACAAGACATAAATTCAGACAAATAGCAAATATTCTTTAATTGTTTTATAAGGTATAATCCTGTTTAAATTGAGTAGCTGAAGCACAGATGTCAATAACATGTTCCTACATCAGTAACACAAATCAAATTTATGGTTCATTTTGAAATATAGTCATATCAATTAATTCATTTGTAAAATGAATTTTGGAATTGGCGAAGGAAAAATATGTATTTGTTTCTTTATTTACCTAATACTGTGAGCCGGAGATGCCAATTAAGTAAATGCTTTCTTTATCAAGATTACGCACTTTATCACATTGACAATCCAGCTGGGGAAGGCAAACTGTGCATCGTGTTCTGAGCCATGATGACAAATCAATAGTAAAATAACCCATCATGCCCTGTTCCATTGTTTATTGCAACATTGCGACATTCACATTGTTAATAAAGCTCTTGTGAAAATAAATACATAAATATAAGTGTGATTGTCTGAGTGTGTGTGTGTGTGTGTGTGTGTGTGTGTGTGTGTGTGTGTGTGTATGTGTGTGTGTGTGTGTGTCCACATGTCTATGTATATGTGTGTGTTGTTTAGGTGCAGGTATGTGTCTGCATGTGTGTATGTGTCCTTGTGTGTCTTCTATCTAGCAAGGGCTTTACCTATTCACTACTGTTACGTTTGTTCTTAATAATGACAAACTTGGCGTGGGTTTACATTGGAACATTTTATTGCCGACCTGTGGCTCCATCCTGTGCCTGCACATCCAGGTCACCATCATAGTTTCCTGTACCGGGTGAACCCCTCGCATTGCCCACTGGGAAATTAAGTTCTTTATTATGCACACATAATAATACAACTATTACACACTCTTTCCTGCTGGCTTTAACAATGGTAGGAAAAAACAGTAATTACCAGTGTTTGCCAATATGGAAACATTTTTCTTCTGAAGAAAGAAAGAAAGCCTAACATTTACAAAATGCCTTCCACATAGCCCAAAAGAGCTTACTAATTTGAACTGCACTTGAATGTTCATTTAATGCACAAAATTCAGTGACTAATTTGACTATAACAAGCTCCCACAAAATGGCAATGCAATGATGATAGAAAAATAGGGGCAATGTGGGAGGGAAGAGTTAGATTGCTGAAAAAGGTTGTTGTGCTTTTCCAGTGTATATGATGCATAAACTCTTTTCGGGTTTCCAACCAGGTCCAGCTGTTGATTTTAGCCGATGATTTGATGTCAAACTCCACCATCTTCATCATGAAATTAATACCGGGACCTGGCTAGAAGCCTGAGAAAAAATTATTGCTCTTAGAGTAGAGTAAAAGGTTGGTACAAGATCGTGGGCCAACAGACCTGTGTTGTGTTGGAATGTTCTGTGTTCTATATCCAGATAATCCATTTTTAGTAATGTTAAATGGAGATTAATATTGTCTAGGGCACCAGGATGATCTTTTTATTCTCCTAAGCTGTGTCTCTTTTTTAATGGTTTATCCAAAAGGTAGCACCTCCACCTTAGATCACCGTATTCATGACTTAAATGTGGGGTCTTCTAATTCAGAGATGTGAGTGAACCCAACCAAACAGCAGGTGAAACTCAAACTGACCTAAAGTTGTAGACACGTGAGAGTAAAAATGCTGGAATCTGGAGCTTCAGACAACCTGCAGGAGGAATCATGACACAGGGCTTCGACCCAGACCATTGACAATTACTTTCCTCTCACAAATGCTGCTCAATCCAATGAGTTCCTCCAGTAGCAGATTGTCTGCTGACATAAACGAATGCCTTTCACAACAATGGGACTTCTGTCTTGTAAAGTAGAGGGAGTCAAGCTGACAAATTAATGGATGGTAAATAATGGGAAAGATATTCCAGAATTCTTGTTACGTGCTTTGAATGTGAATAGTTTACTGCTGAGAGGAAAATGTTGCAAAATTATCTTTCGAGTCTCCAGAGGTGATATTATTTTTTTATGGGTGCACATCAGAGCAGGAGTAATATTTCACTTCTAATTACCTTTCCACTGGGTAACATATGTATGAACTTGAGTGGATTGGAAGAGGAGTTATAATAATGTAACAGTGATGAGTTTTGAGCAAAAATTAGACATGCCTGCAGTCCATAAAGTAAACTTCAAGAGGTGTCTAAATAAAATGCAGTACATAAACTATAAACCCTAAGGAAGTAATTTAAGCTCAGAATCCTTCTTCAAACTAATCAGTAGAGGACTACCGGAGATGATAAATAAAAATATTAGCAGATCAATTTAAAGTTTGAATGTACTTTGTAGAATGTAGTATCTTGAAATTTATAGAATTATAGAATGATTCAGCCCAACAAGCCTGCAATGTCTCATTTCCAGAGCACAGCAGTTAGTTTAACTCCTCTGTTCTTCAAATTTCAAAGTAAATTTATTATCAAGGTACATATAAGTCACTGAGATTCATTTTCTTGCAGGCATTCACAGTAGAACTAAGATATATGATAGAATCAATGGAAAGCTACACAATAAGACTGGGTAACAAGCAACATGAAAAAGAGGACAAATTGTGCAAGTAGAGCTAATAATGAATAAATAAACAAATAAACAAACACGCAAACAATATTGAGAATATGAGTTGTAGAGTCCTTGAAAGTGGTCCTTAGCTTGTAGAATCAGTTCGGTGACGAGGTGAGCGAAGTTATCCCCTCTGATTCAACAGCTTGTTGGTTGAGGGGTAATGACTGTTTCTGAATCTGGTGATGTGGGACTACGGCTCCTGTACCTCTTTCCTAGCGGCAGCAGTGAGAAGAGAGCCCGGCCTGACTGGTGGAGGTCCTAGATGATTTCTTGTGGCAGTGCTTGTTGTAGGTGTGCTCAGTGGTGGGGAGAGCTTTCCCTGTGCTGGACTGGACTGTATCCATTACTTTTTGTAGGCTTTTCTGTTCACGGGGATTGACGTTCTTGTTAGATTACCTGCAATTTTTCCCTCATCAAATATTTATCCAGTTCGCTTTTGACACCAACCATTGCATTTTTATCTGTAAATGCTTCAAGCTGTGCAAACCATATCCTGATCACTGTCCGGGTGCAATGCTTTTCTTCAGGTCATTCCTGATTACCTCCTGAACCATCTTCAATTTACACTGCTCATTCGTTGTCTCTTAATAACCTCAGGAATAATCTAGCATCTGCAGTTTTGTTTTTGATTTTCAAGAATCATCTAAATCCTTTACCACCATATAAAGTATTCTGACATCATTATTTACACAAAGGCTGATACGTGTGTTTTAAACACACTAATGTGATTAACAAGGCAATGAAGATGTTTAAAATGCTGCTGGTGATGAACTTCTGATGTCCTGTAACCCTCACTGTATGAGATCTATTACTTGTAACTATGGCTGCCGTGTTGTGCTACTGAAATACGTAAGACAATCTGATACAAAGCACAAATTATTCTCCAATACCTGGTGCAAATAATCTTTTACTGTTATATATACTGTGTGCCTTCCATCTGCACAGATCAATATATGAGATTCCTTCATGTGCTATACATTAAACACTACATGGAAGCTTGACAAATAATATGTATATTGTTATAAAATTCTATAATATAAACTCTGTGACTGTCATTTGTAGCAGTAAACATAACAACTATTGATTTAATATACATTGCATATGACTTTATCTTAAGTATACTTGATGTCCTCTGTCTGCAACATATACAGTACTGTCCAAATGTCTTAAGCACATATATCTTGCTGGGGAGCCTAAGACTTTTGCACAGTACTATAGTAATTTTATGCATTACACTGTACTGCTGCTAGAAAAAAAAACAAATTTCATAGCATATTTAAGTGATGATAAATCTGATTCTGATATGGGTTTCTATTGTGGACTGTGAGTGAGAAGCGGGCAGGGAGAAGGGAATCATTGTTGGGAAAATGGGAAGGGAGAGGGGAGGGAGCAGGAAACACCAGAGGGACATTCTAATGATCAGTAAACCAATTGTCAGGTATCAAATGACTTGCTTGGTGCCTCAGGGCTGGGTGTGTCTGCACCCGTTTTCTGCCACCTGTCTCACACCCCTCCCATGGTGCTCCACCATTGTCATTCCCAACATCCTTTGCTCCCACCGGATTTACAAGCTCGCTTTCTGCTCCATGTTGACAAATACAATACTGTGCACCCTAGATATGTACATATGTGCCCATGCCTATTGCACACTCCTGTGTATTCTGCTCCCTCTACATTAATACCATTATGGTTGCAATGATAATATCTGAATAGTTTTTAAAACTAAAGAATACCCTTTCCAATAAGCAGCCTAAATCTGCATATCAAGCTGGAAAGGTCACATACATTGTTACATCTCTGAACCCTTCTCCCAGTTATTACTGAAATGCATAGCCTTCTCAGGATTAATTCTGAAACTCCACATATTCATGTGAGTCTTTGAAAACCAATTAATTTTTTTGTGCAAGATGTGCCACACAAAGAATAGAGCAACCTCTGTTGAACATTTTTCAGCTGTTGGAATTATCCTGTATTTCTCTCTGTCCTTGGGAAACAATAGGGTTTAAATCTCAATTTAAGTTTAAATTATGGAGTTTATTCATTTTACAAAAAAAATGCTTTGATAAATAACAAACAGTGATCTAATACAGATTTAAAGCTTACATCGTGTCAATGTTCTCCATGCATGCATTGCCTCCTTTCTTTCACTTGCTCACTGCAAAATTGGATTGAGTTCCATAGATTGTCAGAGGTAAACAAATATGGAATCTCATATATGATGGCAAAACCAATGGCCAAGTCTTATTAGGACATAGAACATAGAACATAGAACATAGAATAGTACAGCACAGTACAGGCCCTTCGGCCCACAATGTTGTGTTGACCTTTAAACCCTGCCTCCCATATAACTCCCCACCTTAAATTCCTCCATATACCAGTCTAGTAGTCTCTTAAATTTCACTAGTGTATCTGCCTCCACCACTGACTCAGGCAGAGCATTCTACGCACCAACAACTCTCTGAGTACAAAACCTTCCTCTAATATCCCCTTACCTTAAAGCCATGTTCTCTTGTACTGAGCAGTGGTGCTCTGGGGAAGAGGCGCTGGCTGTCCACTCTATCTATTCCTCTTAATATTTTTTATACCTCTATCATGTCTCCTCTCATCCTCCTTCTCTCCGAAGAGTAAAGCCCTAGCTTCTTTAATCTCTGGTCATAATGTATCTTGAATAATTGCAAATCATATTTAAAAAATAATTGAAAATATCATTGAGTCACTATTTGGACCAAAGTAATTTGACAAATTTGCAGACAATTACATGAATTGTGTCACAACAATATACATTCAGTGGCCACTTTATTGGGTACCTACTCTATGTTCATAGTCGGTAGCCCATCCACTCTGAGGACCGAAGTATTGTGCATTCAGAGATGCTGTTCTGCACACCATTGTTGTAACCTGTAGTTATTTGAGTTACCGTCGCCGTCCTGTCAGCTTGAACGAGTCCAGCCATTCTCCTCAAACCTCTCTAATTAACAAGGCTTTTCACCCACAGAGCTACCACTCACCAGATGTTTTTTTTTCTTTTTCACATCATTCTCTGTAAACTATAGAGACTGCTGTGTGTGAAAATCTCAAAAAATCTGTTGTTTCTGAGAGATTCAAGCTACCTCATCTGGCACCAACAATCATTCCACAGCCAAAATCATTTAGATTGCTTTTCTTCACTATTCTGATGTTTAGATCTGAACAGCAACTAAACTTCCTGACCATGTCTGCATGGTTTTGTGCTTTGGGCTGCTGCCACAGGATGAGTTGATTATATATTTGCATTAACAAGCAGGTATAAAGGTGTACCTCATAAAGTGGCTACTGAGTGTAATAGCTTTGGCTCACATCATAGCATGAAGTATAAAGGCATTGGGTTGAAGCCGAACCCCTGGACAACTGAGAAGAAAACGTGATTTATGTTCCAGGAGATTTCAAAGATAACACTGTACTGCTGGAAGTTCCATCTTTCCACAAAGATATTAAATGAGCCCTTACTCATTTTCCCATCTTCTCCATGGATTGTCACCTTGTCATGGTGGAGAAGCTTGTGTGGTCCTGTGATCCTGAGAGCAATGCCATCTGGAGCTATGCTCCTGGTAGGGTCACCCATGGTGGTAAGGTTGAGGGTGAGGTCCCTGACAAAGAACAATCCAACCAAGACCTCAATGGTAGAACAGGTGTATGAAGTTATTTCGAACTCAACGGCTGTGAAGGCAGTTGAAGGCTGCAACAAATCCATCAGCTCCAATTGTCGTGGTTTCCATGCCATTGAAATCAGTTGGTTGATTCGTGAAGTATTGTGTGCTTCTTGGAGTGCAACATCATGTACACGTTAAACAAATACACGCACAGGCGTCTTTGCTCTGTGGGCCACTTCTTCAGAATGAAGACCATCATCCTCGACCTCGAGGGATAGCCACGACGACCCATTTTCCCAAGTGGTGTAAAATGTTGGTGTGGGAAAAAGATGGGTGTTATCCCTATTATCCTGGGCAACACTGATGCCTTACCTGCTATTACTCATGCAGATGGTCTGGTTAAAATATCCATTGGTGTTTGTGAGATCTCACTGTGCATTCTTCAAAATTTAACACAGAGAGCACAGATTACTTGAGCTTTTTCATACTTCTGTGAATGGAACCCTTCTTTTCTCAAATTGGGATTTCTGTACTGAAATAGTGCATTTGAAAAGTATTTCATCAGCCCTGAAGTGCTTTTGAATGTCTGAAAGTCATAAAAGGTATGATATATATGCAAGTCCTATAAGATTCTGGCAGCAACTGGTTCTCAGCCTCTTCATATATTGCAAATGAACAGAAAGGGATGGCCGTGAAACCAATATCTGACAAAACAAACTCATTCCATTTGTCAAGCAGACATTGTGAATCTGTTAATCATGATTTGAGACGACAGAAATGAGATAAAATCCCGGGCAGCTTTCAGCACCTTGGTCAGCAACCTAATGTACGTAGATTTTATTTATGCAGTAACCATCCACATTAAGGATAATGCCGTCATGTAGGAAAATCAGGTCAAAAGGACAAGGGTGACAGAACACTGCTCTGGATTATCTGGGAATAAGGTTAAGAAAAGCCATTAAATCTTTTCACACTGCTCGCCTCACCTTCCTGTTGTTCCAAATTTATGCAGACTTTGTGGCAAAAGAGAGAGAAAAAATTGCATTTTCTTGATGCAAATGCTTCGCCTGTCTTGCTGATATGAAATTACAGTGGTTATTAAGGGTGGCAGGACGTGCTAAATATCAATATCTCAGATATACTTGCACATTAGGTGACACAGTATAATATTGACAGTCCTTTATTATCAACTGTCACTTTGCATTAGTATCAGGGCATGAAGTGGAAACAAAACCTGGTGAAACAAGCCACTGCTGATTACACATCCTGGATTAAAAGTGCAGGTTATGATCTGTTCTCATTTATACAAATGTCGGTGTACCACATGCTTGGTGCAAATTGAACTGCATCCGACCATTTACCTCATCATCACCGAGACTACTGATGTGAACATTGACATTGCCAAAGAGCTCCAATATTTTCTACTTCCTTTTGTTGTTCCACTATTATCACTCCTACTATCTCTTCTCTCAGAGACATGCCCATTTCTCTTCAGGAATTGCACTTGCTCTGATTATTATTCCTTTACTCACGTATGGTGGACATGTTCTTCACGATCGACATATCTGTTTATTACTCATCTTTAATCGCTCTGGAGATGATTGAGGGAGGTGCCTTTTTTAAATTACCGTAGTCCCTCTCATAGAAGTCACAGTGCCAAGAACACTACAGCACAGAAATAGGTCCTTTCGCCCATTCAGTCTGTGTCAAACTATTAATCTACCTAACTCCATCAACCTGCACTTGGACATACTCCTTTGTACCCATCACATCCATGTATTAGAGCTCTAATTACTTGGCCATGCCTCTACTCCTTGAACCCTAAACTAAAGAAAATCTCTCTGTAGGCCCTTTCATATCCACTTACTGTCATAATCCAAATTTTTCTTAAGTGTTGAAATCAATTCCTTATCCAACACTTATGTTCGTAGCTCGTTCCGCACTCTCACCATCCTCTGAGTGAAGAAGTTCTGGGTTATGAGTTTCAGGATTTAGACTCAACACTGAAGGAAAAAATTTGAATATTTCAAAGGCAAGATAGTGTGTGACTTGGAGGGCAAACTGCATCTGTTAAATGACATTAAAAATACATGATAATTTAAATCCAGCAACTCACATTATAAACTAAAAGGATGAAAGCTTTTCATTTCTTTTCTTTCTGTCTTACCTTGACTAGGGACTGGTTATTCAATCTACAGAATATCTTCAGCGCTTCTTTGAGCATTGAATGAGCTTCAGTTGTTACTATGACTTTCAGGAAATATAGCATGTTGAAGAAATATTTCCCTTAGCAGAATCGTGCATTGTAAGTCAAACATACCAATGCCCTGTGCATATAAAAGTGCATCTCTATTGTCTTATCCTGAGCAGTGACATGGAAAATCATTACAAGGTCACTACTAATGCGTCTGCTTTGATCCTGACTGATGCAGCCAGTGATGCTTGAGTAAGATTATAAATATGAGTATTGAAGTTGGTTTGTCCATCAGCACCTCAATTTAATAAAATCTGCTTAGGAAAGGAGGAACATAGGAAGAGGGGGAAATTATTTAGAACCTTCATTCTGTTCTGCTAATTTGGCTATTTAGTGTTTAAACTCTTTCTACACATCTGTTTTATGATTTTATATTTTATCTCTTTATATTTTTGCAAAAATCAGTCCCAGACTGAAAATTGAATTTCTGTCTCTCCATTTGTAGAAATGGAGAAGAGAAGGGATAAGAAGGACACCAGAATGGAGAAAATGCCATTGGTAACAGCTTCTTCTTATTTTCTCCATCAACACCAGCCATGATTTTGAACATCTCTGCCAAATCTCATCACATTCTATTCACATTCTAACAAGAACAGTCTCAGCTCTCCCTCCTCCAGCCCTTTCTCCATGGTCCACTCTCCTCTCCTATCAGATTCTTTTTTCAGCTGTTTACCTTTTCCATGTAACATTCTCTTCCCAGCTTCTCACTTCGTCCCCCCTCCCCTACCTTCCTAACACATGGCTTTACCTATCACCTTCAAACTTGTACTCCTTCTTATTCTGGCTTCTTCTCCCTCCCTTCCCAGTCCCCACGAAGGGTCACTACCTGAAATATCATTGCTTATTTCCCTCCATAGCTGCTGTCTGACCTGCTGAGTTTTTTTTTGTGTTACGCTAGATTTCAAGCATCTGAAGAATCTCCTCCATTTACATATTTACACTGGAGCAATAACAGGCAGTCACAAGAAAAACAAATTAAATATAAATTATAACGCAAACAACAGGAATTCTGCAGATGCTGGAAATTCAAGCAACATACATCAAAGTTGCTGGTGAACGCAGCAGGCCAGGCAGGTCTCGGCCTGAAACGTCGACTGCGCCTCTTCCTATAGATGCTGCCTGGCCTGCTGCGTTCACCAGCAACTTTGAAATATAAATTATATGTAGGTTTTACAAGAAAGAACACAATTAGAACAGAGAAAAAATACAAACCCCGTTTTGGTGCAAAATGACTAAATTGGTAATAGTGTTGCCAACCTGTAGTAATTAGTGTTGTGTCAGTTGATTCAAGAATTGAGTGGGTACCGATTTTTGAATCTGGTGGTGTGTAACTTCAGGCTTCTGTACCACCTGCCCGATGGTAGCTATGAGAAGGTGGCATGGCCCCAATGGTAGCAGTGGTGGTGGCGGTGGGGGGGGGGGTGGGATCTTTGATGGCAATGTTGATGCTTATGATTATTGGGAAAAGGACCCAAAGTAACATGAGAAAACTTACCTTGTACAGCTGTTAATGACCTGGACTGAAATGTCTTACGGGGTGGAGAAAGCAACTTTATCAGGAGAGAGTTGGATACATTTTTGGAAGGAAAAATTTACGAGTATAAAGAACAGGCCAGCAGAACCATTTGGATAATTCGAAGTTCAAAGTTCAAAGTAAATTTCATTATCAAGGTACGTATATGTCACCATATACCCTGTGATTTATTTCCTGGAGGCACACTCAGCAATTCTATAGAATAGTACCCAGAACAGGATCATTGAAAGATCAGCCAGAGTGCAGAAGGCAACAAACTGTGCAGATGCAAATATAAATAAGTAGCAATAAATATTGAGAAAATTAGATAATGAGATAGAGTCCTTAATAGTTCGATCATTGGTTGTGGGAACATATCAATGATGGGGCAAGTGAGTGTAGTTATCTCTTTTTGTTCAAGAGCCTGGTGGCTGAGGGATAGTAACTGTTCTTGAACCTGGTGGTACAAGTCCTGAGGCTCTTTTGTACCCTGATAGAAGCAGTGAGAAGCGAGCATGTCCTGCATGTTGATGATCTCTGATGATGGATGCTGCTTTTCTATGATATTGTTTCATGTACATGAGTTCAAGGGTTGGGAGAGCTTTACCTGTGATGTGTCAGGTCAAATCAATATTCTGTACTATCTCACTCTGTCATTCCATTTTCAAAGTGTGACAAGAATCCCTTATGAGGACGGCTTGGACCCAAATGCTGGAGTATTCGAAGCAAGGATTGAGACACGGTTTCAAACTGGATCGAGAACTAAGTGCGAAAGAAACACTAGACAAAATCACTAGTAAGGCTTATGATCGAGCATTGAACCTATGTTCAAGTGTTCCTTAAATACTCAATTCTTGGCACCCAAAACATGATTATCAATTAACAGGAATGTCCTAATTTCTTAAAGAGGTCACGCCAGCTATCCGTACTCCAAAAAGTTAGAGGGTTTAAATACCAGAGCTGGCATAGTTGGGATCGTCTCAGAACACAAAGTACACTTGACAGGTTGGGCAGAAGATTCCAACCACAGAATGTGAGGTAGAAGTGCATGAAATTTTAGAATTTATAACACACACACAAAACACTTACCTCAAAGACAATACTTAATTAGTGAGTGCTGTTAAATTGTGAATTTGATTTTGGAACTAACTTCAAATGCAGACTCAACCCGAGGTATTATTGATCACCTGAATTAGGATGAGTAATGAAGTGTGACATTAATGTACGGACTAGTCAGCAGCAGATTTAATGAAATAAATTAGTATCCTCTGTTAGACAAAAGTAGCACATTGATTTTGCTGTACAAGAATAATAAAAAAGACAAATACAGTCTAACACATTAAAAGAAATCAACAGAACAAATTATAAAAATGTAGTGAAGTCTAGAACTGGACAACAAAGACTGAAGCAGAAGGAGGAAAGGCTGAAAAGGGCTCTAAGTGGAAACTTCATCGTACAGAGAATGGTGTGATTGTGGAATAAGCTGTCAGAGGAAGTTGTAGTGATTCGATTATTAGATTATTAGATTATGAGAACACTCAGTCTAAGAAATGATACAATGTTTCTCCGGCGTGATATCACAGAAAACAGGACATACCAAAGACTAACACTGACAAAACCACATAATTATACCGTATAGTAACAGCAGTGCAAAGCAATACCATAATTTGATAAAGAGCAGACCATGGACACAGTAAAAAAAAATAGTCTCAAAGTCCTGAGTCAATCAACTCCCGAGTCCCCGATAGCGGTGGCAAAAGGGAGAAACTCCCTGCCATAAACCTCCAGGCACCGTCAACTTGCCGATGCCTTGGAAACAGCCGACCACAGCCGACCCTGAGTCCATCTGTCCGAAAACTCCGAGCTTCCGACCAGCCTCTCCAATACAGCCTCCCGAGCGCCATCCTCTGCCGAGCGCCATCGACCTCTCCCCGGCCACTGAAACACGCAAAGCCGAGGATTTCGGGGCCTTCAGCTTCGGGGATTCTGGTTACCACACAGTAGCAGCGGCAGCAAAGTAGACATTTCAGAAGTTTCCCAGATGTTCCACTATGCACTCACGTCCGTCTCCATCAAATCAGGATTGTGCACGGTCCCCTACTTGACAGATAACAGACATCACCACCGGAGAGGCCACGCGCTGTCGTCGTGCTGCCATATTCTCCCGATAGGTACATTTGATAGGTACATTTATAATGTTTAAAGGACATTTGGACAGGTACAGGGGTAGAAGAGGAACAGAAGGATCAGAGCCAAGTGCAAGCACATAGGATTAACTCAGACAGCTACCTTTGCGTCTCTGTTTGCTTGCTACTTTGAATGTTTTGCATCTTAGCCCCAGAGGAACGCTGTCTTGTTCAGATCTGTCTATGTATGGCTTGAATGATAAATTTGGTCCATTTTGGAGAGGGAAGGGGAGCAGCCAGATGTCTTGGTACATATTGGTATCAATAACATAGGAAGAATAGAGAATTTAGAGAGCTAGGTAGAAAGCTGAGACCTCCAGGGTAGCAATTTCTGGATTGCTGCCTGTGCCATGTGCCAGTGAGGGTAGAAACAGGATGATCTGCCAGATAAATGCGTGGCTGAGAAGCTGGTGCAGGAGGCAGGGCTTCAGGTTCTTAGATCATTGGGATCTCTTCTGGGGGAGATATGACCTGTTCAAAAGTGATGGGTTGCACCTGAACCCGAGGGAGAGCAATATTCTTGTGGGCAGGCTTGTTAGAGCTGCTGGGGAGGGTTTAAACTAACTTGGCAGTGGGTGGGAACCGGAGTGAAGGGACTCAGGTGGGACGGATGGTAAAAAGGTAAAGATAGCGTGCAGTCAGACTGTCAGGAAGGATAGGCAGGTGATGGGACTTGGTTGCAGCCAACAGGCTGAGTATCAAAACATTAGGGATGCAGAATCAGATAGGATAGCAAATACAGTACTCAAGGTGTTGTATCTAAATGTGCATAGTATAAGAAATAAGGTGGATGATCTTGTTGCAATATTACAGATTGCCAGGTATGATGTTGTGGCCATCACTGAATCGTGGCTGAAGGATGGTTGTAGTTGGGAGCTGAATGTCCAAGGTTACACGTTATATCGGAGGAATAGAAAGGTAGGCAGAGGGGGTAGTGTGGCTCTACTGGTAAAGAATGGCATCAAATCAGTAGAAGGATCTGTCAGAAGATCAGAAGATGTTGAATCCTTGTGGGTTGAGCTAAGAAACTGCAAGGGTAAAAGGACGTTGATGGCAGTTATATACAGGCCTCTCAACAGTGGCTGGGAGGTGGACCACAGGTTACAACAGGAAATAGAAAAGGCGAGTCAAAAGGGCAATGCTATGGTTGTCATGGGAGATTTTAACATGCAGGTCGATTGGGAAAATCAGTTTGGTAATGGATCTCAAGAGAATGAGTTTGTTGAATGCCTAAGAGATGGTTTTCTTAGAGCAGTTTGTTGTTGAGCCTACTAAGGAATCAGCCATACTGGATCTGGTGTTATGTAATGAACCAGAGGCATAAGGGAGCTTAAGCTAAAAGACCCTTAGGAACCAATGATCATAATATGATTGAGTTCAATATGAAATTTAATAGGCAGAAAGTAAAGTCTGATGCAGCAGTATTTCAGTGGAGTAAGAGAAATTGCACTGGTATAAGAGAGGAGTTGGCCAAATAAATTAGAAGGAGCTGCTGGCAGCAATGGCGTGCGTTTGAGGGAAAAATGAGGAAAGGTGCAGGACACATGTATTCCAAAATTGAAAAAATACTCAAATGGTAAAATAGTACAACCATGGCTGACAAGGAAAGTCAAAGCTACTGTAAAAGAAAAAGAAAGGGCGGACAACAAAACAAAAATTAGTAGGAAGATAGAGGATTGGGAAGTTTTTAAAAACCTACAGAACAACTAAAAAATCATTAGAAGGGAAAAGGTGAAATATAAAAGCAAGTGAGCAAATAATTGGTGCTTATACTGGTGCGGGTGAGGATAGAGAGAAGCAGTAGCTGCTTTTTACTGCTGTTTCTTTGAAGGGGAAGGTGGCTTCAGGGCTTCAATGTTTCCATCATCCTATGGATGATCTTTGCTTTGTGGTTGTTTGTGAAGAGGACAAGTTTCAGGTTGTGTACTAGATGTATAATCGCTGGTATTAAATGAACTTTGAAACCTTTGAATTGAATATCTGCAACCACAAAGTTTTGCACCTGACAGTTAGCATTTCAATTCGAGGTTATAACAGAGTTTCAGCTCAAACTCAGCAGAGGGTACCTTAAAGCAAAAATTGCCAAAACCAGGACTTTGTTTGATTAAACTTTAAAATCCAATAGCAGATATCAACAAGGGAGGATTCAAGGATGCCTGCAGTTATGCGGTTGTTGACCTGTGTGCAGCATCCCAGTGAGCACTAAGTGACTATCATCATATATGATTACATTTACTAGTTCACGGGGGTTGTTTAAGCCACTTATTCACCTAATCCATATCTTTACCGAAGTAGCACAGACTATATGAGCAGGGAGACCATTCCACACTTACATAGAATGCTTGCGAGTCCTCAAGTTTAGTACTGTGTACAGTTCAAATCACCGTCCGACAGGAAAGATGTGATTCCACTGGAGACTATGTCGAGTGTATCTACAAAAATTTTGACTGGACATTTTTACCTTTCTGTACAGACAGAGTAAGATTATATTATTTTCTTTGGAGTAAAATAGGTTTACAGGAGACAATTAAGGTTATGAAGCTTTAAAGCAGAGTAAATAGGAAGGACTTATTTCTTTTGGCTGAAGGGTCAAAATTGAGTGAGCACAGCTTTAAAGCAGGGGTTCCAAACCTTCTTTATGCCATGGACCCCTACTATTAATCAATGAGTCCTTGAACTCCAGGATGGGACACCCTGATTTAAAGTACGAGGGGTGATTGATAAGTTTGTGGCCTAAGGTAGAAGGAGTCAATTTTAGAAAACCTGGCACATTTATTTTTCAACATAGTCCCCTCCTACATTTACACACTTAGTCCAGCGGTTGTGGAGCATACGGATCCCTTCTTTGTAGAAATCTGGAGCATACGGATCCCTTCTTTGTAGAAGTCGGCATCTTGGACCTCCAGAAAGTGGTCCGCAGCAGGAATGATTGATAAGTTCGTGGCCTAAGGTAGAAGGAGATGTAATATAGCTTTCGTTACATGCACCTGCAGTTCAACTCTATGAGTGATTATGCAGAAAGTTTGAAGTTAATAACATCTCCTTCTACCTTAGGCCACGAACTTATCAATCACCCCTGCTGTGGACCACTTTCTGGAGGTCCAAGACACTGACTTTTACAAAGAAGGGATCCGTATGCTCCACGACCGCTGGACTAAGTGTGTAAATGTAGGAGGGGACTATGTTGAAAAATAAGTGTGCTAAGTTTTCTAAAATTGACTTCTTCAACCATAGGTCACGAACTTATCAATCTCCCCTCATATGAATTGGATGGGAGATGAGGCTTTTTTTTTTAGCTGGAGGATAGCCAGGACATAGACTGGTGAAAGAGGCAGAAAATAGCCATATTTGTAAAGCGCTTGGATATGTGCTTGAAGTACAGCTATTCAGGATGGGCCAAATGGCCCCCTTTCTTGTGATTCATTTTCCTATGATTCGATAATTCCACAAGAAGGAATTTACAATCATGAGTTAATCGATGTACCGCCAGAGGAAATTAAAACTCCAAGTCACACCCTTTCATTCAGTTATGAAGATGGAATTTTGCATTGAGTTTATCTTCCATTCAAAAGTTATTAGACAGCAGTCCAAAAAGGACTTGTCTGGGTTTTCCTTTGCAGTCTATACCCACTGTTTTCACTTCCATGGCTTTTCGATATTTTTTACAATTTGTTTACCACATTTTTCACAATAGGTACTTTGACTTCACTTCAATAAAATTTATTTGGCTGTAAAGTCCTTTAAGATGTCTTGATAGAAATGAGAAACTACATCCATGCAAGTCTTTTTTTTTCTCTCCCTTCAGTTTATTCACCACTATTCAGGTTGTTCACAATAAGAAAAAACTCAAACATTGTCGAATCGGAAATCCCTCTTGAAGAGAGACCCTGGAAGAAAGGGGAGCAATATACATCTGGAGAGGACTGTTACTGAGACCCTCCCATTGATGTATTGAGCCTTGCATTCCAAAGCTAGCTACAGAATGTTGCATTATTAGAATGCTGTAGCTGCCTGAATAATTCAGATAATATCATCCTAAAAATAACCTGGAGAAAATGTGAACCATCAGCAAATATTTTTGTTTGCAATACAAACAATAAATAAGGAATTAATGTCAGATAAGAATGAAGTGTCCATTAAATATTAATAAGTGAAACAGGGCCGCCATCATCATAATGTGCTGTGACATGTGACGTAGACAATCACGGTCTTTGACCATGACTGTTCTTGGCAAATTTTTCTGCAGAAGGGCTTTGCCATTGCCTTCTTCTGAGTTGTATCTTGACAAGACAGGTGACCTCAGCCTTTATCCATACTCTTCAGAAATTGTCTGTCTGGCATCAGTGGTCACATAACCAACGACTTGTGATATGCACTGGCTACTCGTATGACCATCCGCCACCTGCTCCCATAATTTCACGTGTCCCTGATCGGGGCGCTAAGCAGGTGGTACACCTTGCACAAAGGTGACTTGCAGGTTAGCAGAGGGAAGGAGCACCATACACCTCCCTTGGTAGAGATGTATCTCCCGCCCACCACACAGAAACAGGGTATCAGAGTGTTAAGATGACAGAAGTGATGCTGATGTGGGAATCTGGAACAAAAAAACTGAAAGCTGGAAGAATGCAGCAGGTCGATCGGGATCTGTGGGAGGTAAAAGGAGTAAGTTGACATTTCGGGTGGAGACACTGCTTCAAATCCTGAAGCAGGATCTCAACCTGAATTGGTGACTTACACCTTTTACACCAACAGATGCTGATCAACCTTTTTGAATTATTCCAGCCTTCTACTTGTTAATATTAGAGTTCTACAACTGAAGAGGAAATAGCAAAAGAAACTTCAGCAAACATGGTTATAGACTGCAATCATTTCTAAACTATTATCCTTGATCAAAACTGTCGCGAGTCCTGCGGGCCTGTGTGGTTTGCTGTACAGCGTTGGCCTCAGGGTTTCTCAAGCACCTGCATTTACTAATTGTTAGAGCCCTTAAGCCCAGGTGCTTTCTGTTTGGTCTTGTCAGGTTGTTTGTGACCAGTACAGGTTTCCCCCACACTATGGTTATTTAAAGAGGACTCTCGCGCTCTGGGAGTGGAGTCCTACTGTGTTTATGGAGAATGATATGTCTCGTGATGTCAGTCAGTCGTGCTTCAGATGCTGTTGGTATTCGTACGTCTAACCCCTTATTTCTATCTCCTGGTGGGGAGGCTGTCGTTCCTCTGCTCCTGGGCCAAGTCATTGTCAGGGCTTACCATGGCTGAGGTTGCTGTCTGCCACACCTGGGCTGAGTCGGTGCCAGCAACCTCCGTGACAGAGAGAGCCTGCCGTTCCTCTGCACTGGGGACCAGTCCTATGAGCATGCACTGTGACAAAAACACTACAGGTTTGTTAGTCTATCGGATACATTGTCACCTCAACTTGACCGCAGCAGGGTGAAAATTCAGTGTAAAACTGAAGCAGTTCTATACGGCTGGAGGTGTTATCCTTTGGTTGCAATAGTGAGCTTAGCTAGTCAGTAAATACACCACAGCAGAAGGAAAAGTCAAAGTAAGTTTATTCTCAAAGGTGTAAGGTTCAACATTCAGGATTGCATAATGTCATATAAATTTAGATTATGAGGACACTCATTTCCTCGTTTATTGTCATTTAGAAATGCATGCATTAAGAAATGATACAATATTCCTCCAGGGTGATATCACAAAAAAACAGGGCAAACCAAAGACTAACACTGACAAGACCACATAATTATAACATATAGTTACAAAACAATACCATAATTTGATAAAGAGCAGACCATGGGCACAGTAAAAAAAAGTCTCAAAGTCCCGATAGTCCTGATAGCAGGCAGCAAAAGGGAGAAACTCTCCCTGCCATAGACCTGCAGGTGCTGATAACTGCTGATGCATTGGAAGCACCCGACCACAGCCGACTCTGAGTCCGTCCGAAAACTTTGAGCCTCCAACCAGCCCCCCTGATACAGCCTTCCGAGCACCATCCTCTGCCGAGCGCTTCGACCCCGCCCCGGCCACCGAGCAACAAGCAAAGCCGAGGACTCGGGGCCTTCTCCTCCAGAGATTCTGGATCACACAGTAGCAGCGACAGCGAAGAAGGCATTTCAGAAGTTTCTCCAGATGTTCCTCCGTGCTCTCACGTCTGTCTCCATCAAATCAGGATTGTGCACGGCACCCTACTTGACAGATAACAGACATCATTCACCGGAGTGGCCGCTGCGAACTGCATCGCACCGCCATCTTCTCCTCCTCCATTTGAAGTACGTAAGTGTAAGGGAGAATGAAATAATTGTTACTCCAGATCCAATGTAGCATAAAAAAGCACAATAAGATAAGGAACACAATAAATAAAAATACATAATATAGTTTATATACATTGATTGATTGTATGTACCTAGAATGATTGCTTGGTTCAGGAGTGTCTGTACACAAGTTGACTCTGACAGGAAATAATAAAGTAGTGGAAGTGGGATGGGTTAGTGGGTGGAGGGGTTGATCAGCATTACTATTTGAAGAAAGTAACCATTTTTGAGCCTGGGAATCCTGGCATAGATGCTACGTAGCCTCCTCCCTGATAGGAGTGGTGCAAGGAGTCCATGAGTAGGGTGGGTAGGACCAGTCATGATATCGCAGACCTTTTTCTGGCACCTGTTGGTTATTTCTGTTCTTGATGGCAGGTAGGCTGGTACCAGTGATGTGTTGGGCTTCTTTATTTATTATTATTATTATTATTATCATTCTTTTTGTGTTTGCGCAGTTTGTTGTCTTTTGCACATTGGTTGTTTGTCTGTCTCTGTCATACATGGTTTTTCATTGATTCTATCGTGCTTCTTTCCATTTACTGTGATTGCCCACAACAAAATGAATCACAGGGTAGTATATGGTGACATAAAGGTATTTATAATAAATGTATTTGAACGTTGAACTTTACTCTCTACTGCGCATCTGTAGAAGGTCCTAAGTACAAGTGTGCATAGTGCAGCTCCTTTCAGTTCCCTCAGGAATTGGAGAACTTTCTTGATTATGTAGGATCTGTTCTGGGACCATGAGATGTGCACTTGCAGGAGCTTGAAACTGATGTGAATGAGGTGAGTTCTCCTGAAGTTGACAACTATCTCTTTTGACTTGTTGACATCGAGAAAGAGGTTAGGATGATGGCGCCTATCTCCTTTGCTTGCACCATTGGAAATATCGCTATTTCTATCTTTTAATATCTGTGTGCCCAGAGACACGAGTTCTTTGGGCATAGAGCTCGGAAAAAGCGGTGCAACTGACTTTTAACACCATAAGTCAGCGATTTACTTTATCATGTCTCCCCTCTCACTGTGAAATGGTGAAACGAGGACACCTCTTTGTCCCTTATTAGGAAGAGAGAGAGAGCCTGTGAACGAGTAGTCTTTGGGGTACTGGAAGTCTGTGTCTTTATTGATGCTTTGTTGCATGCTTGAGTGCTCAGTGGAGGGTGCAGATGCTTTTTTGCTGGTGGGGGGGTCGTTGCTATACTGCTGCTTATGTGTGGGAGGGGGAGTTGGGGGGCTTCGGGGTTCTAATATTTAACTGTCATTCATTCTTTAGGGCACTCCTCTGTTTTCGTGGATGTTTGTGAAGAAAAAGAATTTCAGGATGTATATTGTACTGTATACATTTTTCTGACATTAAATGTACCTATTGACCTATTGAAACATATGGTATATGTTATCACATACCACCTTGAGATTCATTTTCTAGCAGGTATTTACAGGAAAATGTAGAAATATAATACAATTTATGAAAAAACTAGACATAAACAAAGACTTACAAACAATCATGAGGAAATCTGCAGATGCTGGAATTTCAAGCAACACACATAGAAGTTGCTGATGAACGCAGCAGGCCAGGCAGCATCTCTCGGAAGAGGTACAGTCGATGTTTCAGGCCAAGACCCTTCGTCAGGACGAACTGAAAGAAAAGCTAGTAAGAGATTTGAAAGAGATTACAAACAATCAATGTGCGAAAGAAGACAATCTGTGCAAGTAAGAAATAATAATACTGAGACCATGAGTTGTCAAGTCCTTGAAAGTGAATCTGTATGTTGTGGAATCAGTTCTGAGTGGTGGTGAATAAAGTTATCCAGTTCAGGAGCCTGATGGATACAGGGTAATAAGTGTTCCTGAGCCTGGACGAGTGGGACCTAAGGCTTTTGTACCTCCTGCCTGATTGTAGTAGCCAGAAGGAAGTATGGCTTGAATGGTGGGGGTCCTTGATGATGGGTACTGTATTTTTTGTGGCTGTGCTCCTTGTTAATATGCCTAATGATGGGGAGGGCTTTGCCTGTGCTGAATTGGACAGTATCCGCTATTTTCTATAGGTTTTTAAATTCCTGGGCAATGGTGTTTCCATACCAGGGTGCGGTGCAACTAGTTAGGATCTATGCATCTATAGAAGAAAGGAAGAACTATTCTGCTCGATAATCAAGTTTCAGCCAACACCACCATATAAGAAATAGAACACTACGCACTTTATTGCCTCTGAAGGAACATTACCGTGCATTTTCCAATGTAACAACAGTGCCGACTATCCACAGCTCACAAAGTTTTATAGAATGTTTCTTGGAAATGTAATAAAGATAAATGAAAAGTGTTCATGTGATTATTTCCATTCATAATATGAAGTATATTTTTCAGATAGGTAGAGTAGTTGATGGGCGCAGAAGCAAGGCTAGATGCAGACAAACAGACCGTCAGTTCTGCTCGCATATTCCATCAGCACAGGGCTAATCTGATTTTGGCTCCCATTTCCATTTTTTCTCTGTCAAAGATTTGTCCATATCAGTCTTGGTAGTACTAAGTACCAATCCCTACATCTATCTGGGGAAGAGAATTCTAAAGATGTACAAAAGGGAAAGGATTGCTTCACATCTCAGTCTAGTACCTGACTCCTTATTCTGAGGCCATGATCATTAGTTCTGTGCTCTTCCATCCTTGGAAACATTGTCACAATATCAATCCTGTCAAATCCCACAGAATCTTAACTGCTGCAATCAAATCACCTCTCATTCTCCTGAACACTACAGAGAGCAGGTTTATTCTGCTCAGTGACTCCTTCCCCATTCAACATTTGCCCATTACACATTTATTACACGTATGTGTTGCAGAACACCAAAAGAGGATTGTATTACATTTCATCCCCCACCTTCAATTATTGTAGTAGTATACCACCTCAGAGGGCCAAAACTGTGGTGGTCGTAGGGAGAACGTGCAAACTCTATACATCCAGCACCAAAGGTCAGGATCGAACAAACCATCACAAACACAAGGAAATCTGCAGATGCAGGGAATCCAAAGCAACACACACAAATGTTGTTCAGGACTGATGAAGAGTTCTGATGAAGGGTCTTGGCCTGAAGCGTTGACTGTTTACTCTTTTCCATTGATGCTGTTTAGTCTGCTGAGGTCATGCTGCTACACCACCTTCTTGGGAAAATGATTGCTGGGTCAAAATAAATTAGGAAGGAGAAAGCACTATTAGCACCAAGGTGGACTTCCATCCATAGTAATTACAATTCACAAGCCTTCCTCGGCCTGGGAAATGTGCTTGAGTTCATTCTGAACTGAGTGGATAACCATCACTCTTCTATTACCCGTAAAGACCCTAGAAGAAAAGTTTTTGCCAGTCATACTGTAACATTGATAGGAGCAGCCCCACAGCAAGAGCCTAGATCTGATACAAGCTGGCCACTAGTCAAAACACAACATTGGCACCATGCTTTCATTTTGCACCTGTTAATGCTTTATCTAACTTGGAAGTAGTTGATGCTGACACCAATTACATGAAATTGAAAAGAATTGAACAGTCGTATCGTTAACAAGAAAGTAAATGCTGCACTAGAAATAATTCAGAACATGTGTAGCTTGAGTCGTTGATGACTGGGTCCGGTTGTTCTCCAATCTTGGCAAATTACTTCCAAACGTTTCATCACCATGCAAGGAGACATTATCAGCGCGCTGTTGATTGTGGTGGCAAGATATTTGGAGGACACACCACAATCAACAGTGCACTGACGAACTCCCCATACACGGTGATGAAATGTGTGCAAATGGTTGCCAAGGCCCGAGAACATCTCAACCTGACTGTAAATGCTTCATGTTCAGAGAAGCAAATTAGATCCACTTTTGCATGATCATGGCATGCTTAAATAGTTAAATCAGGTAATAAGCATGAATTGTGTTTATTTTTAATATGGTCAATGCTGGTATTCATTGATTCTCTCTAAGAACATGCACCACTGTCAGTTACCACCATGTGGATAAAGGGTGTTGTAGGTTGGGAATTTTAGGGTCCTGGCCCAGAGACAACGATGTTATAGCAATGCTTCCTCATAAGGATTACGTACAATCTGAAGGGAAATATGCAAGAGCCTGTATCACAGTTCACACCTCGCAACCGTGTGACAGGCTGTAGCCAAGAACACACACACAGAGTGACACAAGTGTGGGTTATGGCCCAAGGGCAGAGGGAGAGACGCTGAAGCAGATTGAACAGTTTTCTGAATTTTTGTAAGAACTGTGCAGAACAAAAGGAAAATAATAAATGCTAGGACAATCAGGCTGCTAAGTAAAACTATCAAACTGGAAGCTAACACCAACATTGTGGCTAGGAGGCAGTAACTTTTTACTAAATGAATACTGCTTCCTTCAAGTATCAATCTAAACTGTAGTCTTCTTTCCTGGAACCATGACAGAGCAAGCAGGGTTGCTGTGCTTTGTCAAGTCTCGGCAAGACTGAAAAGAGATGAAGGGAGTTAAATGCAACCACAATAAAACACAAATACTCACAAGTGTGATTACCAAACCTGTTCTGCAGCCTGCCTGCAAGGGTGCATAGACGATGAGGTAGTGTCCACAGTTGAGACAGGGCCTCCCTCCTTAAGTGAACCTCCCAAGGTGACAGAAACCTATGCCTACTGGAAGTCCTAGATGAAATACTTGTCTAGGGTGTCATGGGCTGGAATGCAAGAACATTCCTCAGGGCCAAACTCCTCCCAATCCATAAGATACCAGACCATATCCTTCTCCTGACCAGATGCTAGGAGGCACTGCACAGAATAGATCAGGTACCCATCCACCGAAGAAGGGAGAAGAGGGTGCATCTATGGCACACTGGGTGAATCTTCATTGCTGATGGTAGACACAATCTATATGAGACCTCTTTGATAGTCTTTTTCACTACGAATGGTCCCACATAGTGTGGGATCAACTTGCAGCTCTCAACTTCCAAGTGAACATCCCTAGATGCCAGCCAGACTTTCTCTACTGGCTTGGGGGGCGGTGGTCCCACCTGTTGGTGGAGCTGATCAGCCTGCTGGGTTTGTTGTTTCTGAGTGTGCAACAGAGAAGCCTTGGCCCATCTCCAAGTTCTGCAGCAGGAACCCACACATCAATCTCCTGATCAGAGAAGAATGGTGGCTGGAATCCCTTCTAGCATTCAAAGGGGGATAATCCAGTGGCGGAGGACTGGAGGCTATCGTGAACAATCTTTGCACAAACCATTTGGGAGATCCAGGGTGTGGAGTTGGAAGAGGCAAGGCAGTGCAGGGTTAGCTCCAGCTTCTGATTCACTCTCTCAGCTTAGCCGTTAGATTGGGGAGAAAACCAGATGAGCGGGTGGCTGTGGCTCCCATGAGAGAAGAGCCTGCTGAAAACAGGACGCAAACTGTGGTCCTCGATCATATACTATGTCCTGGGAGAAGCCGTACAGCCTGGACATGGATGTGTCAAGGTAGTGTAGTGGTTAGCACGATGCTATTTCAGCCTGGGGCATTCAGAAGTTCGGAGTTCAATTCCGGTATCATTCTGTAAGGGGTCACTGCATGTCCTCCTTGTTGAGTGCGTGGGATTTCCCTGGGTGTTCCAATTTCCGCCCGCAGTCCAAAGCCGTACTGGGTAGGTTACTTGGTAAATTGTCCCATGATGAGATAGGCTTAAATCAGGGGGTAGCTGGGTGGTGCAGCCTGGAGGACCGGGACAAAGCTTTTCTGCGCCGTATTATTAAATAAATAACACATGCTGAACCAGGAGGGTGGAAATCTCATGAGCTGGAGAGCATAGGGAGAGCAATGAAGTGGGCAGCCTTGGAGAAGAGGCCCAAAACCACCAGAAAGGTAGTGTTTCCACCAGACACTACCTGTAGGGGGCAGGCCAGACCAGTGATGAAGTGGGATTGGGAGTAGTGAGACACAGGCAGCGGACAAAGTAGACCCGTAGGGATGGCTTGTTCTGGACACAAGTGGGCCAGGCAGCGATGAAGCCATAGGTGCTTTGGGACATAGATGGCCTCTGAATTCACCTCTTGGTAAGTTCCGGAGTCCGTTGAATTTCTGTATGGCCAACCAGATGGGAGGACTGACGCCATTCCAACACCCTGGGTGCACAGTGGCAGGGACAAACAGCCAACTGGGAGGTCCCCCATCTGGGCCTGGATCCGACTGTTGGATGGCGCTCACCTCCACCTCTATTCTGCCAATCATCGGAGCAGCCATGCATGAGTGGGGAAGTATGGGCTCCGGATTGGCATGGTCTTCAGTGGTGTCGAGCCTTGGTATTCTTGCTGCTGGGACGGTAGGTGAGGGTGGAATTAAACCAGGTGAAGAAGAGAGAAGCCCATGCTAGACTGGTGTTGCGTTTCTTAGCATCCCAAATGTATGAGAGGCACATGCCCATGCTAAAAAAGGCTGCTCTGCCCCCTCCAGCCAGTGTCATCATGCTTCCAGGGCCTTCTCGACAGCCAGAAGTTCGTAGTTCCCGACATCATAGTTATACTTGGCCAGAGTCAAGTGTGGAAAAGAAAGGCACAGGTGTGCAGCCACCTGTCCACTGATCCACAGCACACTGAGTAATAAAGTTCCTGCAGCTCTCGGTGTCGTCAGAGTATCTGTTTGGTGGAGGAATACTTACTTGGCTCTGATGCGGAAATTGATAAGGGAATTGGAGCATTAGTGGCTGAGGCTGACGGGACTGTCACAGGGGAAGATGTAGGAGCTGCTGGGAGTGGGGCCGTACTGGCAAAAGGCTGAATTGCCGTGGTGCGGGTGACAATGCCTGCCACTTGATTCTGGCTGTCTGTGGTGAATTACTCGACCATCACTGTGAGTGCTTGATAAGTGTTCTGCCTGTTTGGACTGGTCTTGCCGCTTTGAAAGCAATTGTTGCACTGCGCTGGCCATTTCAGCCAACCCAGACTCCATTCACTTTAACTTCTCCTCCACCTGACCGATGAACTTCAGCTTGCACAGGAGTTGCTGCTCTGCGAGTAGATTTTGCACGGGGTACGGGCCATATCAGCCAAACCTGCCTCTGCTGACTCTGGACTCTCTCCTACCTGCACCACCAAGTTCAGGGGCGCATTCAGCTGTTTTCTCTCCACTAGGTCCACTTGATTTGGTCGAGACTTGCTAACACAAGTGTGCGGTTACAGCCCAAGATAGCAGGGAGAAATATTGAAGCAGATGAACATCTTACTGACTTTTAATAAGATCTGTGCATGATAAAGGAAAAACAATAAATGCTCGGCCAACAAGGCTGTTACTAAAATTCTCAGGATGAAAGCTAACATCAATATTGTGGCTAGGAAGTAGTAACCAATTCCTGAATACCGCTCTTTCACAGCACCAATCGAAATGATAGCTTTCTTTTCTGGAACAAGGACGAATGTAAGCAGGGAGCTTAGACGCTGCTATGCTTTTGACCAAGTCTCAACAAGGCTGAAAAGATAGGAAGGGAGTTAAACACCATCACAATGGAACACTCATTGGCTGGAGTGAGCGCGCTCACGGACGTAGTTGCCGAACCCGTCCGCAGCCTGCCAGCGAGGGTGTGCAGTTGCCACGCCAGAGTCTGTGAACTGATGCAGAGACAGATATCAAGTTTTGCTGGAAGGTCATCAACTCTGTGATCTGCCCACAACTGTTGGTCTGCCAATGCCTTGAGATGTCTGAAGAGGAATGCTGGTTGTCCTGCAGCACAAGCTAGGCTGCAGGAGTACCTGCTGAAGCTTGGGGCAAGGGGGACCACAGTATAGGGTTCTTTCACTACTAGAGGTAGCTGGTTTGGATGAGAAATCCCTTCAATTATTGTAGTAGTATACCACATCAGAGGGCCAAATGAATGACAACTGATATTGGTACTACTAAATGTAATAGAATGCTACTTGTGCAATAGAATAATACTAATGTAATAGAATAATAAGATTCAAACATTCAAAGTAGGTTTATTATGCAGTGTGTATGCAGTATACAACCCTGGGATTACTCTTCCCATAGACAACCATGAAGCAAAGAAAACCATGGAACCTGTTCAAAGAAAAGCATCAAACACCCCTTCCCCAATGCAAAAAAAAAATCCAAATCACGTAAACGGCAAAAAAAATAAATGAGTGAAAGACACAGAATATAATACACAAAATTGAAAGAGTGCTGGCATCGTAACATGAACTAGAGAGTCCAATCCACAAACTGTGTTGATTAAACCTTCTCCAACATCCAGGACTCCTGCACAATCCTTAGGCATCGTTGAGCAAGAGGGAGAAAGAAAGACAGACCATTCAAATGCAAGGACCTTCTTCTTGGAGCAATGAGTGAGAGGCTGGTAGATGGTGCTGAATACCCGCTCGCCTCGATTACTTAAATCTTCCTCGACGCTTCGAAGAGCAAGATCAGCAATAAGTTAAACCATTCATGGGCTTGTACCCTACCTTCAGACCTCCTGGACTTCCTTTTTCATTAAGTGCAATCGTGAACAATAGCCAGATCAGAAATGCTGATCAAGTCAGCTAGTTCCCAAAGAGAATTCTGATAGGCCAATCAGATGGTCCACTGTTGCTTAGCAATAGAACACAAAAAAAATCATATGTACAATTAAGAAACATTAAAATATAGTAGAAATACTGGAGTCATAATGATCATGATGAAGTCAGCTGGAGAGAGACATTTATACACGTGCTGTCCTCCATAATTCAAAGAGATTGAAGGATAAGGTTGCAGGGTGACAAAATGTGGCAGGAGCACTTGGAACTAAAAACTAACCCCTACCAGGAGAAAACAGCATCTGTTCTTGAGGCCACCTGCTCCCTTGTTGAACACCCTTCGAGATAGCAAAGTGCCAGATCAGTCAATCAGCTTGAAAACACACCGCCAAAATGTAGACAGGCTCCAACAGCAGTAGAAGCACATTTGAAAGAAAAAGAAGACATAGAAGAACTGAAAGAAGTAGTTTTGTAAACCGTCTGGAGAACATTGCCCTTGGCCGCTTTGTTTGCTGGTACCATCTTCTTCTGAAGAGACCATACTTATGTATGAATGAAAAGGCTTATTAGAATTTATTACAAATCAGAATGGTTTATTAGAATTTAGAACATTTCTTGGAACATGGGAGCATTTTTTATTATGAAAAAAGTTTATTTTGATACTGTCTTGTCTCCCTTTCTCTTCACCATTTACACCTCCGACTTCAACTACTGCACAGAGTCTTGTCATCTTCAGAAGTTTTCGGATGATTCTGCAAGGGAGATGAGGTTGAGTATAGGGCTACTGTAGGAAACTTTGTCACATGGTGTGAGCAGAATTATCTGCAGCTTAATGTGAAAAAGACTAAGGAGCTGGTGGTAGACCTGAGGAGAGCTAAGGTACCAGTGACCCCTGTTTCCATCCAGGGGGTCAGTGTGGACATGGTGGAGGATTACAAATACCTGGGGATATGAATTGACAATAAACTGGACTGGTCAAAGAACACTGAGGCTGTCTACAAGAAGGGTCAGAGCCGCCTCTACTTCCTGAGGAGACTGAGGTCCTTTAACATCTGCGGGACGATGCTGAGAATGTTCTACGAGTCTGTGGTGGTCAGTGCTATCATGTTTGCTGTTGTGTGCTGGGGCAGCAGGCTGAGGGTAGCAGACACCAACAGAATCAACAAACTTATTTGTAAGGCCAGTGATGTTGTGGGGATGGAACTGGACTCTCTCACGGTGGTGTCTGAAAAGAGGATGCTGTCTAAGTTGCATGCCATCTTGGTCAATGTTTCCCATCCACTACATAATGTACTGGGTGGGCACAGGAGTACATTCAGCCAGAGACTCATTCCTCCAAGATGCAGCACAGAGTGTCATAGGAAGTCATTCCTGCCTGTGGCCATCAAACTTTACAACTCCTCCCTTGGAGGGTCAGACACCCTGAACCAATAGGCTGGTCCTGGACTTATTTCATAATTTACTGGCATAATTTACATATTACTATTTAACTATTTATGGTTCTATGACTATTTATTATTTATGGTGCAACTGTAACGAAAACCAATTTCCCCCTGGGATCAATGAAGTATAACTATGACTATGACTATGACTACTATAAAAAAAATTGGGAGGAGTTGATCCTGTACCTTCCTCCCTTGTCTTTCTAGGTGACAGAATATCCAAGATTGGGAGGTGCCATTGCAGCAGCCTTGGAAAAATATATTTATTGCACATAGTTACTATCTGGTGCTAGTACAAGTAAATATCTAAGAAGGCAAGCTGCTACATTTTAACAGAGTGCTGTCTACCACCTGCTCATTCTGCACTCTCAGGTAAGGGTGACTTTTCCTCCAGCACTCACAAATGAAAATTCAGGTCTGCCTCATTCCCTCTGGGACAGCACAGCAGTGGAGTGGTTGGCAGAATGCTGTTACCGCCACAGCTTTAAGATCATGTTTCGATTCCCGCTGCTGTCTGTAAGTGACCGTGTGGGTTTCCTCTGGGTGCACCATTCCTTCCCACGTTCCAAATGTGCACAGATTATGATCAGCAAGTTGTGCACGAGCTATGTTGACACCGAAGGTGTGGCGACCCTTGCCCTGCACAATCCTTGCATATTTGATTTGGCATAAATGATCCATTTCACTGAAGGTTTCACTAAGCATGTGCCAAATAAAGCTAAAAGTTTCTTGCTCTAAAGAAATTAAGCCTAGCATGAAAATGTATCATAAGATAGAGATGTATAAGGAACCCTGTCTAGAAACATCTGGTTTTGTGGTGTGGAGAGGTTGTGCTTTTCATGTGTACAGAGTGCTGTTGATCGCCCGAGTGCACATAATCCTGTGGTGTTTACAACAGTTATGTTCAGAGCAATGCCTGTGCTGTTACAGCACTGAATGCAGCCATTACTAGTTTAGAACTTCTGCTCGAAGCTGTGTGCCATGGATATGGAATGCTGTTGTGCTCTTGCACAGTCTCAGCTGGGCAATATAGCGGCAGAGATGGACATCTGCTAGGTGAAGTTCAAAGAGGCAAGTGGGAGGTTTTGCCTGCAGGATGCTGAGAAAAGTATAGAGAGGATTTCATTTTTGACTTCAATGGTGGGTACCTTAGCAACAGTGCAGGTCATGCATTTGTCTTTAAAATACTATGGGGAAAAAAAAAAGATGACTTTAGAGACCAGACCAAGCTGTGATACCTTTATTCAGCATGATATCATGGAGAGCTTGCAGAAATGCGCAAGGCTCTAAGTTACAGACTGGTTTTGACATATATTTATACTTCTAAACAGGCAAATATATATGACTTTTGGCATGTAGGTTATTCTGTTAGACAAGAAGATATACATAACCAAATAGGTACATCTGTAGCACAAAGTATTTTTAATCATAGAACAGACAGTAACTAAGTCATGTGAATGTATGTTCCTCTTTTCTGCACTCAGTGCTGCATCCTGATTATGAAAGACCGTCTACTGTAAGTCAAAGTTTAGGACAATGGGTTACACAAGTTCAAATAAAAACTGCACGTTAGCTGCTGAGTTCATTAACCCTCTTTTCTGACCCTTCTTCCACAAGTACATTGAACTTGATGGCTTAATTCTACCTACACCTTTCCTGATCTTAGCGGAAGTAAGTCAAGGCCCTTGTGGTATGGTAGTCTTGTTCCTGAGGTATCATATCACAACAGGGATACAATTGCAGTTTTTCTGTGCATAGGTGTGCCACTGTCCAATTCATTATGTACCACGTGGGTGAGGAAGTGGCTCTTACATTTCACATATTAATTCACTTGCCTGACTTATATCCTCAGCTGATTGCCTGATCGGCATCCACACTGAGTGCACCCAAGGTGACTCATGCTGCTGGCTCACTGCCCTAGTGATCGGGACTCAGTCCTGACTTCAGGTGCTGTCAGTGTGAATCTCCCAGTGTACTGCAGTTGTTCTGTTCATAGATGTGCCACTGTTCAATTCATTGTGCTCCACGTGGGTGAGGGAGTGGCTATTACATTTCACGTGTTAATTCAGTCGCATGATAAGTTAAACCTTTATGCGACTTGACTGACTCTTTATGCCGTGCACTCTGTTACTAAGACCTGGTGTCAAGTTGTTTTTCACTCATGGACACAAGAGGTTCTGCAGATGCTGAAAGTCCAGAGTAAAACACCAAAACTCTGGAAGAACTCAGCAGGTCAGGCAGAATCTATCATCATCATCATCATTATGTGCTCTGTCATATCAGTAAGTGATCATGACAGTCCTTGGCAAAACATTTACAGATATGATTTGCCATTGCCTTCTTCTGGGCAGTGTCTTTACAAGATGGGTGACTCCAGCCATTATCAATACTCTTCAGAGATTGTCTGTCTGATGTCAGTGGTCACATAACCAGGACTTGTGATGTGCACCAGCTGCTCATCTGACCAACCACCACCTGCTCCCATGACTTCACATGACTTTATACTTTATTGTCACTAAACAATTGATACTAGAACGTACAATCATCACAGCGATATCTGATTCTGTGCTTCATGCTCTCTGGAATACAAATTGATAGTAAATATTAAAAAAATTTAAATTATAAATCATAAATAGAAAATAGAAAAGGGAAAGTAAGGTAGTGCAAAAAAAAACTGAGAGGCAGGTCCGGATATTAGAACATAGAACATAGAACATAGAATAGTACAGCACAGTACAGGCCCTTCAGCCCACAATGTTGTGCCGTCCCTCAAACCCTGCCTCCCATATAAGCCCCCACCTTAAATTCCTCCATATACCTGTTTAATAGTCTCTTAAACTTCACTAGTGTATCTGCCTCCACCACTGACTCAGGCAATGCATTCCACGCACAAACCACTCTCTCAGTAAAAAACCTTCCTCTAATATCCCCCTTGAACTTCCCACCCCTTACCTTAAAGCCATGTCCTCTTGTATTGAGCAGTGATGCCCTGGGGAAGAGGCGCTGGCTATCCACTCTATCTATTTCTCTTAATATCTTGTACACCTCTATCATGTCTCCTCTCATCCTCCTTCTCTCCAAAGAGTAAAGCCCTAGCTCCCTTAATTTCTGATCATACTGCATACTTTCTAAACCGGGCAGCATCCTGGTAAATCTCCTCTGTACCCTTTCCAATGCTTCCACATCCTTCCTATAGTGAGGTGAGCAGAACTGGACGCAGTACTCCAAGTGTGGCCTAACCAGAGTTTTATAGAGCTGCATTATTACATCGCGACTCTTAAACTCTATCCCTCGACTTATGAAAGCTAACACCCCAGAAGCTTTCTTAACTACCCTATCCACCTGTGAGGCAACTTTCAGGGATCTGTGGACATGTACCCCGAGATCCCTCTGCTCCTCCACACTAGCAAGTATCCTGCCAATTACTTTGTACTCTGCCTTGGAGTATTTGTAGGGTACGGCCCAGATCCAGGTCAGGATCTGTTCAGCAGTCTAATCACAGTTGGAAAGAAGCTGTTCCCAAATCTGGCCATACGAGCCTTCAAGCTCCTGAGCCTTCTCCTGGAGGGAAGAGTGACGAAAAGTGTGTTGGCTGGGTGGGTCGTGTCCTTGATTACCCTGGCAGCACTGCTCCGACAGCATGCGGTGTAAAGTGAGGGGGATTAAGCAGGTACTACACCTTGGCCAAAAGTGGCCTGCAGGCTAGCGGAATAAAGGAGTGCCTTCACCTCCTTTGGTAGAGACATACTTCCACCCTGCCGACCATCTTCACCCTGTTACCCACAGCATCTGTAGAAGAGATGGACTGATTTCACTCGTGGATATCTGTGCAGAACAGTTACATTATCCTCATTCCTGAAATAGCCTTACCCTTCCATACCATCAGCTGCAGGGTATTAGGAATCCAGGAGCACAGAGAGCAGTACTTGGCATGTGGTATCACTTCGAGATGAGATGGGCGTGGCCAAACAAGATAACTAGATTTGTAAACTATTCTGCCAACTTTGTTGGAAAAACTCTGTAATTTACACAGAGTAATTATTTTCTATCTAATACCCAAACACATCATTTAAGCAGTCTATTTAAGATCTGTCATTTTAATTGCCCACCTGGGACCAAGGGAAGAGATTCTAATTGCATTTTTCAAAGTACTGTTCATCTGAAGTACCTTAAACCAAATTGTAAATCTGTTCCCTGTCAATGAAGTTGAGAGACAAAACACAATGCAAGACAGACAAATATGAAGGATGTTGATAAATTGAAATTTATTTTATTCTTCATGCCAAACAAGTCATGCAACTGGTCAGCAATAGTGCCTGACATTTGTTCCTTACTATAAATCACTTATTCATACAACATGCTGTCGCTGTCAAGGCCAGGATTTGTTGTCTATCTCTAATTTCCCTTGAGAAGATTGTGGTGAACAGCCATCTTGAATCACTGCCATAATTCTGCCAATGCCGTGGATAGGGAATTTCAGGACTCAGATCCAGCAACGATGAAGGCAGCTGATAATTTTCCATTAAGCTGAAATGTGATTTGTATGGAAAATCAACAATTTCCCCACTGCCATCCGACTTCTGAATGGAAATTGAGCCATGAATACTACCTCACTATTGTTTTTATTTCATACTTTTTTGCACTACCTTGTAATTTAATTATTTTATATATATGTATATACATATACATACATTCATATATATGCATGTATGTGTATATATACTTACTGTAATTCACGTTTTTTTCTCTGAATTATTACGTATTGTATTATACTGCTGCAGCAAATTTAACAAATTTCATGGCATGTGCTGATCATATTAAACCTGATTCTGATTGATGCTCCTCATGGACTAGGTCCTCCTGGGAGGCTGGTTTGGTAGGAGCTTTCAAAGAGCCAAGGAGAGTTGCTACTCTATATCAATCTTTTTAGACAGTTCTCTCCCCTCTTCTCCTGTCACCAGTCTCAACACTCTGGGCAACTTACAGCAGCCAATTTTGCTACAAACCAATGTGTCTTTGGGATGTTCAAGGAAACCGGATACCAGGAAGGGGAAACCCATACAAAGAAAGGAAGTCATCCACACTGACTGCAAAGATTTAAGGTATATTTATTATCAAAGTATGTGTACAGAACACAGCTCCGAGTTTCATCCTCCTGCAGGCAGCTATGAGACAAGAAATACCTTGGAACCCATTCATACACTCAAAGCGCAAAAAAAGAACAAATTTCGCAAATGGCTAAAAGCGAATGAACAATGCATAGAATATCAGGCATCATACCAGGAGACCAGTAGTGTTTAGTTTAGTTCTGTTCAGCACTGCGCCGTTAGCCCCCTGCAGGATGCACGCAGAGCAATTCTTCAATGAAGCACCTCAGTCCTCATTATTGATTACCCAAATCAAACTGCTCAAAAACAGCAAAGAAAGAGTAACCAGAATCCAGAAATACATGCACCAAGAACCTCAAACTCCCCCAAAATGAGCCCACAGGGTTGCAGATCATTTCTTGCAGTGTGGAACACAAGGCTCCTGCACTTTCCTCTGACAGCAGCTAGCGAGAGGGAGTGGAAAAGGAAGAGGAAGAGGAGACCGGTCAAACACAGACAGATAGCACCTAACACCCACTTGTCCCCTGCTCTTGTCCTCATCGACTCCAGTCTTGCTAGAACTCTCATTCGGAGAGAAGCAATGAAGTTGATCATGGGCTTGCAAGTTTAATCTTTTTGACTGGGGCAATCTCCAGGCTTCCCAGCCGCACACCCTTCTCCAAACCTCATCAAATTCTCCCAGAGACAGCAAAGTAGTGGATCACTCAATCAGCCCAAAATCACACCATGACACTCTCCAATCTAGTAGAATCATATCTGAAAGAAGAAGTAAAAGAAGTAGTTTTGTGAACTGCCTGCACGATGTCATCGTTGGTGATGTTGTTTTCTGGTGCCATCTTGCCACAAGGCTCAAGGTGCACCCAAGGTGATTTGTACTTCTGTCTCACTGCTCTAGTTCAATCCTGAGTTCAGGTGCTGTCAGCATGAATCTCGCACATTCTCCCTGTGTGTGTTTCCCCTGGTGCTCCAAATGTCATATACAGTCGAAGTCAGAAGTTTGCATACACCTTAGCCAAATACATTTAAACTCACATCAAAGTTGCTGGTGAACGCAGCAGGCCAGGCAGCATCTCTAGGAAGAGGTACAGTCGACGTTTCAGGCTGAGACCCTTCATCTCGGTCTGAAACATCGACTGTACCTCTTTCTAGAGATGCTGCCTGGCCTGCTGTGTTCACCAGCAACTTTGATGTGTGTTGCTTGAATTTCCAGCATCTGCAGAATTCCTGTTGTTTACATTTCAACTCAGTTTTTCACAATTCCTGACATTTAATCCTAGAAAACATTCCCTGTCAAAGGTCAGTTAGGATCACTACTTTATTTTAAGAATACGAAATGTCAGAATAATAGTAGAGGGAATGATTTATTTCAGCTTTTATGTTTTTCATCACTTTCCCAGTGGGTCAGCAGTTTACATACACTTTGTTAATACTTGGTAGCATTGCCTTTAAATTGTTTAACTTGGGTCAAACGTTTTGGGTAGCCTTCCACAAGCTTCTCACAGTAAGTTGCTGGAATTTTGTTCCATTCCTCCAGACAGAACTGGTGTAACTGAGTCAGGTTTGTAGGCCTCCTTGCTCGCACAAGTTTTTTCAGTTTTGCCCACAAATTTTCTATCAGATTGAGGTCAGAAAATGATGTCAAGTCTGGTTCATCCTTGGGAGCAATTTCCAAACGCCTGAAGGTACCAGGTTCATCTGAACAAACAATAGTACGCAAGTAAAAACACCATGGGACCACGCAGCCGTCATACCGCTCAAGAAGGAGACACATCCTGTCTCCTAGATATGAACCTACTTTGGCACAAAAAGTGAAAATCAACCCCAGAACAACAGCAAAGGACCTTGTGAAGATGCTGGAGGAAACAGGTAGACAAGTGTCTATATCCACAGTAAAACGGGTCCTATATCGACATAACCTGAAAGGCTGCTCAGCAAGGAAGAAGCCACTGCTCCAACACTGCCATAAAAAAGCCAGACTACAGTTTGCAAGTGCACATGGGGACAATGACCTTACTTTTTGGAGAAATGTCCTCTGGTCTGATGAAACAAAAATTGAACCGGTTGGTCATAATAACCATCGTTATGTTTGGAGGAAAAAGGGTGAGGCTTGCAAGCCGAAGAACACCATCCCAACCGTGAAGCATGGGGGTGGGAGCATCATGTTGTGGGGGTGCTTTGCTGCAGGAGGGACTGGTGCACTTCACAAAATTATGTGGATATATTGAAGCAACATCTAAAGACATCAGCCAGAAGTTAAAGTTCGGTCACAAATGGGTCTTCCAAATGGACAATGACCCCAAAAATACCTCCAAAGTTGTGGCAAAATTGCTTAAGGACAACAAAGTCAAGGTATTGGAGTGGCCATCACAAACCCCTGACCTCAATCCGATACAAAATTTGTGGGCAGAACTGAAAAAGCATGTGCAAGCAAGGAGGCCTACAAACCTGACTCAGTTATACCAGTTCTGTCTGGAGGAATGGAACAAAATTCCAGCAACTTACTGTGAGAAGCTTGTGGAAGGCTAACCCAAAACGTTTGACCGAAGTTAAACAAGGAGGGAGAGAGAAACCGGGGAATTATAGGCCGGTTAGCCTAACGTTGGTGGTGGGGAAACTGCTGGAGTCAGTTATCAAGGATGTGATAACAGCACATTTGGAAAGCGGTGAAATGATCGGACAAAGTCAGCATGGATTTGTGAAAGGAAAATCATGTCTGACGAATCTCATAGAATTTTTTGAGGATGTAACTAGTAGAGTGGATAGGGGAGAACCAGTGGATGTGGTATATTTGGATTTTCAAAAGGCTTTTGACAAGGTCCCACACAGGAGATTAGTGTGCAAACTTAAAGCACACGGTATTGGGGGTAAGGTATTGGTGTGGGTGGAGAATTGGTTAGCAGACAGGAAGCAAAGAGTGGGAATAAACGGGACCTTTTCAGAATGGCAGGCGGTGACTAGTGGGGTACCGCAAGGCTCAGTGCTGGGACCCCAGTTGTTTACAATATATATTAATGACTTGGATGAGGGAATTAAATGCAGCATCTCCAAGTTTGCTGATGACACGAAGCTGGGTGGCAGTGTTAGCAGTGAGGAGGATGCTAAGAGGATGCAGGGTGACTTGGATAGGTTGGGTGAGTGGGCAAACTCATGGCAGATGCAATTTAATGTGGATAAATGTGAAGTTATCCACTTTGGTGGCAAAAATAGGAAAACAGATTATTATCTGAATGGTGGCCGATTAGGAAAAGGGGAGGTGCAACGAGACCTGGGTGTCATTATACACCAGTCATTGAAAGTGGGCATGCAGGTACAGCAGGCGGTGAAAAAGGCGAACGGTATGCTGGCATTTATAGCGAGACGATTCGAGTACAGGAGCAGGGAGGTACTACTGCAGTTGTACAAGGCCTTGGTGAGACCACACCTGGAGTATTGTGTGCAGTTTTGGTCCCCTAATCTGAGGAAAGACATCTTTGCCATAGAGGGAGTACAAAGAAGGTTCACCAGATTGATTCCTGGGATGGCAGGTCTTTCATATGAAGAAAGACTGGATGAACTGGGCTTGTACTTGTTGGAATTTAGAAGATTGAGGGGGGATCTGATTGAAACGTATAAGATCCTAAAGGGATTGGACAGGCTAGATGCGGGAAGATTGTTCCCGATGTTGGGGAGGTCTAGAACGAGGGGTCACAGTTTGAGGATAGAGGGGAAGCCTTTTAGGACCGAGATTAGGAAAAACTTCTTCACACAGAGAGTGGTGAATCTGTGGAATTCTCTGCCACAGCAAACTGTTGAGGCCAGTTCATTAGCTATGTTTAAAAGGAAGTTAGATATGGCCCTTGTGGCTACAGGGGTCAGGGGGTATGGAGGGAAGGCTGGGTTCTGAGTTGGATGATCAGCCATGATCATAATAAATGGCGGTGCAGGCTCGAAGGGCCGAATGGCCTACTCCTGCACCTATTTTCTATGTTTCTATGTTTAAACAACTTAAAGGCAATGCTACCAAATATTAACAAAGTGTATGTAAACTTCTGACCCACTGGGAAAGTGATGAAAGAAATAAAAGCTGAAATAAATCATTCTCTCTACTATTATTCTGACATCTCACATTCTTAAAGTAGTGATCCTAACTGACCTAAGACAGGGAATGTTTTCTAGGATTAAATGTCAGGAATTGTGAAAAACTGAGTTTAAATGTATTCGGCTAAGGTTAAATGTAAACTTCTGACTTCAACTGTACCAAAGACAAGTTGTTTGATTGGCTGCTGTATATTGGCCAGAGCACTGAGGTGGGTGACAGCAGAATAGGGGAGTGAATTGATGAGGGATATAATCACATCAATCAGATTAGTGTAGATGGCTTGATCGTTAGTGACATCACAGGGTCTGCTTCCATGTTATACGACTTTCTGATCTATTTTCAGGAATAATTTGATGGTGACGACAAACAGAATGGTGCTCCTTTTTCCACTCAAACAATGTTGAGACGTTCTAAAGGGATCAGAAGTGGTGTGGATAAGTGCATGTTTTTTAATAAACTCAAACCAGACCAAGAAACTTTTGAAACTTTTAACCACAAGCTTATGGAGAAGATGACTGCTGTTCCATTTTGCATTACAATAATGGATGGAATTGCCTTGCAGTATCACTGGAGAACCCTCAGCATTGTGTGATCTTCCTGTTAGTTTCAGATGAATGATTGCTTATGATACAGTGTGTTAAATATGAAAAATGCTTGAGGGGAGCTAGACTTTAGCTACTGAATTTTAGATCACAATGTTCCAAGCAAATGTAAATGAGATTTGCCTCAGATAATGATGAATGAAAATGTCCTGTGTCAGAATTCTTCCATGTTGAGAAAGAGGGAGTACATTTCACCAATTGCTCAAAATGCAATGATGTTTCTGAACAGGAAGCTTCATCAGATTTTGGTTCATCTACCTCTACCACACAAGACCGAGAAGAGCAGACCTTCTTCACTAGTCATGCTGTCAAGTGCCATCAGGTAATATGGAAGGATGGGCAGGAAGGTAAGGGAGGTGGGGTAGCAGGTCTTAATTAAAGATGAGATAGGGTGATAGTAAGAAATGATATAAGATCTACGGAGCAGAATGTTGAATCCATCTGGGGAGAGATTAGGAATAGTAAAGGGGAAAAAAAGAAAATCTCTGGTGGGAGTTGTCTATCGGCCACTGAGTAATAACATTACGGTGGCATAGGCAATAAACAGAGAAACATGTAAGAATGGAACAGCAGTTATCATGGGGGACTTTAACTTGCATACAGATTGGGTGAATCAAGTTTATTGAGGCAGTCTTAAGGAGGACTTCATAGAATGTGTCCATGATGGCTTTCTTGAACAGTATGTTACTGAACCTACAAGAGAATGTGCTATCTTAGATCTGGTCCTGTGCAATGAGGCAGGTAAAATTAGTCATCTTGTAGTTAGGGATCCTCTTGGAAAGAGTGATCATAGTATGATTGAGTTTCTCATACAAATGGAGGGTGAAATAGCTCAATGAAAAAGCAGTATATTAGGCCTAAACAATGGTGACCACATTGGGATGGGGGAGGATTTGCCCAGAGTAGACTGGGAACACAGCTATATAATGGGATGGTTAAGGAACAGTGGAAGACTTTCAAAGAGATTTTTCACGGTGCTCAACAAAAGTATATTCCAGTTAAAAGTAAGGACAGTAAGGGTGGGGACAACCAGCCTTGGATAACAAAGGAAATAAAAGAAAGCATCAAACTAAAAGCTCGTGTATACGAAGTCGCCAAGAGTAGTGGGAAACTGGAAGAATGGGAAAACTTTAAAAAGTAACAAAGAACCACTAAGCTATCAATAAAAAAGAAAAGATTATGAAAATAAACTAGTACAAGATATAAAAATGGGTAGTAAAAGTTTTTATAATTGCATAAAGTGGAAAAGGGTGGCTGAAGTGACTGTAGGTCCCTTGGAGGACGAGAAGGGGAATTGATATTGGGTAATGAGGAAATGGCACAGGTTTTGAATGACTATTTTGCGTTGGTCTTCACGGTGGAGGACACGTCTAACATGACAAAAAGAGATGTTATGGAAGCAATGGGAGGTGAGGATCTCAATAAAATAGCTATCACTAAAGACGTAGTGCTGAACAAACTTGTGGGACTGAAGATAGGTAAGTCCCCTTGGCTCTGATGGAATACATCCCAGGGTACTGAAAGAAATGGCAGAGATTGCATTTAGATTATGAGGACATGCAGTCCTCTTTTATTGTCGTTTAGTAATGCATGCCTTAAGAAATGATACAATGCTCCTCCAGAATGATATCACAGAAACACAAGACAAACCAAGACTGAAAAAAACTGACAAAAACCACTTAATTATAACATATAGTTACAGCACTCCAAAGCAATACCGTAATTTGATAGAAGAACCTAAAAAAAAATCTCAAAGTCTCTCCAAAGTCCCATCATCTCACGCAGACGGTAGAAGGAAGAAAACTCTTCCTGCCATGAGCTTCCAGCGCTGCAAACTTGCCGATGCAGCATCCTGGAAGCATCCGACCACAGTCGACTCTTGAGTCCGTCCGAAAACTTCGAGCCTGCAACCAGCCCTCCAACACCGAGCACCGAGCACCATCTCTGCCGAGCGCTTCGACCCCTTCCCCAGCAACAGGCAATAGGCAAAGCCTAGGATTTGGGGCCTTCCCTTCCAGAGATTCTCGATCGCACAGTAGCAGCGACAGCGAAGTGGGCATTTCAGAAGTTTCTCCAGATGTTCCTCTGTGCTTCTCACGGCTGTCTCCATCAAATCAGGATTGTGTATGGCATCCTACTTCACAAATACAATATTAATTCGGAGCGGCCGCGCCGCCATCTTCTCCTCCCCTATAGTAGAGGCTTTGGTGATAATTTACCAAAATTCTTTGGACTCTGGGCAGGTCCCGAGGGATTGGAAGACAGCAAATGTCTGGTTGACAATCAGTGGTGAATGGTTTGCCACAGGGGTTGGTGCTGGGTCCGCAACTGTTCACGATATACATTAACGATCTGGAAGAGGGGACCAAGTGTGGTGAATCTAAGTTTACCGATGATACTAAATTGTGGAAAAGCAAATTGTGCAGAAGATACAGAGTCTGCAGTGAGATATAGATAGGTTAAGTGAGTGGGCAAGGGTCTGGCAGGTGGAATACAATGTTGGTAAATGCGAGGTCATCCACTTTGGAAGGAAAAATGGAAGAGCAGGTTCTTATTTAAATGGTAAAAAATTGCAGCATCCTGCTGTGCAGAAGGACGGGAGTGCTTGTGCATGAATCATAAAAGGTTGGTTTGCAGGTACAGCAGGCTATCAGGAAGGCAAATGGGATGTTGATCTTCATTGCTGGAGAGATTGAATTGAAAAGTGGGGAGGTTATGCTGCAACTGTACAGGGTATTGGTGAGGCCGCACCTTTTCTGGTTTCCTTACTTGAGGAAGGATATACTGGGTTTAGAAACAGTGCAGAAGAGGTTCATTAGGTTGATTCCAGAGATGAGGGGGCTAGACTATGAGAAGAGATTGAGTCACCTGGGACTATGCTCGCTGGAATTCAGAAGACTGAGAGGAGATCTTGTAGAAACATATAAAATTACGAAATGGATAGATAAGATAGAAGCAGGAAAGTTGTTTTCACTGATAGTTGAGACTAGAACTAGAGGACATAGCCTCAAGATTCAGGGGAGTAAATTTAGAATGGAGATGAGGAGGAACTGCTTTTCACAGAGAGTGGTGAATCTGTGGAATTCTTTGCCCAATGAAGCAGTGAAGGCTACCTCAGTAAATATATTTAGGACGAGGTTGGATAGATTTTTGCACAGTAGGGGAATTAAGGGTTATGTGGAAAAGGCAGGTAGGTGGAAATGAGTCCATGGCCAGATCAGCCATGACCTTATTGAATGGTGGAGCAGGTCCAATGGGGAAGATGGCCTACTCCTGCTCCTATTTATTATGTTCTTATGTAATACTAATTTGAAATGGCTCATTTTGCAACTAAAGTAACTTCGTTGTCGTCATAAGTCGCATCTGGAATTTCCAGCTGGCGGACGATTTCCCTCCACGTCGCTCTGACATATTGGGAAATCGTGTACGTGACAGGTTATAGCAGCGGTTTGCCTTTGCCTTCTGCCAGGTGAGTTTAAAGAGGACACCACCTCTTGCAGTGGATGACCAGGACGTCTAAGAGCCTTGTCGTGCTCTTAGCGCTCCACCAACACCTGCTGGCCTGCCTTCTTGACTGTTGGACCATTAATTGGTCTCTTCCACTCAATCTCCTGTGGCCAGACTTCACACGCTGGGACAGGCAGATCCCCTACCACACCAAGGGTCAAAGACCTGTTGGCTACTCTCACCTGGTTTAGCCCGTCTGCCGAGACGGTTTACCGGGGTGTGGCTGCTGCACGTGCTACAGCTACTTGGAGCCACAGATGAGAGATGAGCGCCAGGTGGGGACCAAAGGTGGACGAGCTGTCCTGAAAAGGGCACGGCAGGCCCCCCCATTCTCCAGAGGCGCTACCCTTCCCTAGACACCCCATACACCCCTGGTAATTTAGCAGAGGTGAAACAGGGGAGAAGGTATATACACAGTGTAGAAAGGGTCTGCATAGACATTACGGTTCAACAGGCCAGGTTCCATGCTCTACAACTTTATGACTCTAGACAAAGGAAGCAATTTATACTGCCCATGCCCACTCATCCATGTAAACTAACAGCTTCTCAAACACAACATCAACCACTTCTCAAATGATTCCCAAGGGTCTTTGCTTTCCAGTATGGATATCTCAGTGAGCTGAGATTTTAGTTTTATTTAGAGATATAGAACGGAACAGGCCCTTCTGGCCCAACAAACCGTGCTGCCTAGCAACCCACCTTGTCTCATCACAGGGCAACATACAATGACCAATTAACCTAGTGACTGGTGCATCAATGGGCTGTGGGAGAAAACTGCAGCATTGAAAGAAACATGTGGTTCACAGTGAGAATATGCAGTTTCCTTACAGTCTGTGCCAGAATTGAACTCTGAACTCCGGAAATCCCTGAGCTGTAATAGTGTCACACTACCAAGCTACTGTGAGATTTTCTAATCTCTGATGCCAGGGATTAATTTTGGGAGCAGTCTGGAAAAATAGCTGCTTTCCATGTTGGACCAATGGGACCAATATACTAAAACCCAACTACCCACTCACATCCTATCCTCCCCACGCCTGCACAGACAAGCAGGTGCGCGCGTGCGCACACACACACACACACACACACACACACACACACAAGCACACTGCATACTCCCATATAACAACATACACCCACATGCATACAGCAGATAAAATATTCAAAGCTTGCCAGATGGTTTGCAAATTGTTTTCAGCATCCCAGCATTTATGTATGCATGACCGAACCTGATCAAAAATCAATCACTAGAAGTAATCAGGTACTTACCATGATGTCTGCAAACAATATCAAACTATCTTCAGTTCTCCATGATACAAACATACGTGGAAATGCCCTGATATCCAGTGGATTGGCACCAGTCTACAATACACGTGTGTGTTGAAAACTACCTGACCCCAATGTGGACAACACCTCTTTGAATTTTAGTTGTGTGTGCTTGTTGGATACTCCTGCAGAAACAGAGTTTCACATCATATGTCAGGCTTCTTTCAACATCACTTAGGATCTGTCATCATAGGGCTGACTGCCTGATCTTCGTGCAGGTGAAGACACATTCAACATGGTAGTGTAGGGGGCAGCAGACTGGTGTAGTGGTTATTGTAATGCTTTACAGAGCCAACAATCATAACTGGGGATAATTCCCTCCACTCTCTGCAAAGAGGTTATACATTCTCCCCAGGATGACATGGATTTCCTCCGGGTGCTCCTGTTTCCTCTCACATTCCAAAGGTGTATTGGTTAGATACTATGTAGTTAACATTTCAGTAATATTTTAAATATATTGTTTGATTAAATTTTTTTTGTTCTTTACATTATTCAATACCGGTTATATGTAGAAGTACGGGAATGGCATACGTCATCATGCCACCACATCATAAGTGTGTGCTCTGCTGAAAGTGAAAATGTAGTAGACACTATCTGCCAGTTCTGCATTTGTCTTTCAATTAGTTTTATGTTTCGGAGTTATAAAACATAACAGTGGTGATAAGCAACACACACACACAAAATGCTGGTGGAACGCAGCAGGCCAGGCAGCATCTATAGGAAGAGGTACAGTCGACGTTTCAGGCCGGGACCCTTCATTCACCAGCATTTTGTGTGTGTGTGTGTGTGTGTGTGTGTGTGTGTTGCTTGAATTTCCAGCATCTGCAGATTTCCTCATGTCACAGTGGTGATAAGGAAGTTTTAAATAAACCTACCTATTGAAGTGCTGCGAGACATTCAAATTTTAAAGAAAGCACAGCGAGATATTCAAGATTAAAGAAAACAGAGTGAAAAAGAGTCAAGCCAAAAAAAAAGCATAGTGCGTGCTTCTTCAGGAATGGACAAAAACTGTTGAGTTAAAAATATATAGAAAAAGACAAATTCATAGGTTCATAAACAGTGAATACCAGACGATAATAATCATAAATAAAAATGGAGAATTGGCTGGGTACATCAGAAATACAGATGCATTCTATTGCCCAAAATATAATTGGCTGAAGTAAACTGAGTGAATTGAGCAGTATTTTGAAGCAAATGTAATAACCAATGAGATGCGAGTGCCAGTTTTATAGAATTTGTGGAAGAGCATACAGTTTGCTGACTGAAGCGCAGCTCACATTTTAAAGAGCAGTTGAAATGGCTGTATCAATGGAAACAACAGACAGACTAAATGGAGTTGCAGTCAGGAATGAAAATGAGTCTAAACAAAATTGCATTGTCTAAACAGAAATCAGCCTGGACAAACAAATTATGTTACTACTGTGGCAAGGGCTCGCATATACCAGGTCAGATGAAGATTTAAAGGCAAAACTTGAAGAAAACGCAACAAGTTAGGATACATAAAAAGAGCATGGTGGGCAGACAAAAATAAATGGACTGCATAGGGAAGAGAAAAAGCTAAAAAGTCAAGTTGCAGTTTCAAAAAGCACACTAATCTGCATGCTATTGATGAAAAATCTGATAGCGACACAGGACTAGGTAACCTTAAGATTTACTATGTGCAAACTAAAAATTGATAAGCAATATGGTTTACCTCAGAAGCGAGCAGGAAATTCATCAAGCGCAGCTGTTTCAGTCACTCCATATAATGAGTTTGGACAGTATTTCAAGGATAACGTACTGAAGCTTGCAAATATCCAACTAACAATTTATACTGGAGATAAGATAATTCTGTGGGAATGATATTTGTAACAATGAAATACAGCAACAATTAAGCTACAATGCGTTTGTATTTGGTCAAAACAGAAGGGCCAGCATCGTGTGTTTGTGAGTAGCTGAGAAGACTACAATTTGATTGGAAATCCATCCACCAGTTGCACCACATCCCCTGCAACAGACTCAACTGAAAGTGAATTAAGGAAGGTTCTTGATGATGCTTCAGCAGTATTCAAGGATGGCTTTGGAAAATTCAATCATATCAAGGGCAAAATATTGTTAACTGAAAATATCACACCCAAGTTTTCAAAGCCCGCATGGTTCCTCATAATAAAGTAACTAGTAAGCTAGATCGCATGGAGACTGAAGGTTGAGTGGAGCCCATGGGCAACACCAGTAGTCACAGTAGCCAAGGAGAATGAGTCTGTCAGGATCTGTGGTTGCTTTAAGGTCACCTTCAACTCAGTACTGAAAGTAGATCAACACCTTCTGCCCAAGATACTGGGTATTTTTGCAAACCATTCTGCCATTCTGGAGGAAAACACCTTAGCAAAGTGGACTTAGCTGAGTCCTACCTACAGATGGACATGGAAAAAGACTCTTGTGTTTCTCACCATAAACACTCACAAAAGGCTTTATCATTATAGTAGGCTTATTTTTGGTGTAGTATCTGCACCTGCACTCTGACAGAGAGATAAGGACCAGGGTGCTGAAAGGCTGCCCAGGCACTCAGTGTTACTTGAATGACATCATTGCTAGTGGCGAGGATGACTGGGAACTGCTCCAAAATCTGAAGGCAGTTTTATAAAGATAGAAATTATGGGTTCAGAGCACAACAACGCGACAGGTGTAAATTCTTTACATGAAGCATTATCATTGAGGCAGAAGATTTATTTAAGTGTGCTGAGAAAATTCAAGTAGTGGTGGATGCCCCAAGACCAAAGGACTTGTCACAGTTGTGGTCTTCTTTGGATTTGTCAATTACTTAGCAGGCTCCTGCCAAACCTGGCTACTGTGCCCCATCATTTGAACTTATTACTGCAGTTCAAGAAAAAATGGCAATGGACAAAGCAGTGTGAGGTGGCTTTCCAAAAGGCAAAGTAAATGATGATATCAGACACTGTACTCACACGTTATGATCCACGTCATCCATTAAAGCTTGCCTGTGACGCATCAACTTATGGTATAAGTGCAGTCACGTTACATGTTATGAGTAATGTAAGTGAATGCCCCAAAGCATTGGCATCATGTTTCCTTACCGCTGCGGAGAAAACTTACATTCACAAGGACAGAAGGGCCTTGAATCTGGTTCGGGGTGTAAAACATTTCAACCAGTACCTGTATAGGAAAGAGTTTACCCTCATTACTGATCCACAACCACTGATGTCCATTTTCAATCCACAGAGGAGTGTCCTACTAACAGCAGCAGACAAATACAGAGATGACTCTGCTCTGTTTCTTGGAGGACACAATTACAAAACCAAAGACTAAATATAATCCTAATCATAGAAATACTGATGAATTCTTTTGTTTACCCTTGGAAAGGGAAATACCTTTAAAATTGACATAAAGAGGACACTCTTCTTTATGTATTTTCCCTAATGCAAATTGAAAGACTCCCTATTATGGCAGGGACGATCTAAAGGGAAACTAGATAAGACCCCACGCTGTCTCAGGTCTGCATGGCCACCCAAAATGGCTGGAATGTGCAGCAGAAATTCCAGTTCCACCATTTTCTCCAACCAGGATGGCTTGCCCTGGTGGAGATTGCCTTACATGGGGATTGAGAGTTATTATACCATCCAAGCTGAGAGCTAAAGTGTTAGAGGAGCTAGATCCCAGTCATCTAGGTGTGAAAGCATTGGCTCGAAATTTTGTCTGGTGGCCTGGGAAAGATTAGCAGATTAAGCAGCATGTCATGCACTGTTCAACCCATTGAGAAGATGCCAAGAGCATTTTGGAGAAGGAAGAAGATAGGAGAAGAAAGATGTCAGAGCTATCGAAGGGTTTCAGCCCGAGACATCGACTACTTTTTTTCCATAGATGCTGCCTGGCCTGCTGAGTTCCTCCAGCATTTTGTGTGTGTTGCTTAGAGATATCGGAACCACTTCCTGCAGATCCAGAGCTAACTCCTGTAATCGCCACAGAGGAGGCCCCAGAACCTGAGACTGTGTCACAGCAACAAGTCTCACCTGCCAAGCAGAGTGACAATGCCTCCCAACCCCCTGTCATTTTAGAAACACTTCAGTAGGTATGTGTAGCAGTGGGGCTTGTAGGGATATGGGCTGAAAGCAGGAAATTGGGACTTGCTGAGTGGATAAAATGATTAGCACAGACTGATGGGCCAAGGGCAGAGTATCCATACTGCTCTTTGACGCTATGGCTCTATGATCAAGCAGTTAGAATGTCATCAATACGGTTGAGCAGCAAAAGAGACTAGGAAATAATTAAATATTAACTATTAATAAGCAATAAGAGGTTTAAAAAATTAAAATCCTTATTTAAAATATTTTATATGTTCATTACATTACATTGATCTAATTTTTTTTCCAGAGCTAGCCATTTGCTGAACATTTCTAAAGCTTGCTACATCATTAAAATTCATTTTGAACTGATGTAACTAACCGTAGGATTTTCAGGGTATTTTACTTTAGGACCTGTTTGTTTCTACCTGAAAGTCGATATTTTCAGCTTGATTGGGGTAGAAAAGATTGTAGAAAACACATCTAAGAAGAAGCATTAGTTCAGTGGCATTTTCTGTTAAATCTTAGTGGGCAGGAATCCCGGTTGCTGCTAATTTAATGGAGTAATTGCTGTGAACCCTGTCATTGTAACACGAAACTGGGACCAAATGCTTGTACTTGAAGGTGGTCAAAAATATTTTGACACTCATTAGATTTCTACTTAACACAAAATTTCCTAGCTTGTAGGTTTACTATATCTAATTGTTCCTAATCTATACGCTGAGCAAGAGTCAAATTCCAGTGAATCATTTATCTCAGATTTTTCACATGAAAGGCTAAAGTAATTACACTGATTTGCCTCAAAACCTTTATAAGGTACTGTGCAAGTGAAGCGGAAATTGTTGTCAAACCAAAGCACCTGTAAGCTCCATTGTCGAGTAAACTCCTTCCTGATGCATGATCCCAGGTTCAAAGATGAGCCAGAGTTCCATAACATCAGGATAGAAGCAAAGGAAATCAATGTCACAAAAATAGATTCGGATTTGTCTGGTACGAAGTTCATTTGTATCTACTGAGTTTGATTGACAGATGACAAAGCAGCATGAAGCATTCTGACAGCTGGCATGGCAAAGAATTTGCTGGAACCTTCAACACATAAAACAATGAGACAAAGGCAATAATTGTAGATGGCGTGAAGGCTGGTGAGGTTTTGGATAGTGTAGTAAGTTACATTAGGACATTGACAGGATGCACAGCTGGGCTAACAAGTGGCAGAGGGAGTTCAACTTGGAAAAGTATAAGGTGATTAATTTTGGAAGGTCAACTTTGAAGGCAGAATACAGGGTTAATAGCAGAATTTTTAGTATTGTAGAGGAACAGAGGGATCTTTGAGTCCACATCCAGAGATCTCTCAAAGTCTCAGTGCAAGCTGATAGCTTGTTTAAGAAGGGTAAGACGAAGGAACACATACCAATCCTCATAGGGGGATCAGAAGTGGAGAGAGTGAGCAGCTTCAAGTTCCTGGGTGTCAAGATCTCTGAAGACCTAACCTGGTCCCAACATATTGATGCAGTGAAAAGAAGACAAGTCAGCTGCTATACTCCATTAGGAGTCTGAAGAGATTTGGTATGTCAACAAATACGCTCAAAAACTTCTATAGATGTACTGTGGAAAGCATTCTGACAGGCTGCATCACTGTCTGGTATGGGGGGGTGGGGGGAGGGGCTACTGCACAGGACTGAAAGAAGCTGCAGAGGGTTGTCCGTTTAGTAGGTTCCATCTTGGGTACTAGCCTACAAAGTACCCAGGGCATCTTCAAGGAGCGGTGTCTCAGAAAGGCAGCATCATTATTAAGGACCTCCAGCACCCAGGGCATGCCCCTTTCTCATTGTTACCATCAGGTAGGAGGTAAAGAAGCCTGAAGGCACACACTCAGCGGTTCAGGAACAGCTTCTTGCCCTCTGCCATCCTATTCCTAAATGGACCTTGAATCCTTTGACACTACCTCACTTTTTAATATATGTTATTTCTGTCTTTTGACGATTTTTAATCTATTATCGTTTTTTTCTTCTATATTATGTGTTGCATTGATCTGCTGCTGCTAAGTTAACAAATTTCACGACACATGCCGGTGATAAGAAACTTGATTCTGATTCTGAAGGCATATGGGCATTGGCCTTCATTCATAGTGGGACTGAGCTCAAGAGCCACAAGATAACTTTGCAGCTCTATTAAACCCTGGTTAGACTACACTTGGAATATTGTGTTCAGTTTTGGCACCTCATCATGGGAAGGATGTGGGAGCTTCAGAGAGGATGCAGAAGAGATATACACGATGCTAAATCAACACGCACAAAATTCTGGAGGAACTCCGCAGGTCAAGCGGCATCTATAGAAAAGTGTAAACAGTCAATGTATCGGGCTGAGACCCTTCATCAGGACTGGAAAGGAAGAGGAAAGGTCAGAGTAAGGTGGTGAGGGGAGGAGAAAAAGCAGCATTTTCACCAGGATGCTGCCTGGATGAGAGAGCACATCTTATGAGGATGTGTTGAGCGAACTAGGGCCTTTCTCTTTGAAGGGAAGGTGGATGAGACGTGATTTGATAGCGGTGTGTAAAGATGATAGGAGGCATAGGTGGAGTGGATAGCCAGAGACTTTCTCCCAGGGCAGAAATGACTAATATGAGCATAGTGGGGATGTCAGAGGTAAGTTTTATAGGCAGAGTGGTGGGTGTGCGGAATGCCCTGTGAGGGGTGGAGGTAGAGGCAGATACATTAAGGACATTTTAAAATCTCTTAGGTAGGCACATGGATGATAGAAATATAAAGGGCTATGTAGGAGGGAGAGTTAGATTGATCTTAAAGTAAGCTAATAGGTTGGCACAATTGTGCGCCAAAGGTGCAGACTCAATATTGAGCAGAGTTCATCTGCCTGAACCCCTTACCCTGAGGAGCTTCAAAGTGTTCAGGTACATTTCAATTTAATAGGAATCTGAAGAAACAATGGAGAAACAGAGAAGAAACAAAATTCAATATGTCAGCTCAGAATCTCACTGTTAGGATTTGCACCTGAATGTCACTATGAGGCCCTCTGTTGGTTAGATGTTGTGTCCCAGCTAGCTATGTGATATGCAAGCCAGGGCAGTATGATATGGCAAGTAAGCTGATAGCCTTGTAGCAAGCTCCCCTTTCCCACACAACTGATCAATCAAAAGGAACAGCTAAGTCCATTACAGTTTGGCATCAGTGGCATTGCAAGAGTTGCCAGTCAGTGTAGGACTGCCTTAGGGACTCCTGCTCTGGATTTTTACAGAGGTTTGAGATCAGAATTTGCTTCTCCTAAATGAGCCACCAACCAAGGCAGATGAGCCCATTTTTCCCAAAGCGACTGGTTTTAAGACAACCGATAACTCCCCTTGCCCCTTCTCCTGTCAGTAGAAATGGTTCTGATGGGTTTAGTAGCTAAGCCACACATGAAGGCCAGGAGCTGGACTTAGTTGTCAGAGGCCATTTGAGGTGCACGCCATTGAGAGCATTGAATAGATAGTGGGAGGAGGGAGCTTATGCCCAGTACCGACTCTGGGATAACAACCTTAAGGAACCACCTGATTGTCACCAACACAATTAAAATGAGATTCCTGCACAGTCTGTGGGTAAGATCAAAAATCAATGTTAGTTCGAGAAATGTAAGCATAAATCCAAAGACTTTCTTCAAGCCCTGAGGCATTGACAACGTCAGTGCTGTTCATCAAGATAAACTGTGTAAGGAAGTTTCAGATTAAAAAATAAGTCATAAACACAAGAGACTTTGCAGAGGCTGGACATCCAGAGCAACACACCCAATATGCTGGAGGAACTCAGCAGGTCAGGTAGCATCTATGGATCTCCGGAAATGGATAAACACTGGATGTTTTGTGCCGAGACCCTTCAACAGGACTGGAAAGGAATGGGGAAAAAGCCAGGAAAAAAAGGTGGGGGGGGGTGGGAAGGGGAAGGAACACAAGTTAGAAGGTGATAGGTGAAGTCAGGTGAGTGGATGAGGGGAAATGAAGTGAGAAGCTGCAAGGTGATAGGTGGAAAAGGTAAAGGGCTGAAGAAGAAAGAAGCTGATAGGACAGAAGGGAGGACCATGGGAGAAAGGGAAGGAGGAGGGGCACCAGAGGGAGGTGATAGGCAGTGGAGGAGAAAAGAAGAGCTGAGAGAGGAGCCAGAGTGGGGAATGGAAGAAAAGGGAAGAGGGAGGGGGAAAATGACTGGAAACATAGAAACATAGAAACATAGAAAATAGGTGCAGGAGTAGGCCATTCGGCCCTTCGAGCTTGCACCACCTTTCAGTATGATCATGGCTGATCATCCAACTCAGAACCCTGTACCTGCCTTCTCTCCATGCCCCCTGATCCCTTTAGCCACAAGGGCCATATCTAACTCCCTCTTAAATATAGCCAATGAACTGGCCTCAACTGTTTCCTGTGGCAGAGAATTTCACAGGTTCACCACTCTCTGTGTGAAGAATATTTTCCTCATCTCGGTCCTAAAAGGCTTCCCCTTTATCCTCAAACTGTGACCCCTCATTCTGGACTTCCCCAACATCAGGAAAAATCTTTCTGCATCTAGCCTGTCCAATTCCTTTAGAATTTTATACGTTTCAATAAGATCCCCCCTCAATCTTCTAAATTCCAGAGAGTATAAGCCTAGTCGATCCAGTCCTCCATCATATGAAAGTCCTGCCATCCCAGGAATCAATCTGGTGAACCTTCTTTGTACTCCCTCTATGGCAAGAATGTCTTTCCTCTGATTAGGGGACCAAAACTGCACACAATACTCCAGGTGTGGTCTCACCAAGGCCTTGTAAACTGCAGTAGTACCTCCCTGCTCCTGTACTCAAATCCTCTTGCTATGAATGCCAGCATACCATTCACCTTTTTCACTGCCTGCTGTACCCGCATGCCCACTTTCAATGATTGGTGTACAATGACACCCAGGTCTCGTTGCACCTCCCCTTTTCCTAATCGGCCATCATTCAGATAATAATCTGTTTTCCTGTTCTTGCCACCAAAGTGGATAACCTCACATTTCTCCACATTAAATTGCATCTGCCATGAATTTGCCCACTCACCTAACCTATCCAAGTCATCCTGCATCCTCTTAGCATCCTTCTCACAGCTAACACTGATGCTCAGCTTTGTGTCATCCACACACTTGGAGATGCTGCATTTAATTCCCTCGTCTAAGTCATTAATGTATATTGTAAACAACTGGCGTCCCAGCACTGAGCCTTGCGGTACCCCACTAGTCACTGCCTGCCATTCTGAAAAGGTCCCGTTTATTCCCACTCTTTGCTTGCTGTCTGCCAACCAATTCTCTATCCACATCAATACCATACCCCCAATACCGTGTGCTTTAAGTTTTCACACTAATCTCCTGTGTGGGACCTTGTCAAAAGCCTTTTGAAAATCCAAATATACCACATCCACTGGTTCTCTCCTATCTACTCTACCAGTTACATCCTCAAAAAATTCTATGGGGTTCGTCAGACATGATTTTCCTTTCACAAATCCATGCTGACTTTGTCCGATGATTTCACCGCTTTCCAAATGTGCGGTTATCACATCTTTGATAACTGACTCTAACATTTTCCCCATCACCGATGTCAGGCTTACCGGTCTATAATTCCCTGGTTTCTCTCTCCCTCCTTTTTTAAAAAGTGGGTTTACATTAGCCACCCTCCAATCCTCAGGAACTAGTCCAGAATCTAAAGAGTTTTGAAAAATTATCGCTAATGCATCCACTATTTCTTGGGCTACTTCCTTAAGCACTCTGGGATGCAGATCATCTGGCCCTAGGGATTTATCTGCCTTTAATCCCTTCAATTTACCTAACACCACTTCCCCACTAACATGTATTTCCCTCAGTTCCTCCATCTCACTAGACCCTCGATGCCCTGCTATTCCCAGAAGATTATTTATGTCCTCCTTAGTGAAAACAGAACCCACGTAGTTATTCAATTGGTCTGCCATGCCCTTGTTCCCCATGATCAATTCACCTCTTTCTGACTGTGAGGGACCTACATTTGTCTTAACCAATCTTTTTCTTTTCACATATCTATAAAAGCTTTTACTGTCAGTTTTTATGTTCCCTCCCAGCTTTCTCTCGTAATCTTTTTTCCCTTTCCTAATTAAGCCCTTTGTCCTCCTCTGCTGAACTCTGAATTTCTCCCAGTCCTCAGGTGTGCCGCTTTTTCTGGCTAATTTGTATGTTTCATATTTGGAATTGATACTATGCTTAGTTTCCCTTGTCAGCCAAGGGTGCACTACCTTCCCTGGTTTATTCTTTTGCCGAACTGGGATGAACAACTGTTGTAGTTCATCCATGGGATCTTTAAATGCTTGCCATTGCATATCCAACGTCAACCCTTTAAATATTATTTGCCAGTCTATCTTAGTAATTCACATCTCATTCCTTCTTTAAGTTCAGAAGCTTTGTTTCTGAATTAACTATATCACTCTCTATCTTAATGAAGAAGTTAGAGAAATTGATGTTCATGCTGTCCGGTTGGAAGCTACCCAGACAGAATATGAGGTTTTGCTCCTCCAGCCTGAGTGAGGCCTCATCATAGCAATTCAATTAAAAACCAAGCTTGTCTTGACTATACCTAGACTTAGAACCATATATTAATGCTATTGACTGTACTCGGAGCTCATTAATTTTGCCAGTAAAAAAAAAAATCAGGTATAGTTTCTGCATGTGACAGAGTTCCTATTACAGTGTTCTATTAAAAACAGAAAAAATTCTAATCTAGCAACCGGAAACAAGAATGGGAAATACATCCCCACTCTACTTATATTTGCCATTTCTGCCCTGGGAAAAGTCTCTGGCTATTCTTTCCATCTCAGCCTCTTATTAGCCTCGGTCAGTGGCTCATCTGGGAGAAGGAAACTTTGATCTCAAATCTCCCCTGCCTTGCAGCTCTACCCACTTATGGGGAAAGGTTCAGGAGGAAATCCCAGGGAAAAATATGGAGCTGGACTTCCTAAGGCAGTTCGTCACTGAGTTTAGTGCTGACTGATGACCCCTGTGATGCCGCTGGTGCCAAACTGAATTGGACTCTGCTGTTCCTTTGGATTCATCAGCTGCGTGGAGAAGGGGAGCCTGCTACTTGGGCCATTAAAACAAGTGTCAAGTCTTTTCAAAGGTAACAGAGTTTCTAATATGGCATTCCATTAAAAAAACAGAAAGAATACTAATCTAGCAATCAGAAACCAGAATAGAAAATACTGGAAAAAAATGCTAGGCAGCATCTGTGAAAAGAGAAACAGAATTAACGTTCTGATGAAAGTTCTTTAATCCGAGACATTAACAAGTGTTTTCTTTGCAAAGAGACACCAAAGACTTCAGATGCTGCAACCTGAGGTAAAATTAAAATCACTGGAGCAGCTCAGGCAGCATCTATGGAGGGAAAGAGTTGGCATTTCAGTTCAAGAAAGACCCTTCATGAGGACTTCCTGATTATAGAGCTGATTTTAGTCACTTAATCATAGCAAAAATCAATTGGTTTCATTTTAATGTGATTGAATTTCCAGTCAGGGGGAAATTAACTGCTTTTCAGACTTATGTTAGCTGAAGTTTCGGGATGATATTTGAAACCTAGAAGGATACAGAAGCTCTGGGCAAAATGTAGTCATAGCACAAACTTCACAAGTGACCCACCTGCCCCATCTGCAGATGAATCTGGCGTTTGAAGATTGGCCTTTTTGGCACTTCAAAATTGACAAACATAGATTTTAAATTAGCTGAAAGGAAGGTTTGGACAAACTTGGCAGAGGCTGAGGAAGATATGGTAGAAGTTAATAGTCATAGAGTCATAGACCACCACAGCACAGAAACAGGCACTTCAGCCCATCTAGACATGACAAATTACTTACCTGCCTAGTCCCATTGATCAGAACTCAGACCACAGCCCTCCATTCCTCTCCCATCCATGACCCTATCCAAATTTCTCTTAAGTGTTGAAATCGAACCTGCATCCGCCACTTCTGCTGGCAGCTAGTTCCACATTCTCACCACCCTCTGACTGAAGAGGTTCCCCTCATGTTCCCCTTAAACATTTCACCTTTCACCCTTAGCACATGACCTCTAGTTCTCGTCTTAACAAACCTCAGTGGGAAAAAGCCTTCTTGCATTTATCGTATTTATATCTCTCATAATTTTGTATATCTCTATCAAATCTCCCCTCATTCTTCTACGCTCCAGGGAATGAAGTCCTAAACTGTTCAATCTTTCCCTGTAACTCAGCTCCTCCAGTCCTGGCAACATCCTTGTAAATTTTCTCTGCACTCTTTCCAATCCTATTGATATTTTTTCTGTAGGTAAGTGACCAAGACTGCACATAATACTCCAAATTAAGCCTCACTAATGTCTTATACAACTTCAATATAACATCCAAGCTGCTGTACTCAATACTTTGATCTATGAAGGCCAAAGCACCAAAAGCTTTCTTTCCAACCCTGTCTACTTGTGACACCCCTTTCAAGGAATTATGGATCCGTATTTCCAGATCCCTCTGTTCTATGGCACCACTCCTCGGTACCCTACTGCTCACTGTGTCAGTCACTGGTTTTCCCTCTCAAAGTCCAACACCTAACACTTGTCTGCATTAGAATCCATCTGCAGTTTTCAGCCCATTTTTCCGCTGGTTCAGATCCTGCTGCAAGTGTTGACAGTCTCATTCACAGTCTACTACACCACCAATCTTGCTGTTATTCACAAATTTGCCAATCCAGTTTACCACATTATCATCCACTTTGTTGATATAGATGCCAGACAACAATAGGCCCAGGACTGATCCCTGCAGCATACCACTAGTCACAGGCCTCTAGTCAGAGAGGCAAGTACTCTCTGGCTTCTCCTGCTAAGCCATTATCTATTCCAATTTACTACCTCATCTTGGATGCCAAGCATCTTGGTCAACCTCCCATGTGGGGCATTGTCAAAGGCCTTGCTAAAGTCCATGTAAGCAGCCTTGCCTTCATCCACTTTCCTGGTAACTTCCTCGATAAATTCTATAAGATTGGTTAGACATCACAAACCAAACCCAAAGCTATGCTGACTATCCCGAATCAGGCCCCGTCTATCCAAATACTTATATCCAGTTTCTTAGAATAGCATCCAATAACATAGCCACTGTGGATATCGGGTTTACTGGCCGATAATTTCCTGGTTTATTTTCAGAGCCTTTCATAAACAATAGAATGATATTAGCTATCCTCCAATCGTCCAGCAACTCACCCGTGGCTAAAGATGTTTTAAGTATCTGCTAGGGCCCCCACAATTTCTGCACCATCCTCCCACAGGATCTGAAGTTATTTTTTCAGGCCCTGGGATTTATTCAACCTAATTTGCTTCAACACAGCAAACACCTCCTCCTCCAATCTGTACATGGTTCAATATCTCCTTATAGCCTCTGTGTCATTCTCCCCAGTAAATATGGATGCAAACAATCCATTTAAGATCGCCACCATTTCTTTCAGCTCCATGCATAGGTGATCACTCTGATCTTCCAGAGGACCAGTTTTGTCCCTTTCTATCTTTTTGCCCTTAATATATATCTGGAGAAGCCCTTGGGATTCTCTTTCACCTTGTCCACCAGAGCAACCTAGTGCCTTCTTTTAGCCCTCATGATTTCCTTCTTAGGTGTTCTCTTGCATTTTTTATACTCCTCGAGTATCGTATTTGTTTCTTCTGCCCTATACCTGCTACGTACCTCCTTCTTTTTCTTAACCAAGGGCCCAATATCTCTCAAAAACCGAGTTTCCATAAAACTGTTTCATTTGCCTTTTATTCGGACAGATACATGCAAACTCTGTACTCTCAAAATTCACATTTACAGACCCCCCACCTACCAAGTACACCTTTGCCTGTACTTGTCAGTCCAAATCCACACTTGTCAGATCCTTTCTGATACCATCAAGATCAGCCTTTCTCCAATTTAGAATCTCAACTCAAAGACCAGTGCTACCCTTCTCCATAATTAGCTTGAAACTAATGACATGATGATAACTAGATGCCAAGTGCTCCCCCACAGAAACTTCAGTCACTTGCTCTGTCTCATTCCCTAAAAGAGATTAGTATCACATTCTCTCTAGTTGGGACCTTAATGAACTGATTAAGGAAACTTTCCTGAACACATTTAATCTCATCCCAGCTCTATCCCTGCAAGTTGGATAGCCTGAATATCGATTTCTCCTTCAGGAAAAAAAAACAAATTCCCTCCACATCCCCTCTTCTTTCTCCCCACTCTGGCCTCTTAACTCTTCTCATCTGCCTATCAACCCCCTGAGAACTCTCTTCCTTCCCTTTCTCCTGTGGTCCACTGTCCTTTCCTGTCAGATCTCTTCTTTGCCAGCCCTTTATCTTTCCCATCCACCTGGCTTCACCAATCACCTTCTCGCTATCCTCCTTCTTCCCCTCCCCCCACCTTTTTATTCTGGCGTCTTCCCCTTTCCTTTTCAGTCCTGAAGAAGAGTCTCGGCCTGAAACATTGACTGTTTATTTATTCCCTTAGATGCTGCCTGGCCTGCTGAATTTCTCCAGTATTTTGTGTGTATCCCATCTAGCCCTTTTACAGTATACAATAACATTATAAGGGATATAGATAGGATGGATAGGCAGAATCGTATTCCCAGGGTGGAAAGATGATATGCTGGAGGTCATAGCTTTAAGTCAATTGGGGCAAGGTTGAAAGGAGATGTATAAGGCATGTTTTACACGTGGACTGATGAGTGCCTGGAAAACACTTCCTGGGAAAGTGGTGGAGTAACATTCAATAGCAATGCTTAAGAATATTAGACAGGTGCATACAGTATACAACCATGGGACAGGGAGATGTTGACCATGTGCAGGTAGATGAGACTAGTTCAGCTTGGCATCATCTTCCACATAGGTATCCTGGGCTGAAGGACGTATTCCTAGGCTGTGCTGTTCTCTGTTCTAAATCATCCTTTATCCTGAGGGACAGCTTATAGAAGTTATCTGTAACTGAAACCAAAGAATCGGACTCCAGACTTGACTCCTTAACATCTGTTTTTTTGGGTAGTGCTGATCTACTCAAGTACCATGTGCAACGCACTATATACATTTTCAACATGGCTCATCCTTAATAGCAAGGTGAAAAGGAGGATCAGTGCTCTTGTATGGAAGAAAGATATGGAGTGCCAAATTGTGACACCAACTAGTGTGGACTGCTGAGGTGACGCTAAGCAGTGCTTCATATTAAGGAGGACCCTCCAATGGTTTGTTTAAAGACATTTCAATTACTTGCTGCTTGATTTGGTTTCAGGGAAATATTCCTTGCATTTTGCAGGTCACTCCACAACCCCTAAAGAGTACAGAAATGTTGTGGTAAAAGTGAGGATTGTATCCTGACCTCTAAACTTTAACCATACCCAGACATGAGTTCCATTTCTTCTGGGCATCAACACAATGAATAGAATAAGGAGGAGTTGAAATTTAGGAGGAGGAAGTCTGCAGACAGAAACTCAGTCCCTGACTATGCTTTCTACCATCTTTATGTCAGGAGTACGATGAAATACCCTCAGTTTTCCGTGTGGAATTTCCAGCAAGGCAAGGGGTAAAGTAGAGTACTGACAGAACAGAGTGCAATTTGTACAGTCTTTTCAGTGTGTGGAAGTTCACTAAAGATGATAAACTGACAGAGACAATGTGCAGATGTAATCCTCTCAACAGGGTTCATATACAAACTTCGCTCGTTAGCTCACTCCGCTTACAGTCATGTGACTCAGCGGTAAGAAGACTATCCTTCATAAACAATATACATCTAGGGTTGGTATGATTTGGGGTTCAACTGAACAGGAACATTGTGACTTCCAATTAAAGGAACCTTGATTTGAGCGAATGCTGTGTAAACACTGGCCATACACAATTATCTGGCACCAAGAAATAACACATCACACTCTGCATAAAATTAGAATTTATAAATTATATCATTATATTTATTCATTTCTGCTTTCTCTAACAGTTAATAGGAAAAAGAAAAAGAAAAAAAAATATAAGGGCCCATTACAGTTAAACCAGTCTATATGTGCACATAAACATTGGAGTTCGTTCCTGTAGGGGTTTGGTATACCACTTTATTCAACACCAATCACAGGTTGAACCTCCCTTCATGGACTCCTTTGTCTCACAAATCACTCCTTGTATTAATGTCTTTCCTTCAGATTGGATCCTCCCAATCCTCTCTTCTTTGCATCTCCTGCCAAAAGTACACATACCTGACTACTGTCCATCAGCAATCTCCTTCTACCCAGCTCTCTTTAGAACCTTTTCTCTGCCCTAATATCCTGATTGGCTGACACAACATTCCAAAGTTGGACAACATGGCTCCTTATCTTTAGCCAAAACCAAAACACTCTCAACAGTAGGGCACACTGCTTTTACAGAAACTGCTAAAATAAAATACCTCACAGCATAGCAGTAGAAATCTTAAACAGGGCATGGCACAGACATAGTGCAGTCATCCATCAAGAATACAGCCCTTGAAAGCCCAGCTCAATTATACACCAGCCTTTTCTGAACTTCAGAACCAAGGCCAATTGTGATAAGAAGACAAGATAAAGATGCAAATGAAGGATACAAGGCACACACTGATAAGTGTACTGTTACTTCACAAACTCTGAGGTATTATGGACTATTTTTAATTAGTTATTAACACCTCAGACATGTATTATGATTGGCACTTAAGTTTGCAAATGAAGGGATTGTTAAGTGCACAAAGTTTCTATTGGATTAATATCTGTATCCTACTTGTCCATAAAAAGGCATTTCTTTGTTCAAATTTCAGAGCAGGTCAGTGACCAGTGCAGAGCTGCTCTCCTTGTGCACAAGTTAATTAAGTGATGATTAAGAAACGTGTGCAAGTTGTTAGAGTTCCTTTAATCGGTGATGACATCTGGATGAGTGAATCTCCAACGGGACATTAGAATCTCTGCATTGTTACATTAACATGAACACCACTACATTAAGCAATGAACACAAAATGGTGCTTCTTTCGTGTGTGTTACTCAAGATTTCCAGCATCTACAGAATCTCTCGTGACTATTAGTTAAATGACTTAGATGTAAACATAGCAGGTATGATTGGTAAATTTTCAGATGACACAGAAATTGGTAGCATTGTCAATTGCACGGAGGGTTGTCTTAGGTAATAGAATGATATTGGTTAGTCAATAAGTTAGGCAGGACAATGGCAGATGGATTTTAATCCTGATATGTAAGAGTTAAGGCACATTGAAAGGTCTAATAAGGTGGCAGGGTGGAGATACATCTCTACCAAAGGAGGTGTAAGTTTCTCCTTCCCACCGCTCACCCGCAAGACACCACTGGAATAACAGAGCAACACACAAGGAAGCGGTATGTTGACCTTTATTGCAACAGGATCCGAGACGAAGAGCAAGAATGTCTGACTGGACTTGAAAGTGCCCAGATGAGACCATACCCGGAATATTTAGCAGCCTATTGCTGTTTCTTTTATGTTTAAAGTCCTCACATTTCTCATTCTGCTAATGCTAATCTTAATAAGAAAACAATTAGGCTAATGTGTCTGGGGTTCTTGCTCTTCGTCACGGATCCTGTTGCAATAAAGGTCTGGGGTTCCAGGGGTACATTTGTAATGGTTTAAGTAACTAGCCATTCTCCCAGCTGACTGGATTACACTAGAGACATGGCACAGAAGCAAACCTCGTGGTTCACATATTCTCTGTCAAATTTTATGCTCCACCAGAGACACCTTCTGTCTTTCCTCATCTTAATCTTTCAACATGGCCTGATGTTCCATTCACCCTTCTCTGAAATGCATCAAAAAATTACTTCAGCCACTCCCAGCGAGACTGATTCCACATTCTCAATACTCTTCAGTTGTGTTTGCTTGAATATCTCGTTGAACTTCTTTGCAGGCTGTCTGAGGAGATATAGCAGTGTAGCATTTAGCCTGACACTTTACAATGCTAGCCAGCAGATTTTCATTCTTTGGTGGGAAGGATTCTGGAGTCAGATATCATATCAAGAATGAGCTCATTAAAGTTCCACATTAGCCTAACTCTTTTCTTATTAAGATTAGCATTAGCAGAATGGGAAATGTGAGGACTTTAAACATAAAAGAAACAGCGAACTTTCAAATCCAGTCAGACATTCTTGCTCTTCGTCACGGATCCTGTTGCAATAAAGGTCAACATACGATTTCCTTGTGTGTTGCTCTGGATTTCCAGAATCTGCAGAATCTCTTGTGTTTGCTAGTTCCTTTCCTAATTGTTTTGCTCTATCTGCATATTAACCTACAATGATTCCTGTCGTCAACATCCTTCAATCTCTCACCATTTAACAAAAAATACTCTGCCTTTTCTGTACCTCACATTATTCTGCATTATTTTCTGTCTGTCGCATCCTCAGTCATTCAACCCAACCTTCTCCAGTGTTTCAACTTGGAGTAATGATTGCACTTCCCTTTTGATTTATTTATTACAGTTATGTTTCAAAAGAGTTCTGAGTTTTCCCCGATTTTTATTAAAAGCAAGATATTGTTGGTTTGACTGGCTCTAGCACATGCACGAAGATGAATAGCTCTCGAGAATGTTTCAACGATCTTCTAAGGCAATTCAAAATCATTGAGGCAGGCAGAGACCAAAGAGCCTAGGGTATAAAAGAGCAAAGCAGGGAGATAGATCCCATCAGGAACTGTCTGTATTCTGCAGGCAAGTCTGAAAGAATAAATTAGTATTTTACTATGTGAGACATGCAAAGCTCATGCAGCAGTGAAAAGCAGCAATGATAAAAAGGGAGAGAGCTGGAGAAAATGAGGTGGGATCACAGAGGTTGTTAGGATATGAAATATCTTGAATAATGACAGAAACAGGATGTGGAATATGGAACTGATGAAAAGTGATAAATATTCTGAAAAACTCTGCCACTGGGTTCGCAAACCAACAAGAAACACCCCTATTACATCTTCAGACTATATTTTCTTCTTCTCATCTTGCACTAATGTTGCTATGTTTACTTTGTCATCCAAATAATATAAAATTTATGTTCACTTAAGTTTAAAGTAATTTGAATGTCAAACTTCTGGAATATTTGTTATTATTTGTGGTAATAGTACTCTATAAGTTGTGCAGGTTATATGCACTGTGTTGTACAATTTGGTCTGGAGGAGCAATGTTTCATTGGGTAGTGTACATGTATAGATTTGAATGACAATAACCTTGTACTTGAATTTATGTTTGTAATGCATTGTGCTGCTACTGCTGCAAAAAGTTAGTTTTGATGGCATTTATACCCTGGGAATGCATATCTATGACAATAAACGTGAATGACTTGAACTTTAGAGAATTTGTAGAAGTAGATTTAAAGATTTTGTTTACTTTTTTGACCTCAATAAGCAAATTGATTAGGTAATTATCATATTGTTATTTGTTGGAGATTGCTGTGCCCTATTGGCTACCATATTTCCTATTTAGAACAGCAACAGTACTTCAGGAATGCCGAATTGGCAATGGAACTCAGATAGATAGATATACTTTATTGATTCCGAGGGAAATTGGGTTTCGTTACAGCCGCGCTAACCAAGAATAGAGCGTAAATATAGCAATACAAAAACTCACAAACAATCAAACAACAAAATGCAAACTATGCCAGATGGAAAATAAGTCCAGGACCAGTCTATTGGCTCAGGGTGTCTGACCCTCCACGGGAGGAGCTGCAAGTTCCATGGCCACAGGCAGGAACGACCTCCCGTGCTGCCCAGTGTTGAATCTTGGTGGAATGTGGCCAAAGTCCAACAGTAAAAAGTTCAATATCCGGTCTACAAACACGTTCCTTGATCGTAATATGATCCGGATTGCACCATCTGTTGTTAACCAGATCAGAAAGCACCCAACTCCTTTACGCTTACCGCTCTCAGTGCACCTCCAGTGCAATATTCCAACTCCTTGAAATATTGTAAAGTCATGAAAGACGCTACAAAAATTCCAGGCATTTTTTTGTGCACGAGCATTGGTATCAATATTGGTTTTTTATGGTCGTATCTGCCAAGTAAAAAGCTTACTGTTCACACAGATCAAATCATTACGCAGTGCATTTAGGCAGAACAAAGTAATGCAGAATAACGTGTAACAGCTACAGAGTAAGTGCAGTGTCACTAGACAAATGAGTGAAAGAACTTAATGAGGTAGATTGTGATGTCTAGAGTCCATCGTATCTTACGAGAAGTCTATTCAAGAACTTGATAGCAGTGGAATAGAAGCTTTCCTTCAGCTTGGTGTTATGTGCTGTCAGACTTTTGTATCTTCTACTGGGTGCGAGGGGGGAGAACAAAGAACGTCCAGGGTGTGTGGCTCTTTAATTATGCTGGCTGCTTTAATGAGGCAGCAAAAAGTATAGAGAGAGTCCATAGAGGGAAGAATAGTTCCCGTAATGTGTCCATAAGCCTCTAAAATTTCTTGCTGTCTCATGCAGCATAGTTGCCACACCAAGCTGTTACGCATCCAGATAGAATGATTTCTATGGTGCATGCAAAAATAATTGGTGGAACACCAAATATTATTAACATAGGATTGGTTTTCAGATATCAACTGGATATTCTCCATGGAGTAGTGAGAACGTGGAAGTTGCTACCCCAAATAGTTGTGGTGACTTGTAAACCTGTTTTAAAGGGAAAACTGGCTTAACAAAAGGGGTAAGAGAAGGGGAGACTGTGCTTTGGATTTTAGGGGAAATGATTGTCATGGTAGGTTGGGTCAAGATATCTGTGTCAGTTCCATGGAACTGTAGTAGTAGTGCGATCACTTGGGTCGAGTATAATGTTCTCCTGAGGGGTTCCTACCTCAGTGGAGAATGCCCGAGCATGACTTTGTTTAATGTGGAGACTGATACACCGGCAGCCACCACAAGCTTTCTGGCAGGTTGGGGTCTGAGTCCAGTGGCATGACGTGCAAGATGACTGGGGACCCTTGACTGTGGTAGCTTTCCTCCACCTTCATTGCCATTGTGACGTGTCACCAACTTCCGCCAGCTGCGCCGTTGAGGGCTTGATTGGATCGCTCTTTGACTGGAACATCCACCTTGACCTTGCCGCCATGTTTGACCCTACCAGGAGCTGAGCTCCAGGCAGTGGCATCGCTCCTGAGATCTCAGGAAATCACAAGCTTTGCCACCTCAAGAAGGTGACGATCCATAGAGCTGTGTGCTAGGGGAGAATGAAGGGAAGAGAGTTAATTGGAGAGTTCATTCAGACAAATGAGAAACAGCTTAAAAAGTATACTCTAATTTAGAATACTTAAAATAATCTAAACGACAAATTTAAAAACAATACTGGGAACTAGATGATTTGCCAACTAAGCTGATTATAATCTTCTAATATGTAAAAGCAAACAATTACACTGTAAGTGCTGTAGGAATTCGAACTTGTAATTTACACCAGAGGCAGTCTCTGTATTTTTCACTTGTATTGGATACAGGAAGTAATTAAAAGGGGATAAATGCATCTCACCCTAACCATGGACTTTTTACTCTCCTCCCATCTGGTAGGTGCTACAGGAGCCTCCGCTCCCGCACCAGCAGGCACAGGAAGAGCTTCTTCCCTGAGGCTGTGACCCTGCTGAACCTCACATCACAGCGCTAAGCAGTATTGCACCCATATTGTACTGTCTCAGTACTTTTATATTTGTGTGCTGTAGCACTTTTTATTCGCAGTTATTTTGTAAATAACACTATTCTTTGCATTTCTGGTTGGATGCTAACTGCATTTCCTTGGCTTTGTATCTGTACTTGGACAATGACAATAAAGTTGAATCTAATCTAATCTAATAAAGGCATAGGCTTAGCTTCTAGGGATCTGTATTTATCTTTACCTTCAGGAATTGTTGAATTTTAAACCAAGCAAAACTTTAGGCATGGAACATTCCATTCAGTCTTACTCAATATGAAAATGATGAATCTTGAAATTAAGTACTGCAATGTGTACTTGTGAAGAAGGCGAATGCAATGTTGGCATTCATTCCTAGAGGTATAGAATTTAGGAGCAGGGATGTGATGTTGAGGATCTATAACGCACTCATGAGACCACACTTGGAATATTTTGTGCAGTTTTGGGCTCCTTATTTTAGAAAGGATATACTGACATTGGGGAGGGTTCAAAGAAGATTCACAAGAATGGTTCCAGGAATGAAAGGGTAACTGTATGAGGAATATCTAGCAGCTCTTGGACTATATTCCCTGAAGTTCAAGAGAATGAGGGGGAGATCTCATAGAAACATTTCGAATGTTAAAGGGCCTGAAAAGGTTAGATATGGCAGTTATTTCCCATGGTAGGCGACTCTAGGACAAGAGGGCATGACTTCAGGATTGAAGGACGTCCATTTAGAACTGAGGTACGGAGAAATTACTTTAGTCAGAGGGTGGTAAATCTGTGGAATTTGTTGCCATGAGCAGCTATGGAGCCAAATCGTTGGGTTTATTTAAGGCAGAGATAGATAGGTTCTTAATTAGCCAGGGCATCAAAGGGTATGGCTGGAAGAATTGGATCAGCCTGATTAAATGGCAGAGCAGACTCGATAGACCAGATGGCCTACTTCTGCTCCTATATCTTATGGTCTTAAGAATTCTATTTGTCACATAGTAATTAAATACTTCCCTTTATATAGTAAAGTATCTTTATTTCAGCAGCAGAAGGTAATCTACTGCTGGCGGATATGCTCTGGAAAACATATACCTCAATGCAAGTTGAAGATCCAAGACATCTCGTCTCGCTGGCCAAGAGATCATCTTAGCCAGGATTAGCTTAAACACGTGGTCAAACATGCCTCCTCTGCTGATTGAAAGACTATAAGATATAGGAGCAGAATTAGGTCATTTGGCCGATCAAGTCTGCTCCGCCATTTCGTCATGGCTGATCCATTTTCTCTCTCAGCCCTAATCTCCTGCCTTCTCCACATATCCCTTCATGCACTGATCAAACAAAAATCTATCAACCACTGCCTTCAATATATAACTTGGTGTCCACAGCCGTGAACCTCCTTTGAACCCTCTCTCAGCACATCCTTTCTTACATAAGGGGCCCAGAACTGCTCACAGTACTCCAAGTGAGGTCTCACCAGTGTTTTGTAAAGCCTCAACATTACATCCTTGTGTTTATATTATAGTTCTCTCAAAATAAATATAGCTCTTCAGTTCGGCAGGAGGAGAAGGTGGCGGCGCTTGGAGGTTCATGGCAGGGAGAGTTCCTCCCTTCTGCCGCCTGTGTGAGAAGATGAGTCTATCGGGACTTTGAGACTTTTTTTTTTACCGTGTCCATGGTCTGTTCTTTATCAAATTATGGTATTGCTTTGCACTGTTGTAACTATATGTTATAATTATGTGGTTTTGTCAGTTTTAGTCTTGGTTTGTCCTGTGTTTTCTTGTGATATCATTCTGGAGGAATGTTGTAACATTTTTTAATGCATACATTTCGAAATGACAATAAACAAGGACTGAGTGTCCTCATAATCTAATCTAAATACTAACATTGCCTCTGCCTTCTTCACCAACAACTCAACCTGCAAATTAATCCTACATGAGGGCTCCTAAGTTTCTTTAAACCTCAGATTTTTGAATTTTCTCTTCATTTTGAGAAATAATCTGCACTTTCATCTCTTCTACCAAAGTGTATGACCATACACTTCTTGACACTGTATTCCATCTGCCACTTTTTTGCCCATTTTTTCCAAATCTGTCTAAGTCCTTCTGTAGCCTCTCTACTTCCTGAAAACTATCTGACCCTCCACCTATCTTCATATTATCTGCTAAATTGGCCTCAAGGCCATCAATTCCATCATCCAAGTCCTTGACATATACCATAAAAAGAAGCAGACCTAACATAGACCCCTCTGGAACACTACTGGATATGGTCTACAAATTACAATAAACATATGACCATATAACAATTACAGCACGGAAACAGGCCATCTCGGCCCTTCTAGTCCGTGCCGAACGCTTACTCTCACCTAGTCCCACCGACCTGCTCTCAGCCCATAACCCTCCATTCCTTTCCTGTCCATATAGCTATCCAATTTAACTTTAAATGACAATATCGAACCTGCCTCTACCACTTCTACTGGAAGCTCATTCCACACAGCTACCGCTCTCTGAGTAAAGTAGTTCACCCTTGTGTTGCCCCTAAACTTTTGCCCCTTAACTCTCAACTCATATCCTCTTGTTTGAATCTCCCCTACTCTTAATAGAAAAAGCCTATCCAAGTCAACTCCATCTATCCCCCTCATAATTTAAAATACCTCTATCAAGTCCCTCCTCAACCTTCTACGCTCCAAAGAATAAAGACCCAACTTGTTCAACCTTTCTCTGTAACTTAGGTGCTGAAACCCAGGTAACATTCTAGTAAATCTTCTCTGTACTCTCTCTATTTTGTTGACATCTTTCCTATAATTCAGTGACCATAACTGTACACAATACTCCAAATTTGGCCTTACAAATGCTTCGTAAAATTTTAACATTACATCCCAACTCCTATACTCAATGCTCTGATTTATAAAGGCCAGCATACCAAAAGCTTTCTTCACCACCCTATCCACATGAGATTCCACCTTCAGGGAACTATGCACCATTATTCCTAGATCCCTCTGTTCTACTGCATTCTTCAGTGCCCTACCATTTACCACGTATGTTCTATTTTGATTAGTCCTACCAAAATGTAGCACCTCACACTTATCAGCATTAAACTCCATCTGCTAGATTTCAGCCCACTCCTCCAACTGGCCTAAATCTCTCTGCAAGCTTTGAAAGCTTACTTCATTTTGCACAACACCACCTATCTTAGTATCATCTGCATACTTATTAATCCAATTTACCAACCCATCATCCAGATCATTACTGTATATGACAAACAACATTGGACCCAGTACAGATCCCTGAGGCATACCAAAAGTCACTGGCCTCCAACCTGACAAACAGTTATCCACCACTACTCTCTGGCGTCTCCCATCCAGCCATTGTTGAATCAATTTTACTACTTCAATATTAATACCTAACGATTGAACCTTCCTAACTAACCTTCCATGTGGAACCTTGTCAAAGGCCTTACTGAAGTCCATATAGACAACATCCACTGCTTTCCTCTCGCCAACTTTCCTAGTAATCTCTTCAAAAAATTCAATAAGATTTGTCAAACATGACCATCCACGCACAAATCCATGTTGACTGTTCCTAATTAGACCCTGTCCAGGTAATGATATATACTATCTCTACTATCCATTAATTTACCCACCACTGACGTCAAACTTACAGGCCGATAATTGCTAGGTTTACTCTTAGAACTCTTTTTAAACAATGGAAAAACATGAGCAATACGCCAATCCTTCGGCACCATCCCCATTCCTAATGACATTTGAAACAATTTCTGTCAGAGCCCCTGCTATTTCTATACGAACTTCCCTCAAGGTCCTAATGAATATCCCGTCAGGGCCCAGAGACTTTATCCACTTTTATATTCCTTAAAAGTGCCAATACATCCTCTTCTTTAATCATCACAGTTTCCATAACTTCCCTACCGGTTTCCCTTACCTTTCACAATTCAATATTCTTCTCCTTAGTGAATACCAAAGAAAAGAAATTGTTCAAAATCTCCCCCATCACTTTTGGTTCCACACATAGCCGTCCACTCTGATTCTCCAAGGGCCAATTTTATCCCTCACTATCCTTTTGCTATTAATATAACTCTAGAAACCCTTTGGATTTATTTTCACCTTACTTGCCAAAGCAACCTCATATCTTCTTTTAGCTTTTCTAATTTCTTTCTTAAGATTCTTTTTATGTTCTTTATATTCCTCAAGCACCTTATCTACTCCATGCTGCCTATATTTATTGTAGATCTCTGTCTTTTTCCGAACCAAGTTTCCAATATCCCTTGAAAACCATGGCTCTCTCAAACTTTTAACCTTTCCTTTCAACCTAACAGGAAGATAATGATTCTGTACCCTCAAAATTTCACCTTTAAATGACCTCCATTTCTCTATTACATCCTTCCCATCCCAATCCACTCCTTCTAAATCTTTTCGTATCTCCTCACAGTTAGCCTTTCTCCAATCAAAAATCTCAACCCTGGGCCCAGACCTATCCTTCTCCATAATTATATTTAAACTAATGGTATTGTGATCACTGGACCCAAAGTGCTCCCCAGCACATACCTCCGTCACCTGACCTCTCTCATTCCCTAACAGAAGATCCAACACTGCCCCTTCTCTAGTTGGTACCTCTATGTATTGCTGCAAAAAACTATCCTGCACACATTTTACAAACTGCAAACCATCCAGTCCTTTTACCGTATGGGCTTCCCAGTCTATGTGTGGAAAATTAAAATCTCCCGCAATCACAACCTTGTGCTTACTACAAATATCTGCTTTCTCCTTACAAATTTGCTACTCCAGTTCTCGCTCCTCATTAGGTGGTCTATAATACACCCCTGTAAGTGTTACTACACCTTTCCCATTCCTCAATTCCATCCAAATAGCGTTGCTAGACAAGTCCTCTAATCAATCCTGTCAGAGCACCGCTGTAATATTTTCTCTGACAAGCAATGCAACACTTCCCCCCTTGTCCCTCTAATTCTATCATACCCGAAGCAATGAAATCCAGGAATATTTCATTGCCAATCACACCCCTGCAACCATGTTTCACTAATAGATACAACATCATACTTCCAGGAATCCATCCATACTCTAAGCTCATCCACCTTTCTTACAATGCTCCTAGCATTAAAATAAATGCATTTAAGAAATTTTCCACCTCTTACTCTCTGTTTATCACTAACCGTGCATACAACTTTACTATCTCCTTTTTCTTCCTTCTCCCCTACATCTGTTCCTACACTCTGGTTCCCCTCCCCCCTTGTATCTAGTTTAAATCCACTGGAGCCTCTCTAGCAAACCTACCTGCAAGAATATTTGTCCCCCTCCAGTTCAGGTGTAAACCGTCCAGCTGGAACAGGTCCCACCTTCCCTGGAAAGCTGCCCAGTTATCTATAAATCTGAAGCCCTCCCTCCTGCACCATGTCTTCAGCCACATGTTGATCTGCACTATCTTACTATTTCTAAACCCGCCTACACGTGGGTCTGGTAGCAATCCTGAGATTGTTATCCTGTCCTTTAACTTGGTGCCTAACTCCCTAAACTCACCTTTCAGGACCTTCTCACTCTTCCTACCCATGTCATTGGTCTCTACATGGACCACAACATCCGGCTGCTCACCCTCCCTCTTGAGAATGCTGAGAACTCGATGAGAGATATCGCGGACCTTGGCACCATGGAGGCAACAGACCATCCGGGATTCTCGATCTCTTCCACAGAACCCCTTATCTGTCCCCCTGACTATCGAATCCCTTATCACTACTGCTCTCCTCTTTTCCATCCTTCCCTTCTGAGCTAAGGGTCCCATCTCAGTGCCAGAGACGCAACCACTGCAACTTGTCCCTGGTAGGTCGTCCCCATCAACAGCATCCAAAACGATGTACTTATTGGTGGGAGTGGCCACAGGGGTGCTCAGCTCATTCTGTCAATTCCCCTTCCCTCTCTTGACAGTCACCCAGCTACCTGTCTCCTGACTCTTAAGAGCTATCTCTCTGTAACTTCTGTTTATTTCTGCCTCTGCCTCACGAATGATCCGAAGTTCATCCAGCTCCAGCTCCAGTTCCCTACCTCGGTTTGTCAGGAGCTGCAGCTGGATGCACCTTTTACAGGTTTAGTCATCAGGGGCAACTGTGCTTGCCCTGACTTCCCACATACTACAAACTACAACTGCCCTAACTGCTGCCTCTATTACCTACTCTTAAGGTAATTAAATTAATTAAAGGAGTGAAGCTCGTCCTCAGCCTCTGCTCGCTGAAGCTTCTCAAGCCAAAGCCTTCCTACTCTGTCTCCCTCTACTCCGTCACCCGCTCCGTTAATCTGCTCACTTTTTAACTCTCCTGCTGCCTCATGGTCTGACTTTCATGCATTTGCACAGTCACGCCCCATTCAACCGCCAAAGAAATGACCGATCCTTCTCAATCTGCTCGCTTTTTAACTCTCCTGCTGCCTCACGGTCCGACTTTCACGCACTTGCGCAGTCGTGCCCTGTTCAACCGCTGAAGAAATGACAACGGGAAATAGAAAATGCATGCCAAAAGGCAATATTACAATGGTCATGAGGGATCTTAATATGCAGGTAATTGGGAAAATAAGGTTGGTGCTTGATCCCAAGAGAGAGAATTTCTAAGAATGCCCTTGAGATGGCTGTTTAGAGCAACTCATGGTTGAGCCCACTAGGGGACTCTAGATTGGGTATCGTGCAATGCACCAGAATTGATTAGAGAGCTTAAGGTAAAGGAACCCTTAGGGGTATTATCATAATGTGACAGAATTGACCCTGCAATTTGAGAAGGAGAAGCTAAAGTCAGCTGCATCAAGATTACAGTGGAATGAAGGGAATTACAGAGGCATGAGAGAAGAGCTGGCCAAAATTGATTAGAAACAAACACTAGCAGGGATGACAGCAGAACAACAATGGCTGGAATCTCTGGGAGCACTTCAGAGGGAGCAGGATATATACATTCTTAAGAGGAAGAAGTATTCAAAAGCCAGGATAACACAACCATGGTCGAGAAACAAAGTCAAAGCCAACATAAAAGCCAAAGAGAGGGCTTATAATAGAGCAATAATTAGTGGGAAGTTAGAGAAGTGGGAAGCTATTAGAAGCCAAAAGGAGGTTATTTAAAAAGCTATAAAGAAGGAAACGACAGAATTCCAAGACAAGCTAGCCAATAATATTGATGAGGATACCAAAAGTTTCTTCAGATGCATAAAGTGTAAAAGAGAGGTGAGAGTAAATATTGCACCAGTGGAAAATGACCCTGGAGAGATAGTAATGGGCAATGATGGCTGGGGTAGGGGTAGAGGCAGAAGACTTTAATATTAATTAGTAATGACTTGTCAGGAGTCATTTTTGGGGTATGACCCTAAAGGACATAATTTCTGATGACTTGCCAGGCATCATCCTAAAGGTCACAATTTATATTAAACCGAATGCATCTTACGATTTCTTAGAAAATATTTTATGTTTCACAGTTGGCAGGTTTTATAATCTAAATAGTCAGACCTGATTCAGACACATTATTTCAAACCTGTGGCACAATTAGTGGAGCTGTAGCTGTGCAGCTGTAGTGAACTGTGCTCACCCCTGACCTTCCATGCTGTCTGCCTGTGCACATTCTCCCTGTGACCGCACGTGTTTCTTCTGGCTGCTCCTGCTTTCCTGCCAGATTCCACAACGATGTGGGGAGTGGTAGAGGAAATGGCTGCTGTAAATTGCCACTAGTTTGTAGGTGAGTGGGGGAATGTGGAAAGAGGGAGGGTGATGCAAGGTTAGGCAAGAGTTATCTGTGGGAATGTTGGGAGAATGTGTTGTAGGGAAAAGTAGTGAGATAATTGGATTCAAGCAACACACATCAAAGTTGCTGGTGAATGCAGCAGGCCAGGCAGCATCTCTAGGAAGAGGTACAGTCGATGTTTCGGGCCGAGACCCTTCATCAGGACTAACTGAAGGAAGAGCTAGTAAGAGATTTGAAAGTGGGAGAGGGAGGGGGAGATCCAAAATGATAGGAGAAGACAGGAGGGGGAGGGATGGAGCCAAGAGCTGGACAGCTGATTGGCCAAAGGGATATGAGAGGATCATGGGACAGGAGGCCCAGGGAGAAACACGGGTGGGAGGGGAACCCAAAGGATGAGCAAGGGGTATAGTCAGAGGGACAGAGGGAGAAAAAGGAGAGGGAGAGAAAGAATGTGTGTATTAAAATAAATAACGGATGGGGTACGAGGGGGAGGTGGGCCATTAGCGGAAGTTAGAGAAGTCAAGATTCATGCCATCAGGTTGGAGGCTACCCAGACAGAATATAAGGTGTTGTTCCTCCAACCTGAGTGTGGCTTCATCTTTACAGTAGAGGAGGCTGTGGATAGACATGTCAGAATGGGAATGGGATGTGGAATTAAAATGTGTGGCCACTGGGAGATCCTGCTTTCTCTGGCGGACAGAGCGTAGGTGTTCAGCAAAGCGGTCTCCCAGTCTGCGTCGGGTCTTGCCAATATATAGAAGGCCACATCGGGAGCACCGGACGCAGTATGTCACCCCAGCCAACTCACAGGTGAAGTGTTGCCTCACCTGGAAGGACTGTCTGGGGCCCTGAATGGTGGTAAGGGAGGAAGTGTAAGGGCATGTGTAGCACTTGTTCTGCTTACACGGATAAGTGCCAGGAGGGAGATCAGTGGGGAGGGCTGGGGGGTACGAATGGACAAGGGAGTCGGGTAGGGAGCCATCCCTGCGGAAAGCGGGGTGGGGAGGGAAAGATTTGCTTAGTGGTGGGATCCCGTTGGAGGTGGCGGAAGTTAGAAGATAATTGGATTATCCTGAAAAACAGCATGGTGTTACAAAGACCTCATAGAACATCGAACATTACAGCACAGTACTAGGTCCACGATGTTGTGTCAACCTTTTTACCTACTCTAAGATTAATTTAACCCCTCTCTCCAATATAGCCCCTCCATTTTTCTGTCAAGGATGAGCCAATCTAATGGTTTCTTAAATACCTCCAATCTGTCTGCCTCCTCCACTACCCTCGGCAGGGCAGCAGGGCACTCCACTTCCTCACCATTCTCTGTGTAAAAAAAACTTACTTGTGGCATTCCACCCCCTCCCCCGCAATACTCTCCTCCAATCATCTTAAATTATGCCCTCTCATTTCAGCCATTTCTGCCCTGGGGAAAAGTCTCTGTCTATCCACTCAATCTATGCCTCGAATCATTTTGTACATCTCTGTCAGGTCAACTCTCATCCTTCTTCACTACAGAGTGAAAAGCCCTACTCATGGGGCCTGAGGTATTGTCGTCTCCTTCTACCATACCAACCAAACCCTGGGAATCCTTGGCCAGACTGCTTGAAGTACAGAAGGAATTTTTGGTTTAGCATTGACAGCTCCTTCCAAAATGGTCACACTCCCCAGGCCACAGTATGGGCTGAGTCCAACAATGGATTCGTCAGTCACATCTGAACCCATGGAACCGGAGAACTAATGATGTCCTCCTTCTTCAAAGAAAGGGGCTTTCCTCCTCCACCATCAACATTGTTTTCACTCACATCTCTTCAATTTTGCGCATGTCTACTCATATCCCATCCTCCCACCACCCACCAGGGATAGGGTTCCTTTTGTCCTCACCTACCACCCCAGTAACCTCCATGTCTAGGAAATAATCCTCTGAAACTTCCGCCATCTCTAACGGGATCCCACCACCAAACACATCTTTCTCCTCTCCCTCACATTCCGCTTTCCACAGGGATCGCTCCCTCCACGACTCCCTTGCCCATTCATCTCTTCCCACTGATCTCCCTCCTGGTACTTATCCTTGCAAGCAGAACAAGGGCCACACATGCCTGACGCTTCCTCCCTATCTAACATTGAGGGCCCCAAACTGTCCTTCGGATGAGGGAACAATTCACCTGTGAGTTTGTTGGGGTCATGTACTGCATCCAGTGCTCCCAGTATGGCTACCTGTATATCGGTGAGACCCAACATAGATTGGGAGACTGCTTTGTCAAACCAGAAAAAGCAGGATCTCCTGGTGGCCACCCACTTCAGTTCTACTTCCCATTCTCATTTTGACATGTCAGACCATGGTTTCCTCTACCACTGCAATGAGCCACACTCAGGTTGGAGGAGCAACACCTTGTATGAACATCAATTTCTCGAACTTCTGGTAATTGCACCCCCCCTGCACCATTTCCATTCCCGTTTCCATCTCTTACATTATCTCCTTACCTGCCCATCACCTCCCACTGGTGCTCCTTTCCCTTTCCTTTCTTCCAAGGTCTTCTACCCTCTCCTATCACATTCCTCCTTCTCCAATCCTTTATCTCTTTTACCAGTTGACTTCCTAGCTCTTTACTATCCCCCCCCACTGGTTTTACCTATCACTTATTACCTTGTACTTCTTCATTTCCACCCCACATTCTTGCTCTAACTTCTCTTCTTTTTCTTCAGTCCCGATGAAAGGTCTCAGCCCAAATCATAAACTGTTTACTCTTTTCCGTAGATGTTGCCTGACTTACTGAGTTCCACCAGTATTTTGTGTGTATTGCTGGGCTATCATGGCACCTGTCAGTTTGGGGATTCCATGTTCAACTCCCATGCTGGAGACTTGAATACTCTGGAGTTGTAATGTGAGCATTATTAAAAGTAAGTTAGTACTAATTAGGATAATGGGGGGTTTTACTTCCGTTCTTTTTACTTTCGGTGTGCTTTGTATATAGTGTGTCTGCCATGCCGTATGGGTTGTGAAAGCCTTTGTATATACATAACGGTTTTGAAGTTCGAGATAAAGTTGTTTCTTTGGCATGAAGTTGTTGAGTGTGCCTTTTTCAAAGTAGAAGTTACTACATCTGGCATACTCAATGCGGTAACGAGGAAGAGCTTCAGAGCTCCTAGAGTTGTCTTTTGGCTGAGAGAAAGACCTGGTTGCTCTATCAGGTAAATGTAAAAGATCCCAAAGAAATACTTTTAAATTTGTTCAGTTAATCAGCCCTTGTGTTCCTGGCAAGTATGTTGCCTTCAAAATTGTTGTTAATGGGAGCTTCTGTTCTTTCTCCCACATGGAATAGTGGCTGATTTAAAAAAAACACTTCATTGGCTGTGATGAATGTGCTGTTTGAAACAGATGTGAAAGATGCTATATAGATATAAATTTATGCAGGGACACTTGAGACTGTGGATGCTTGAAAGTTTAGCAACAAAGAAGCCTGTGAAGAAACTCAGCGGGCCCATATCATCTTTGAGGAGAAACGAACTGGTCCTGGTACAGGATTTGGACCTGAAATGACGACAATTCCTTTGCCACCTACAGCCGGAGATCATTTTATGAGATATACCTGTGCATCTGCTCGTTAATGCAAATATCTAATCAGCCAATCAAGTGGCAGCTTATCGGGCATAAAAGTGTACAGAAAAGTTCAAAAGGTTCTGTTGTTGCTCAGACAAAATATCAGAATGGGGGTAGAAAGGTGATGTAAGTGATTTTGACTGTGGAATGGTTGTTGGTGCCAGACAGGGTGGCTTGAATATCTCAGAAATTGTTGATCTTCTGGGATTTTCATTCAAAACAGTCTATAAAGTTCACAGAGAATTGTACAAAGACAAAAATAAACATCCAGCGAGTGGCAGTTCTGAGTGCAAAAATGCCTTATTCATGAGAGAGGTTAGAGGTGAATGGCTGGTTGGGTTCAAGCAGACAGGGAGGTGACAGTAACGCAAATAAACATGCGTTTCGACAGTAGTGTGCGAAAGAGCATCTCTGAACACACAGCTTGTCAAAACTTGAAAGCAGATGAACTACAGCAGCACAGAATACCACAAACTTAAGTTGCTGCTTGACCCCTTGACTTCCTCCAAAAGATTGTTTGTTGCTACAAGTTCAAGTACTTTTGTTTTCCTAGTTATTTTAGCTGTCTGCTGAGACTATTCCATGTGTTAAGAGATGCCACATTGTAATCACTCAGAGATTATACTGAGTTCCTTGCACAGAATGTACTGTGATCTTCATTGAAGTATACTTGCTATTACTGCTTAAGGTGGTTCGAAATCATCAAATGTGGCAAAGATCAAAGGGCTGGAATGGGAGAGTTGGAGAGTTTGGATATTTCATAAACTAGCAAAAGACCAGTGGAAATTGTTTGTACTTAGAAGACAAGGTCAAAAGAATTTTTTAAAAAATACATAATAATAGAAAAAATTGTGAATTACAGTAAATAGACGCTCTTCTATGCTGTATGTTTTAAGTTCTATATTAAATAGTTAAATTAAATAAGTAGTGCAAAAATAGAAATAAAGAAATGGTGAGGTAGTGTTCATGGGTTCAATGTCCATCCAGAAATTGGATGGCAGAGGGGAAGAAGCTGTTTCTGAATCGTTGAGAGTGTACCATCATGCTTCAGTAGCTCCTTCCTGACAGTAGAAATGAGAAGAGAGCATGTCCTGGGTGAAGGGAGTGAAGGGAGTCCTTTCTGAACGCCCTCCACTCTCTCTGCACTAATCCCAACCTCACCATCAAACCTGCTGACAAAGGTGGTGCCGTAGTAGTCTGGCGGATGCACCTCTACCTCACTACGGCAAAACGGCAGCTCTCTGACACCTCCTCTTACTTACCACTGGAACAGGACCCCACCAAAAAACATCAAACCATTGTCTCCCGCACCGTCACCGCCCTTATCAATTCTGGAGACCTTCCATCCTCATCCGCTAAACTCATTATTCCCACACCCTGTACCGCTTGGTTTTACCTCCTCCCAAAGATACACAAGCCTGACTGTCCCGGTAGACCCATAGTTCCTGCCTGCTCCTGTCCCACCGAACTTGTATCTGCCTACCTGGACTCTATTTTGTCACCCATAGTTCAGACCCTCCCCACCTACATCTGGGATACATCCCATGCCCTCCACCTCTTCAATAACTTCCAATTCCCCAGTCCTAACCGCTACATTTTAACTATGGATGTCCAATCCTTATACACTTCCATTCCTCATCAAGAAGGCCTCAAAGCCCTCTGCTACTTCCTGGATTATAGACCTCACCAGTTCCCCACCACCACTACCCTCCTCCGGTTGGCGGAACTGGTTCTCACACTTAATAAATTCTTTTTTGGCTCTTCCCACTTTCTTCAGAGTAAGGGTGTAGCTATGGGAACTCGCATGTGCCCCAGCTATGCCTGCCTCTTCGTTGGTTATGTGGAACAGTCTGTGCTCCAAACCTATCCTGGTACTGCTCCCCAACTTTTCCTTCGGTACATTGACGACTACATTGGTGCTGCTTCCTGCACCCATGCTGAGCTCGTCAATTTCATCGACTTTACTTCAAACTTCCACCCAGCCCTCAAATTCACTTGCTCTATCTCAGACACTTCTCTCCCTTTTCTCGATGTCGCGTCTCCATCTCTGGAGACAGACTGTCCACTGACATCTTCTACAAGCCCACTGACTCTCATAACTACCTCAATTATACCTCTTCCCACCCCACCACATGCAAAAATGCCATTCCCTATTCCCAGTTCCTCCATCTCCGCCGCATCTGCTCCGAGAATGAGGCTTTCCGTTCCAGGACATCTCAAATGTCCTCTTTCTTTAAAGATCGTGGTTTCCCTTCTACCGTCATCAATGATGCCCTCACCCGCATCTCCTCCATTTCCCGCACTTCGGTCCTCACCCCATCCTCCCGCAACCACAACAGGGACAGAGTTCCCCTTGTCCTTACCTACCACCCCACCAGCCTCCGGATCCAGCACATTATCCTCCGCAACTTCCGCCACCTTCAGCAGGACCCCACCACTAAGCACATCTTTCCCTCTTCACCCCTCTCCACTTTCCGCAGGGATCGGTCCCTCCGCGACTCCCTTATCTGCACATCCATCCCCACTGATCTCCAACCCGGCACTTATCCCTGTAAGCATAAGTGCTACACCTGTCCCTACACCTCCTCTCTTGCAACCATTCAGGGCCCCAAACAGTCCTTCCAGGTGAGACAACACTTCACTTGTGAGTCTGTTGGGGTCATCTATTGCATCCGGTGCTCCCGGTGCGGCCTCCTCTACATCGGTGAAACCTGACGCAGATTGGGGGACCGCTTCGTCGAGGACCTCCACTCCGTCCTCCATAACAGACAGGATCTCCCGGTAGCCACCCACTTCAACTCTGCTTCCCATTCCCATTCGGATATGTCCATACATGGCCTCCTCTACTGCCATGATGAGGCTAAACTCAGGTTGGAGGAGCAACACCTCATATAATGTCTAGGTAGTCTCCAGCCCCTTGGTATGAACATAAAATTCTCCAACTTCCGGTAATTCCCTCCCCCTCCCTTCCTCTGTTTCTATTTCACTCTACCCCCTCCCTCAGCTCTCTCATGGTTCCGCCTCCTTCTTCTACTACCCATTGTTTTCCTGCCCATGACGTCCCTGCTTCCCCTCCCCCACCCCATTGTCTTTCAAATTACTGGTCTTTCAACTGAACCTACAAGCATTCTTCAAATCCTTCCCCATCTTTCATTCTTCAGTCCTGACGAAGGGTTCCGGCCTGATATGTTGACTCATCATTTCTAACTGATGCTGCCTGACCTGCTGAGTTCATCCAGCGTACTGAAAGTGTTGCTTTGATCAGAGCATCTGCAGATTATTTTGTGTTTATGAAGGGAGTCCTTAATGACGGACGCCACCTTTTTGAGGCATCGCTCCTTGAAGATGTCCTGAATACTATGGAGGCTAGTGCCCATGATGGAGCTTGGCAATTTTACAACTCTCTGCAGTTTACTTCGATGCTGTTCAGTAGCTGTTCCCCCCCCCCCCCACCAATAACAGACAGTGATTCAGTCTCAGAGGTATTGGAGATATTGGCATACGAACTTGAAATTGCTCACTCTTTCCACTTCTGATCTATATCTATCTGTCTATATGAGATTCTTAAAATAATATGAAATAGAAACAAAGTCCAATCAAGTATAATGGTGGAGGGGAAGAAAGCTTGAAGAAAGTTAAAAAATGATTATTTGGTTGCTGTGATAATTAATGCCAGAAAGAAAAAGAGGCACCCTTCAAACGAGCTTTTGGAAGGTGAATCATTATAATTAAAATATTGTCTTTAAAATGAAGGAAACCTTTTGAATTATATCATGCAGAGTTCTCCAAAACGGGGTCCCCTGGACCCCTCAGTTAACACTGAGGGTCCATGGCATAAAATAGGTTCAGAATACCCATTATAGAGTAATTTTTTATTCTTCAGAAGCAAAGTATGAGATTGGTGTTTGGGAGATCTTGCCATGCACAATCTGTATTTTTAACATTAAAAGACTGAACACAATTCAAAAGTATTAATTTAGATGTAACGTATATTTGTATATCCTTGGAGGAACATTAAATACTCTATAGATATGCCACTTTTACTTCAATAAAACTTGTGCATCTACACAAAAGTTAACAGTTAATGGGAGATGTTATTATTTGTTGAGAGAGTAACAAACAACTGCAGTGATTAACCAGAGAGAGAGAGTTGTTAAGAGGTTTTAAAACCACAAAGAAATATCTTTGCTTAATGAAGCAATCAGGAAAGAACTGCTTTTCAATAAAATGTGTAAAATGAGACAGTAATTTTATGAGCCATTGTCTCTGGCCTCCAATATCCGTGCTGCCCACAGATTTAGGCTGAAAAAAGCTAGTTTTTATGATGGATAGATGTCAGTGAGCCAATTGACATTCTCATTCTCTGCTAGTTTTATGCTGTTAGGTTTCCCAAGCCAGGAAAATTATCCTTCGGTACTTAAGGTGAATTTTTCTTTCAAGTGCCGAGCATGTGAACCTATGAAACAGAAGGTGGAGGAGACCATTCAGCCTCTTGGGCAATATTCTGGTGTTAAATAAGATCATGGCTGATCTTCTATCTCAGCAATAGTTTCCAATAATAACCCTCAATTCCCTTCACTCGCAAATATCCGTCTGATCCTTTACTTGAATGCACTCAGTGCTTGGGTTTCTGCAATTGCCCAGAAGAAGGCAATGGCAAACCAATTCTGTGGAAAAATTTGCCAAGGGCCATCGTGGTAGTGACCAAGATCATTCAAGTCATATGAAAAGGCACATAATGATGATGATGGTGTTTGTGTTTCTAATGCTCTGTTGGGAACAGTGTGCCAAAGACTCATCACCCTTGTGGGTAAAGAAAAATCATCCCGTCGCTATCCTGAATGGCAAGCTGGGAGGCATATAGTGTAGTGGTTAGCATAACACTTTACAGTGCCAGGAACCCAGGTTCAATTTCTGCTGCTAAGTCTAAGGACTTTATATATTCTCCCCCATGACCATGTAGGTTTCCTCTGGGTGCTCTGGTTTCCTCCAGAAATTAAAAGATATCCCGGTTACTTGGTCACTTGGGTGTAATTTGGTCACATTCGGCCAGATGGGCCCGTGCTGAGTAAAATTTTTTTAAAAACTTACTTTGACTGGTATTGGTTTAGCATTGACACATGTGCCGAATACAGTGAAAACGGTATCAAACAGATCAAATTATTACACCGAGCATTGAGCTAGAATAAGGTAAAACAATAACAGTGCAAAATAAAGTGTAAAAAATACCTAGAGTGCAGTGCAGGTAAATGATAAAATGCAAGGTTACCCACTTTACCACTTTATGTTTTGTCCTCTGGACTTTGACATCCCTGCTGGAGGAAACATCATCCCTACATCCACCATGTCCAGCAGTAAAAGAATACTGAGCACTTCAATGAAATCTGCTCTCATTTTTCTAAACACTCGAGAGCATGGGCTCAGTCTGCTTAAAATCTGCTCATGGGATAACCCTCCCTATCCAGGAACTCAATCAGAATAACCACAAATGTTGCCAATATATCTTTCCTTATACTGGAAGACCAGAGCTTGCACTCGATATGCCCTCTTCAGGACCCTGTACAATTGAATTGAAATGTCTTTATTCTTGCACTCAATTCTTCTGGCAGTAAAAGTCAGTCCATTTGCCTGTCCATTTGCTTGTTGTACTTACATGTTAACCTCCAGCATTTGTATGCAAGTCTCCTGGATCACTCTAAACACCAACACCTTTCAGCCTGTCACTATTTAAAAAATACTCGGTACTTGTATATTTTTTTCCCAGAATGGATGACCTCAAATGCTCCATCTTGTATACCATCTGCTATGCTTTTGATGATTGTTTATAGCCTTTTTATATCTCTCTGTAGTCCTTCTTTTAATATTTTAATTCACGGGATGTGGGCTTCACAGACTGAGTTAGCATTTCATTGCTTGTGTATAGTTCCCTTGAGAAAGTGGTGTTGAGCTGTCTCCTTGCAACATTGCAGCCCTTGAGGTGCGGGTATATGCACTTTGTGTCCTCCTCGCAATCTGTACCAAACAATGACTGCGGCCACATGCCAAGTTACACGGCTCCAAAGCATGATGGAAAAAAAGTAACCGTGTGAGCCACAGACCACTGTGAAAAAAGAAACAAAATAGTAAATGAGGCTTGCAAAGAGTTAAAAGAAACCATCAAAGAGCAGAAAGCTAGGCAATATTCTCAACTTGAAGAAGTCACGTTCAAGAAGAGTTAATGGTCTGTGAAGTTCTCTGAGAATGCTAACAGAATATAAGCAAAGACATTGATAAAAAAAATAATTGGAAGGGTGTTGATCAATATTTCATCACAGAATTATAAATCAGGAATTGTTTTGAAAAGTTGTTTGTGATAATTAAATGGTGCTATACAGAGAGAAGCTAAAACTTCATGAAAAACAGAAATAACTTTGCAACGTAGCTTTCTCTAAGATTTATTCATTTTGGTAGTGAGCTGTCTGGCTTTGATGACTCCCAAAATCTAGAAGACCTAAATCATAAACAGAACCATGGCCACTCTGAAACATCTCCATTGGCTTCCAGCTCTCAAAAGCAGGGAGAAGAACTGGTTGTTGATACAGTAATAAGAGTTGCCAGCAGCAAAGGATGAAACCATTATGGGGAAACTCAAGGCGCACATAAGATCCACAGGGGGAACAGTCATTTAATTCTATGCTTCCCTGTGCTGGATTAGTTGGGGTTTGGGGACATCCAACATTTTCAAAAATTGGAACAGACATCAAGTACATCAGCAACAACAACTCCAGAGATCAACCAGTGACAAGGAAGAAGGGGAACCCCTTGGTCTGGGACACAGACAAGCAGGTAATACACACAGGACTGTAAAAAAAAACTTAGGCACATGTATATAGGTAGGACGTCCAAGATTTTGCACAGAATTGTAGTAATTTTATGTGTTGCACTGTACTACTGCCACCAAAAAAAACAAATTCCCTGACATATATGAGTGATGATAAATCTGATTCTGCTATGGGTCTCTATTGAGAGTGAGTGAGTCTGCACCCAATCCACCCACCCCTCCCCCCCAGTCTCGACACTCCTCTGCTGCCTGTCCCCTACTCCCCCATATGTGGTGCTCCACACTCGTCATTTTCAACATTTTTTGCTCCCACCAGAGTTACAAAATCTCTTTCTCTGCACTCCTGCTATATATATGTGCTTAATACTTTTGCAGAGTACTGTAACTCTTAACACACAGGATCAGTCCTGTGTTTAAAGAGAGTAAACAAACAGGTTTAAAGTCAAACTCAAAGTAAGTTTATTATCAAAGTACATATATGTCACCATATACACCTGAAGATTCATTTTCTTGCAGGCATTCACAGGAAATTAAAGAATTGATGAAAAATTATACATAGACAAGGACTGACAAGCAACCAGTGTGTAAAAAAAAGATAAATTGTGTAAATAAAAATAAGTAAATAAATAATACTGAGAACGTAAGTAATACTTTGAAAGTGAGTCTATAGGTTGTGGATGTTCAGAGTTGAGGTGAGTGAAGTTATCTATGCTGAGACAGGAGCCTGATGTTTGTATGGTAGTAACTCTTCCTGTTCCTGAACCTTAGGCTCCTCTACCTCCTGCCCAATAGTAGCAGTGAAAGCAGAGCATGGCCTGGACAATGGCGGTTCTTGTTGATGGATGCTGCTCTCCTGGGGCAGCTGTACTTGTAAATGTTCTCAATGATAGGAAGGGTTTGCCTGTGATGGACTGGACTGTATCCATCACTTATTATAGACTTATCCATTCGTGGGACTGATGTGGAGTTAATCATTGGATGAAGTGCTTTCTTTCCTCTGGATGACCAAAAGAGCATTATTACTCATCAACAACTGCATTTTCAGCAACTTTTGATATCATGTTTGCTTTCTGAGCTAAAAACATTGCGAAAGATTGTGTATAACTAGGGCCACAGCAGTAATCCCTGCATCACCTATTTGTGACAGGCACTCAGGTTCAAATTGACCCATTCATTCCTGCTTGCTGTTCTCTGGCCAGTATCCTATCCTTAGCTATGCCAGTATCATCATCATTATGTGCCATGCCCTATGAAATAGGCGATCGTGGTCTCATGACCATGAACGTTCTTAGCAGATTCTTTTACATGAGTGGTTTGCCATTGCCTTCATCTGGGCAGGTTAACCCCAGACATTATTGATACTCTTCCGAGATTGTTTGCCTCGTGTCAGTGGTCGCATCACAAGGACGTGATATGCACCAGCTGGTCATATGACTATCCACCACCTGCTCTCATGGCTTCACGTGACCTGATTGAGGGACTAAGCAGGTACTACACCCTGCCCAAGGGTGACCTGCAGGCTAGTGGAGGGACGTATCTCCACCCTGCCACCCGTGCAAGTATACTACATGAATTCCATGTGCTTCAATTTTGTTTAATGATCTTGTGCATCATTTTGTTAAATGCCTTCTAAAAACCTAAGCACATCATTGCCCTCGTTCCCTCTTGTCTACATTCCTCATTTTATAGATCCGTAGACTCATGGAATTACACAGCACGGAAACAGGTCCTTTGGCTCATCTCATCCATGCTAAAACTGATGCCAGTCTATGCTAATCCATTTTGTCTGTATTGACCCATATCCTTCTACACCTTTCCTTTTCATGGTCCAGTCTTTTAACTGTTGTAATTATACCCACCTCTGGTAGCTCATTCTATTTGATGTCTCTGGGCTCATACTTGATGGGAGTTCAGCAGGATGAGAGCAATTACATTGAAACTTATCAGATACTGCGCTGTACTGTTCTATGATTCTATGACTCTGTACGGAGAGGGCTGGATACAGTGGGCATGGAGAGGATATTTCCATTGGTGGGAAAGTCTAAGATCTGAGGCACAGCCTCAGAATAAAGAGGCATCCCTTTATAACAGAGGTTCCCAACTTTTCTTATGCCATGGACCCCTACCAATAACCGAGATGTCCGTGGACCCCAGTTTGGGAACCCCTGCTTTAGAACAAAGATAAGGAGGAATTTCATCAGCTGGAGAGAGGTGAATCTGTGGAATTCATTGTTAGATTCCTGTGAGTTTCATAAGTTGCTGATTGATAAAGGGGTTAAGGTTAGGGGAGAAAGCATGAGAATGGGGTTAAAATTACTTATGATTGAATGGTGGAGCAGATTTGATGGGCTGAATAGCCTAATTAAACTCCTATCTCTTATGGGCTTCATGAACTGAATGGTTTTATCAATCCTCAGAGTTTGTTGGTTTGGACGTTCTGATAAAAGCCAATTAAGAAATCAGATAAATCTTTTACTAATGAATACAACACAATGTTGAAAATACTGGAGACTTTCCAATAAAAGTGGAAAAATAAATAAAGGAGATTATAGATGTAATCTTGCCCTGAATTAATTCATACGTGGGAGAAAGTTTGATCTACTGATCAGCATCACCAAACAGGCATGAAATCTTGCTGGCTATGAAAAATTCTCCATTTGGCTATCCCCTGCACTGACACGTTTAGCAAGCAGACTGAGGTGATAGATGTCATAGCTTTTTAAAGGGGTGTTCCATGCCATTTTGATTCTCATGAGAATTTTTATGGGAGTTAGTCCATAGTTTTTCATTAATCAGGAATTGGTAAATCGCTATTTTTTTTCTTGCCTATGAATTTTCCAGATAGGGTTAACGTCCTTCGCAACATTCATATGAGCTCCCAGAAATCAAAGTTCAAAGTTGAAAGTACAATTATTATCAGAGCATGTATATTGTATAAAACCTTGAAATCTGTCTTTTTGCATGCAACTACAGAACAAATGAACATAATTGAAACCATTATAAAAAAGACACACTGGAAATTGGGCAAACAATAAGAAAGTGATCAATTAACACACAGAACATCAACCACTGAGTCTCCCAAAGTGAGTCCACAACCACAGTCAGTTTACACTGTGGTGAGGTGAGTGAAGCCAGTCCAGGAGTCCAATGGCTGCAGGACACAGCCATGGAGACAGTTCAGCACTGAACTGCAATCAGTAATCAGCAGAAGTTAGAATATCGGGACAGCTTCTCCCCAGGTAATGGCAGGGTATTTTTCCTGTGAGCTGATTATAACTTGGACCGTTCACAAGTCAGAAATGTAGCTGTTCCCACATGGCAGAAGCTGCCTACTGCCCCATAAAGCAAGAAATCCATTCTGCTCAGGTCCTGAACATTCAGTCATATGCACTGGCTGTAGACAAGTCAGTGTTCGTAATGTGGGGAGGACCTCCATTTAATAAAACAATTGGGAGAATGAGATTAACAGGATTGTTCTGGGAACAAGCAGTCTACAACCAGCTCCTTTGTTTTTGCGACATTGAGGGAGAGGTTGTTTTCTTGACACCACTGTGTCAGAGAAATGACTTCTTCCCTGTAGGCCATCTCGTTATTGTTTGAGATAAGGTCAATCAATGTAGTGTCGTCAGTCAAGGTCTCTGAGCTTCTTGTCAAGCCTGGATGGAACTATGGTGTTGAATGCTGAACTGTAGTCCAAGAACAGCACTCTCACATAAGCATCCTTCTTCTTCTCCAGATGTGTAAGGACGGTATGTAGAGCAGCGGCTATTTCGTCATCTGTTGATCCGACATGTGCACTGCAGCAAAAGTACTTTAAGTGGATGACAGAACATAGAATACAGAAAATTACAGCACAGTACATGCTCTTCAAACCACAATGTTGTATCAACCTTTTGACCTACTCCAAGATGAATCTGCCTGTTCCCTCGCACATAACAGTCCAATTTTTTTCATCTGTGTGCCTATCTAAGAGTTGTTATAAATGTTCTTAAAGAATCTGCCTCTATCACCACCCCAGCAGTGTGTTCCATGCACTTAACATTATCTGTGTAATAAACAACCTCTGACAACCCCTCTATACTCATCTCCAATCACCGTAAAAGTATGCCTTCCTGTATTCACTATTGTTGCCCTGAGAACTTTGGCTGTCCACCCCATCAATGCTGCTTATTGTCTTATAGATTTCTATCAAGTGACCTTTCATTCCAAAGAGGAAGGTCCAAGCTTGTTCAACCTTTCATCACAAGGCATGCTCTCTATTTCGGGCTGTGTCCCCATGGATATCTTCTGCACCTCCTCTAAAACTTGCACATCCTTTCTATAATGAGGTGACCAGAACTGAACACAGTGCTCCAAGTATGGTCTAATCAGACTTCTACAGAGCAGCAATTCTTTATTTTTATGTCAGTGAATGAGAGTGGTAAGGAAGGAAGAAATGCCCAGCGTTGCTACTCACCAGTCAGCTGCTGATCATCCTTCCCCGAATCATTACATCATCTCCTGTCCCGCTGCTCTTTTGCAAAAGGTAGGTAATGTGTCAATCTCCATCTCACTGCTCTCCCTCTCTCAGGTCCTCATCAGTCACTGCTGCCCATCGTCTTTCTACAACAGGTACTGCTATGTACATCCGTTGTGATACGGTAGAACAAATGCCATAATAAAAGAATATAATGGACCTGCCTGGTGGAAGTGTTAGCAGCAGGTAAGGAGAGTGTAGATTTAGCTGTGTTACAAGAATCACCTCTTGTAATAATGATCAGAGAGGCACAGAGAGATCTGTTTTTACTGATAAGACTCAGTGTCTCAGTGTCGGACGGACTCGGTGTCTGCTGTGGTTGGCTGCTTCCAAGGCATCGGCAGTTGTCGGTGCCTGGAGGTTTATGGCAGAGAGTTTCTCCATTTGCCGCCTGCTATCGGGGACTCGGGAGTCGATCCGGACTTGAAACTATTTTTTACCGTGCCCATGTCTGTTCTTTATCAAATTATGGTATTGCTTTGCACTGTTGTAACTATATGTTATAATTATGTGGTTCTGTCAATGTTAGTCTTTGGTTTGTCCTGTTTTTCTGTGATATCACTCTGGAGGAACATTGTGTCATTTCTTAATGCATGTATGCATTTCTAAATGACAATAAAAGAGGACTGAGTGTTCTCATAATCTAAAAAAAAGTTCCTTTATTGTCTCAAGGGAAAAACACATGAACTTAGACAACCAATATCTGTGTGCACACCTACTAAGTTTTCCTGACTTTCCATGAACAGTCAAAGAATAGAAAAGATAACACCAGTTAAAAAGGAGTTTCATGTTTCTCGTAGTCCCGTTTCAAAATTCCACGTGTTCGTGGGGCATCTCCCATCCACAACAGTTGTTCTCCTACATAGTTACTGCCGCTACGTATTTGCAGCTCCTGACTCTTATCGTGTTCCTCATCTATTGAAGTGGTGAATCTCCATCCCATTGGCTCAAGTCACCCGACCTACCTGGGTCACCTTCTTACTGGCTCTAGACCAGAGCTACAACCAACATTGCTTCATGGGTCTGCCACCACCTTCCCCACCTCTCCCCACTCCTCCAGCCTTGTGTATTTCATCCTTTGAACTCTGAACGGACCAGTTAAACTAAGTGACCCAGACAGAGTCTAATGAGATTACATATTACTTCTTTGGTAGGTCTGGGTCTTTACGTAATAAGTAACTGAGAATTCTTACCTGAGACTGATCTCAGCTTTAGCAGGTCATTAGCTGAAGCTCCTTTTGTCCACATTAAATTGCTCTGATTAGATTATCACACAGCAAGGATCAGTTCAGAGACCACAAAATGGGGGCAGGGGCGGGAGGGTGGGAAACAAAGACCATTGGTTTGTCTGCTTCCCCCATCCTTGATTTATTCGAATCCACTCATTTGTAGACTGTAGCTCCTTCTGACTGAGATCAGTTGTATTAACTACTGTATGAGCTAGCCACCTACTCTCATGCTAACAGAAGCAGGACAGTAGTGTTGTACGAAACAGGGAAATGTTATGTAGTGACACCTTGGGTCCTGTATTAGAAGAATGGAATACTGTACATTGCTCACTGTCTGATCATAATGTATTGATCCCTGTTATTAGTATAATGGATATGGTGATTACACCAAGAACTAAGGAAGAACATTACTCTGAATATCAGAGCAGAGGAATGTGATGAGGATTTCTGGAAACCTGCAGCAACCAAATTACATCCAATTCTACATTTAGAGGTTTATTTAGCTATGGTAATTATATGGAGAGATCAATATGGAAGACTAGCCTAAGAAACTGAGAAGGAGGTACATAACCGTAAGATCATAAGAAATGGAGCACCGTTAGGCCATTTGACCCATCGAGTCTGCTCTGCCATTGCATCATAGCCAATCCATTTTCCCTCTCAATCCCATTCTCCTGCCTTCTCGCCATAACTTTTCACACTCTGACTAATCAGGAACTTATCAACCTCTGCCTTAAGTATACCCAATAACTCTGCCTACACAGGTGCCTGTGGCAATGAATTCCACCAATTTGCCACCTTATGTTGTTACATACCTCATGGAGATTCTGTGACTTTCTTGTGAGAATGATGTAATGGTCTTTTGGAGGTCACGTGATGTAATTTTCCCGCTGATCTGAGGTCACGTGATGACATGTTCACCACGGGTATAAAAGGGAGGACCCCTGGTGATGCACTTAGTTTTCCAGTTACAATGTCAATGAGATACTCCTCTCTGCTGTGTATTTGCATTATGACGCAGTTTTGATTTTAAACCGAGTTTTATGTTCTTATGTAAGGTACAGAAATCTGAGCCGGCAGTTTGACAATCGCTGCCAGGTTTGTTAATGTATCTTTTCAGTAACATTGAAGAATGAAGACGGGACCCTGAAGGAGACATTCGACGGGTTTGGAAAGGATCGACCATTATTGAATTTGTTCAAGAAAGAGTGATCTGCATGAGATAGCCTCTGCTAAAAGTGGCAGAAAGGCTGCACAGTATCTATTCTACGGAGGAGGAAGGTCAGTGCCTTTAAAACCATTTTATTTCCGTCGTCGTGAATCCTGTGGACAAGGAAGGATCTGGCTGGGAATGGCAGTGACGTCGTGTCTTCGAGGAATTCATTACTTCATGAAGTCTCTCCTAATTGACTATATAAATCTCTTGGACTTTAAAATTTACCATTCGAGGAACTGTGTTTGAATTTATGGCTTTAAGAACTAGTTTCACATTTATCGCTTTAAGAACTAGTACTGAGTAGCGGTTTAATGAATGGCCGCATAGCAGTTTACTTCTGGTCAGGATTTTTGTTTTTTTTTCATTGTTTATCAGAGTTTAATAAATGCTTGTTTGTTTATAAATCTTGACTCGATATATTCATTGTTGCTGATCATGTGACAATGTCTAAAGAAATTCTCCCTCATTTCCATTCTAAATGGACATTCCTCTATTATGAGGCTGTGCCCTCTATAGGTAGTCTATAGTCCTATAGATCACCCGACTATAGGAAACTGCCTCTTCATATCCACTCTATCTCGGTCTTTAACATTCAATAGGTTTCAATGAGATCACCCCTCATTCGTCTAAATCCCAGTGAGTACAAACCCAGAGCCATGAAGCTCTCCTCATACAATAACCCTTTCATTCCTGGACTTCTCCGTGGATTGTCACCTTGTTGTGGTGGAGAAGCTTGTGTGGCCCTGTGATCCTGAGAGCAATGTCATCTGGAGTTCTGCTCCTGGTAGGGTCACCCATGTTGGTGGTAAGGTCGAGGGTGAGGTCCCTGACAAAGAACAATCCAACCAAGACCTCAACGGTGGAACAGGCGGACAAAGTTACTTTGGACTCAACGGCTGTGAAGGCGGATGAAGGCTGCAACAAATCCATCAGCTCCAATCGTCGTGGTTCCCATGCCATTGGAATCAGTTGGTTGATTTGTGAAGTATCGTGTGCTTCTTGGAGTGCAATGTCAAGTACACATGAAACAAATACAGGCACAGGCGTCTTCACTCTGTGGGCCACTTCTTCAGAACGAAGACCATCATCCTTGACCTCGAGGGATAGCCATGACGACGACAATGAAGTTCCTGGAATTATTCTCATGAATCCTCTCCAAAGTCAGCACATCCTTTCACAGATCATCATCATCATCATGAAATTCTGTGTTGTATGATGTAGGTGATCATGGTCCTGTGACTGTGATTGCTCTTGGCAAATTTTTGTACAGAAGTGGTTTGCCTTTGCCTTCTTCTGGACATCGTCTTTACAAGATGGATGACTCCAGCCATTATCAATACTCCTCAGTGATTGTGTGCCTGGCGTTCATTCAGTTTCATACATAGAGCATAGAACAGTACAGTAAAGAACAATAAACTGCAGGCCCTTCAGCCCACAGTATTGTGCTGAACTATTAACCTACTCCACGATCAACCTAACTCCTTCCTCTAACATAACCCTCCATTTTCCTTCATCCATGTGCCCTTCCATCTTGTTTTACAAACCTCAGTACTTCACTGGAACTGAAGCTCAGCATATCTGGTTTTGTTGGTAAAGACGTGGGAAAGAAAGGTGAAGACATGCTTGAACGATTTGTGTCTATATTGCAGTCTCTCACATAGTTAGGATGTCCCAAAATACTTTTCAACCAATTAAATACTTATGAAGTCTGTTAGATGGTTTAATTATGCAGGAAATGCAAAGGCCAGTTCATGCAAAGAGTAACTCCACAAACTCCCAATGCTACGGTGACTAAAAGATTTGTTTTAGTGATGTTATCTGAAGTCAGGATGGTTGGACACCTACATTCAGACCCTCCAGATATGTGAACCAGTATGCTTAAAGAGATTTAACTGAGCAAAACAGACTTACTTCTCCTAACAAGTCAAAACATACTGAGCATTGAATATGCTCTGAAACGTAGAGTCTTGATTTGGCTGTGATGGCATTGGTTTGCCTGTCCTTAGATCCCTAAACTCAGAAGAGGATTTTAAGCCCTATCTGATAAAGATATCTATGGGTACTCTCACTATAGGGAGGTTATATTGTATCCACCTACTCGTCAATGATAAGCTTACCTCACTGTCTAGCCTCTGCAGTGAAATGCCAATTCCCACTGCTTGAGTGGTGAGTTCCCTCTCCCCTCCAAGGAGGAGATACTTCCAGCTAATGAAGTAGTTTAAGCACCATTATTTTATTTTTAATGAATCGCATTTAAATTCAGACAAATAGTACTTAACACAGATTTAACACTCAAAGAGGATTTATAATTTATAAAAGATTTCTGAATTACAAGAGATTTACAAACTACAGAGGATTTCCAAAACAGGTACAATTCATACAAACTGGAAGAACACACCTACGAGTTACAGATGAATGAGTCATCTGACTTAGAAGCCGGAGGTTGAGGACTGAATTCTAGTTCTTTTTTCTGTCACCCTGTCTTTCTGTCATTCTCCTTGTCATTCCCAACAATCCCCAATGCTTTTGAATATTTAGGCTATTTTTTGCTAGATGACATTTTCTATATGTGATGTTTTCCAGATCTCTTTGCTGGGACAAAGTAACCACACAGATGGTCTTAAACGCTTCTGCTGACAGAGATCCTAAGCATCCATAATAAGTTTAGGGCTTGTTGGAGCCCCAGGACTCACACTACCAGGTTCAGGAACAGTTATTACTCTTCAACCATCAGGCTCTTGAACCAAAGAGGCTAATTTCACTCAACTTCACTTGCCCAATCATTGAGATTTTCCCACAACTAAGGGACTCACTTTCAAGGACATTTCATCTTATGTTCTTGATATTTATTGCTTATTTATTTATTATTATCATTTCTGTCTTTTTACATTTGCAAAGTTTGCTGTCTTCTGCACCTTGGTTGGAAGACCAAGTTGGGCAATCTTTCATTGATTCTGTTACGATTATTATTCTATAGATTTATTGAGTATGCCCACAAGAAAATGAATCTCAGGGTCATATATGTACTTTGATAGTAAATTTACTTTGAACTTTGAACTTTGAATAGGAGTTGAGGCTTGGGCTAGGTCAGCTGTGATCATGTTGAAAGGCAAGCAGGCATGAGGAGCTGTGTGGCCTATTGCTTATGTTCTGTGTTCACTTGAATGGAGAAATATCCACTGTGCTGCAATATCATTATGTGTGGGTAATTAATTATAAAAACATGTACAGCATGCACAACAGACAATATTTTGTTCAATCTTCAAATCATATATTATTTCATCTGATACAAAGAAGCACACTTTTCTTATACTCGTCTCTGCAACCAAGGGGAGTAAAAGATGAACTCTGCAGTAATCCATTTTACGTCTATGTACATGGGCTCCTTGAGCTGGGTTCTGCCTTATGGTTTAGAGAGATATATCGCGTACAGATTTCAAGAAAATCCTATTATAGCAGCTGTTTTTGAATCTGCACTCCTGCACCTGAGCTGTAATAGCATTAGTGTAGCCTTTGGCATGAAATGATAAAACAGAGTACTGTACCATCTGGTAATAGTGTTCCTGTCAATGATACAAACGAATGGAGACAGCACGCCGTAAAATTCATTTAATCCTCCCCACTATTCAGTTCCAATTATTTTCAGAAACCTACATATTTACTCATTTCTTTTCCGATTCTGGAAATCAGCATTAGGCTCAACCTGCTTCCCCCTACCTTGCATGCATGAAGCCTGAGTTTGCAGACTAAATTAGCCTTTGCATGTTGACAGAGAGAGCTGACAGAATATGCTGAGGACATCCTTAATTTAGAAACCGGAGCAAGGTGGGGTGACTTTGAGGAGATTGTTTCTGTCAGTTTAACGATGTGAATTCTGTATCGCAATCTCTTGATTACCAGCCCATGATGCTTGGAATGTTGATTGAATGCACAGTCTGGGATTAAATAGTTTGGTGGTTTCATCTCTGTGTTGAATTCGCTGCAGGTAATGAACATGTTTACATATTTGCATAAAATCCTTCCAAGTGCAATTTTACCCATCAAAAAGTTAACAGAATGTTGGTTTGCTTTGACACAGTATGATTTGAACACTTGAGTGCAGAAGAACTTAATCATTGCCAAAGTTGGTAGAATTTTCAGGAAAGATGCAATTAGTGAAATTAAAATTACTAAGTTCAAAGTAAGTTAATTATCAATATATATATATAGATATACAATGTTGGCAGAATTTCAGATGCTGATGAAAGGGCATACAGGAGTGAGATATACCAGTTAGTTGAGAGGCATCGTAGCAACAACCTTGCATTCAATGTCAGCAAGAACCAAGAGCTGATTGTGGAGTTCAGACAGGTAAGATGAAGGAAGAGAAACCAATCCTCATAGAGGTATCAGAAGCGGGAAGAGTGAGAAATTCCAAGTTCCTGGGTATCAATATGTCTGAGGACCTAACCTGGATGCAACACATTGATACAGCTATAAAGAAGGCGAGACAGCAGCTATAGTTCATTCGGAGTTTGAGGAGATTCGGTTTGTCGACTAGAGTGCTCAAAAAGCACGACAAATGTACCGTGGAGAACATTCTGACTGGCTGCATCACCAACTGGTATGGGGGGGAGCAACTGCACAAGATCGATGTAAGTTGCAGAGACATGTAAAATTAGTCAGCTCCATTACGGGTACTGGCCTCTGTAGCCAAGACATCTTCAAGGAGCAGTGCTTAGGAAGGCAGCTTTCATCATTAGGGAACCCCACTACCCAGGGCATACCCTTTTCTCATTGTCACCATCAGGAAAGAGGTACAGAAGGCTAAAGGCACATATTTAGCGATTCAGGAACAGCTTCGTCCCCTCTGCTATACGATTCCTAAATGAACATTGAACCCAGGAACACTACTTCTCTACTTTTTTATTTGTTTTTTTTACACGACTTATTTTAAATTAGCTATTTAATAGAAATATATACACTTAATTTAATTCAGTTTTCCCCTATATTTATTTATCATGCATTTCGTTGTACTGCTGACATGAAGTTAACAAATTTCATGACATATGCCGGTGATAATAAACCTGATTCTGATTCTGATTCTGATATGTTACCATATACAACCAAGATTCATTTTCTTGTGGAAATACTCAATAAATCCATAGAATAACAATGATAACAGAGTCATTGAAACTCTGCACCAACTTGGGTGTTCAGCTGGTGTGCAAAAGGCACAAAAATGTGCAAATACAAAAAGAAAAGAAGTAATAACTAATAAATAAATAAGCAATAAATATCAAGAACATGAGATGAAAAGTCCTTGAAAGTGTGAAATAAGTTGTGGGAACATTCGAAGTTAAGTGAAGTTATCCCCTCTGGTCCAATAGCCTGATGGTTGAGGTGTAATAACTGTTCCTGTACCTGGTGGTGTGAGCCCTGAGGCCCCTGTACCTTCTTCCTGATGGCAGCAGTGAGAAGAGAGCGTGTTCAGTGTGGTGGTGTTCCCTACTGATGGATGCTGCTTTTTTGTGACAGTGTTTTGTGTAGGTGTGCTCAATGGAGGAGAGGGCTTTCTAGTGATGACGGACTGGGCCATATCCACTACTTTTCAGTCAGAGGCATAGGTATGTCCATACCACGCCAGTGTACAAGAACTAAAATTGACAGCCAAGTAAGAACAACAGAACAATAGGCAAGATGCTGGAAGAGTGCAGCAGGTTATATTCCACCTGTGAAGGAAAATGAACAGTGGAGAATATACTGCCTGCCATAACTGCTGTGGAAGAAGATGGCGCCAGCGAACAATGCAACAAAGGGAGACATCCTTCAGATGGTTCACAAAACTACTTATTTCACTTCTTTTACCTCATCTTTTTCTTTCAAATGTGATTCTGCTACTGTTGGAGCTTGTGATTGACATTTTGGTGGCGTGCTTTTACGCGAATTGTGTGATCTGGTACTTTCCTGAGTCTGAGGGAGTTCTGTGAGGTTTCGAGCAAAGCATGCAGCCTGGAGCCGGGGATGATCAACTCCATTTCTCACTGATCCTGCCGATTAAAACGTCGAGGAAGATTTAAGTCAATAAGGACAAGAGTGGAAGCGGGAGAGTGTTCGGTCTCTCCCTCTTACTTGCTGCTCCCAGAAGAAGGGGCCTATGTATGAGTAGTCAGTCTCTCTCTCTCTCTCTCTTTCCTTCGCTCTCTCCCGCTCTCTCTCTCTCTCCCCCCCCTCCCCCTCTCCCTCCCTCTCCCCCCCCCCTCCCTCTCCCCCTCTCCCCTCCCCCTCCCTCCCTCTCTCTCTCCCCCTCTCCCCTTCCCCCTCTCCCTCCCTCCCTCTCCCTATCACTCAATGCAGCTGCAGGTTAGTGCTGGAGTCCATGGGGCTTGGGCAAGGTACAATCGATTCGATTTGTGGATTAGACTCTGAAGTTCATGTTAAGATGTCTTTCTGGTCTTTGGTTGCTCCTTTCCTTGTTGCCGTTTTGTGCGATTTTGATCAGGGCGGACTGGCGCTGCAGAATGCAGGTAGTGAAAGACGTAGCATTGGATTGAACTGAACTGAGCAGAACCGAATATACCTGGAATTTTTCAATGTCTTTGTGATTTGGTGTTTTCGATTCTGTTTTTTCTTTGCTTGTTTTTTTTTTCTCTCTTGCCATTTGCGCTATTTGTTCCTTTTTATGCACGTTGGGAGTCTGATGTTTTGCTTTAAATAGGCTTCATGGTTTTCTTTGTTTCATTGCTGTCTGTGGGAAGATGAATCTCAGGGTGGTATACTGCATACACTCAGACTTTGATAATAAATGTACTTTGAATCTTTGACCCGCTTTGTTCCTCCAGCAACACGCACAAAATGTTAGAGTAACTCAGCAGGCCAAGCAGCATCAAAGGAGTGAAGTGCCCCTGAGAGTCTTGGCTTATGTAGCCTGCTTATTTCCCTCCACAGTTACTGCCTGACCTGCTGAGTTCCTCCAGCACTGAGCATTGCTCAAGATTTCCAGCGTACGCAGACTCTCTTGTGAGTTTGTCCAGAGTCTTACTTGCTGCTCCAGACTCCAACATCTGCAGTCGTCTGTGTCTTTGTTGAAATAATTGCAACTGGGCAAGAGACATTGTTTGCAAAATTCAGCCCTTTAAAAATCAGTAACACTTAAAAACCAGAAGTTATCCTATTTGAAACGCCGAATATTTGATATTTACTTTTCTGTTTTATTGCACAATGCCATTTCAAGCCACTTATCTAAAGTACCAATGCTTAAATGGCAGTGCCACCTACAAAATGCGTGTGACAAGATGCATTATGTAAGATCTGGATTGAACAAAGTAAGTCAAATAAAATAATAAGACAGGGTGTGGAGAAGAAGATTGAGGAGGGCGGGGAGAGCTGTCAGATCAGCAGCAACCTCATTAGTCATAATGGGCAGTAGCATTGTAAATGCAACATTGCTCACTTTCAATCAATCTCACATTATTCTTATTTATGATCGTCCAACAAAAGCAACAATAAAAAAAAATCATACTACTGATGCATGAAGTAACCAGAACGAAAATGTATGCACTTAATTTCTTTTGCGCTTTAACCCATTATCTTTGAAGGTTAAGTGATGCTTTCTCCCATGATCCTGCTGTTCCATCAATGAAATATTTGTCTTTCACTACTGCAGCTCAAAAATGCAAACGGAGAAAGGTGTTTCCAAAGATCATGCATCCGTCCAAGAGTTTAACGAAGAAACTATGTTAGACTGTCTGATTCAGGTAAAAAATTAAATCAGTACTGTATCTACTGTCATTTATGTCTAAGCAGATGATCAAGTATAAGGTTTTCCAGTCTCATCCATTCCAATGTTCCTACACAGGAACAAATGGGACTCATAACCACTTCATAATGTTGTTTACAAATTGGAGTCAGAAAAAGAATCTAGTGCTTTCCTAGTGTATGTGACAAATATGCTCTTCTTGCACTTCCAGCAGGGCACAGGTATTGGTTTTAACTGATGTTTTGATGACAAACTCTGCCATTCTCATCAGGGATGATGCCTGGGCATGTCTAGTCTGGTGGTATTTATAACCCGTCATCCGTCCCTCCTGATTGGTTAGTTCTCATCCATCATGTTTCTGCTGTTCCACCTTGCTTACAATCGAATTCCAGTCAAAACTGGTATCTATTACACAGAGAGCAATATGCCTTGCAAATATTTTCTGGCTTTGTATCAATGTTCAGAGAGCACACACTGCCTGCCTGCCTGTATGCAAGCAGGAGGTTTCATCTGTCACCTGCCACCTTGTCCTTCTTCCTCCCTTCCGCCCTCTTACTCTGGCCTCTCTCCTTCCTTTCCAGTCTTGATGAAGGGTCTTGGCCCAAAACTTGACAGTTTACCCTTTTCCGTAGATGCTGCCTGGACTGCTGAATTCCTTTCAGCATTTTGTGTGTGTTACATTGGGTGGAACTGTATAACCAGCTGACTTCTACCTTTCACATCAAAGTTGCTAGTGAATGCAGCAGGCCAGGCAGCATTTCTAAGAAGAGGTACAGTCGACGTTTCGGGCCGAGACCCTTCGTCAGGTCAGGTCAGAGTCCTGACGAAGGGTCTCGGCCCGAAACGTCGACTGTACCTCTTCCTAAAGATGCTGCCTGGCCTGCTGCGTTCACCAGCAACTTTGATGCGTGTGGCTTGAATTTCCAGCATCTGCAGATTTCCTCGTGTTTGGACTTCTACCTTTGTTAAGTTGAGTTTATTGTTATATATATAAATACAGTGAGATACAGGTACAATGAAGAACTTGCTTGCAACAGAATCACTGGATTGCAGGTTCAGAAAATGCACAGATATAGCATTTTAAGGTGCTTGGATGATGGTACAGAGGAGCTATCAGGGGTAAGTTTTTTAAGCAGAGAGTGGTGAGTGCATGGAATAGGCTGCCGGTGATGGTGTTTGAGGCAGATTTGATAGGGTCTTTTAAGAGACTCCTGGATAGGTACACGGAGCTTAGAAAAATAGAGGATTAGGTGAACCCCAGGTAATTTCTAAAGTAAGTACATGTCCGGCACAGCATTGTGGGCTGACGAGCCTGTATTGTGATGTAGGTTTTCTATGTTTCTATGACAAGACAAACAGAAAACTCCACAATCAGAGCCAAGTTCATGTGTAGTGCAAGAAGTGATCTGTAGTCTTCCATTGCTAAGGTAGGACTGTAACAACGCTGGATCTGTCTCAGCCTCTCTTTAATTTCAAACCATTGTCTGATCTAGTTAACTACACTCCTGGTTGTCCTTCCTTATCCAAACCTGTTTTAACACTTGGACATCCTGTGTTGAAACTTGCAGCTGTTGACTGACCATTCTTGTGCTTTCCAATCCAATTGAGTCAGCTCCTGGGCCCTCAGAGGCTCCATCTTGCTCTCACCCCAACCCTCCCCTCTCCATTGACACCACCAGCCTCCCCCCTCCCCCCTCTGATCCCAGCTCTCATCCGTGCCGGGTCTTTACCATCCCCTCCGACCTTCAACTGTCGGAGGCAGAACGCTGTGTCCTCAGTAAGGGCCTCAGCTTTGTCCCCCTTTGCCCACACCTCAGCAAGTTCCGTGTTCGCCATGATGCAGAACTCTTCTTCCGCCGTCTCCGTCTCCGAGCCTACTTCTTTGGCAAGGACTCTTCCACCCCCACCGATGACCCCGTCTCCGGTCTTCAAACCTCCTCTTCTTCACGGACTCCCCGCTCTGGTCTTCTGCCTGCTCTGGATCTCTTTATCGCTAACTGCCGACGGGACATCAACCGTCTCGACTTCACCGCACCTTGTCCCCATTCAAACCTCACTCCTTCGGAACACTCTGCTCTCCACTCCCTCCGCACTAATCCTAACCTTATTATTAAACCCGCCAATAAGGGGGGTACTGTTGTAGTCTGGCGTACTGATCTCTACCATGCCGAGGCACAGCGACAACTTGCGGATACCTCCTCTTATTTACCCCTCGATCGTGACCCCACTAAGGAGCACCAGGCCATTGTCTCCCACACCATCACCGACTTTATCCGCTCAGGGGATCTCCCATCTACTGCTACCAACCTTATAGTTCCCACACCTCGCACTTCCCGTTTCTACCTCCTACCCAAGATCCACAAACCTGCCTGTCCTGGCCGACCTATTGTCTCAGCTTGCTCCTGCCTCACCAAACTCGTTTCTGCATACCTCGACACGGTTTTATCACCCCTTGTTCAATCCCTTCCCACCTATGTTCGTGACACTTCTCACGCACTTAAACTTTTCGATGATTTTAAGTTCCCTGGCCCCCACCGCTTTATTTTCACCATGAATGTCCAGTCCCTATATACTTCCATCCCCCATCAGGAAGGTCTCAAAGCTCTACGCTTCTTTTTGGATTCCAGACCTAATCAGTTCCCCTCTACCACCACTCTGCTCCGTCTAGCAGAATTAGTCCTTACTCTTAATAATTTCTCCTTTGGCTCCTCCCACTTCCTCCAAACTAAAGGTGTAGCTATGGGCACCCGTATGGGTCCTAGCTATGCCTGCCTTTTTGTTGGGTTTGTGGAAGAATCTATGTTCCGTGCCTATTCTGGTATCTGTCCCCCACTTTTCCTTCGCTACATCGACGACTGCATTCGCACTGCTTCCTGCACACATGCAGAGCTCGTTGACTTTATTAACTTTGCCTCCAACTTTCACCCTGCCCTCAAGTTTACCTGGTCCATTTCCGACACCTCCCTCCCCTTTCTAGATCTTTCTGTCTCTGTCTCTGGAGACAGCTTATCCACTGATGTCTACTATAAGCCTACTGACTCTCACAGCTATCTGGACTATTCCTCTTCTCACCCTGTCTCTTGCAAAAACGCCATCCCCTTCTCGCAATTCCTCTGTCTCTGCCGCATCTGCTCTCAGGATGAGGCTTTTCATTCTAGGACGAGGGAGATGTCTTCCTTTTTTAAAGAAAGGGGCTTCCCTTCCTCCACTATCAACTCTGCTCTTAAACGCATCTCCCCCATTTCACGTACATCTGCTCTCACTCCATCCTCCCGCCACCCCACAAACAATAGGGTTCCCCTGGTCCTCACCTACCACCCCACTAGCCTCCGGGTCCAACATATTATTCTCCGTAACTTCCGCCACCTCCAACGGGATCCCACCACTAAGCACATCTTTCCCTCCCCGCCTCTCTCTGCATTCCCCAGGGATCGCTCCCTACGCAACTCCCTTGTCCATTCGTCCCCCCCATCCCTCCCCACTGATCTCCCTCCTGGCACTTATCCGCGTAAGCGGAACAAGTGCTACACATGCCCTTACACTTCCTCCCTTACCACCATTCAGGGCCCCAAACAGTCCTTCCAGGTGAGGCAACACTTCACCTGTGAGTCGACTGGGGTGATATACTGCGTCCGGTGCTCCCGATGTGGCCTTTTATATATTGGCGAGACCCCACGCAGACTGGGAGACTGCTTTGCTGAACACCTACGCTCTGTCTGCCAGAGAAAGCAGGATCTCCCAGTGGCCACACATTTTAATTCCACATCCCATTCCCATTCTGACATGTCTATCCACGGCCTCCTCTACTGTAAAGATGAAGCCACACTCAGGTTGGAGGAACAGCACCTTATATTCCGTCTGGGTAGCCTCCAACCTGATGGCATGAACATCGACTTCTCTAACTTCCGCTAATGCCCCACCTCCCCCTCGTACCCCTTCTGTTACTTATTTTTATACACACATTCTTTCTCTCACTCTCCTTTTTCTCCCTCTGTCCCTCTGAATATACCTCTTGCCCATCCTCTGGGTCCCCCCCGCCTTGTCTTTCTTCCCGGACCTCCTGTCCCATGATCCTCTCGTATCCCCTTTTGCCTATCACCTGTCCAGCTCTTGGCTCCATCCCTCCCCCTCCTGTCTTCTCCTATCATTTTGGATCTCCCCCTCCCCCTGCAACTTTCAAATCCCTTACTCACTCTTCCTTCAGTTAGTCCTGACGAAGGGTCTCGGCCTGAAACGTCGACTGCACCTCTTCCTAGAGATGTTGCCTGGCCTGCTGCGTTCACCAGCAACTTTTATGTGTGTCAATTGAGTAAGGTTCAGATTTAAACGTTTTGGAACATCCTGCATGTTTTAGTTTCCTTGCGCAATGAAACAGAAGGATGGGATGCAATTCTGGAGTGAGCGTGCTGTCCTGTGAGAGAGTAAGAAAGATTGGAGAATGCCAGTGAGACAGTAGGAGTGAGATAGATCAGCAGACTGAGTGGCATAGCAACAGCAACTTTGCACTCAAAGCCAGTAAGACTAAGGAATTGATTTTGGACTTCAGGAGGGGAGGTTGGGAGAGCACATACCAGTCCTCATCGAGGAGTCAGCAGTAGAAAGTTTGAGCAGTTTCAAGTTCCTGGGTATCAACGTCTCTGAAGATCCTGGGCTCAACATGTTGATGCAGTTATGAAGAGCCCGTGACAGGGGCTAGAATTGATTTGGAGTTTGAGGAGATTTAGTATGTCACCAGAGGTTTTAACGAATTTTCACAGATGTACCATGGAGAGCATTCTAACTGGTTGCATCACACATCTAGTGTGGAGGGGCCACTGCACAGGATTGGAAAAAGCTGCAGAGGGTTGCAAACTCAGCCAACTCCATCATGGGCACTGGCCTCTCCAGCATCGAGGACATCTTCAAAGGCAATGCCTCAAAAAGACAGCACCTATTATTAAGAACCCCAGTGTCCAGGGCATGGCTCTCTTCTTATTACTACCGTCAGAAAGGAGGTACAGGAGTCTGAAGACGCACACTCAATGTTTTAAGAACAGCTTCTTCCCCTTTGCCATCAAATTTCAGATTGGACAATGGAGCAACCGAAGAATACAACCTCAGAATTTTTGCTCTTTTTGCACTGCTTATTTTTTAAATCTATATATTTCTTATTGTTAGTTTTATTCATTGCTCTGTATTGCTGCCACAAAACAACAAATTCCATAACATTTGCCAGTATAAATAAACCTGATGCTGCCTTTGATTCTGAGAGAAGTTCTCCTTAAGGTACATAGGTTTCTGAAAGGTATTGAAATAATAAATATAAATAGATCATTCCCCCTATTTCTGAGTCCAAAATTCACAGACACACCAAAAGTGGTTGGCCATCTAGGTAAGAGATGTGAGAAAATTTGCAGAAATTCGAAAATCGTTGGTATTCTCTGCCTCATAGGGATTCAGGATATTCAGTCAATGTCTGTAATCAAGGCTGATCCTGATATAGTTCTGGATTCTGTTTGGGGAAGTGGACAATTGCGGAATCAGGTATTGTGAAGTCGCGATTTTGAGAGGTCAAATGTTATCAAAACCTACTTTAGAAAGCCGCCTTTGACCATCTGCGTTAATACTTCTTGAAACTTTAGCTGTTACATAGTTTGCATGTATTCCTGTAAAATGTTTTACTTGTAAAATGTTCCTGTAAAATTATGGTATATAAATGCATCTTCTTAGTACTGGTAAGGTAGGGACTGAAGCTGAAATGATATAAGGTCCAATAACATTCCGTCCAACCTAAGTTTATTTTCTAAAGCTGGAGTTACATTACCATCTTCACTTCACTCTAATTACAGTCATTTCACTGTGAAGTGAAAACTATGTTATAATTGAATCCTAGGACAGCTGCCAGTCATAATGTGACTCATTGCAATATGTCCTTTTGATTTTGTAATCTCAGGTTTTCTGTGAGACTGCCTGTGGAATTCCTTGCCACAGGCGGCTGTGGAGGTCGGGTCACTGGGTGCATTTAAGGTGGCAGTTGATCGGATCTTGGTTGGTCAGGGTGTGGCAGTTACGGGGAGAAGGCAGGGGGAATGGGATTGAGAAGGAACTGGATCGACCATGATGAAGTGGGCCAAATTGTCTAATTCAGCTCCTATGTTTTATAATCTTTTGGTCTGTAAGGTACAGGGGGGCAAGGCAGCCTGAAGTTTTGTACTGCCAAGTTTAAGAACAACTGTTTTCCTTCAGCTGTTCTGTTCTTGGACCTACCAACACAACCCTAGTCACCACAATTCAGCAACATTTTGACCACTCTGATCACTTTCCATTCACGTTAGTTTTATGATTTTTTTTTGTTCTAATTGTATTCTTTCTTGTAAACATTGTGCATAATTTATACTTAATTTATATTTTCCAATGAACGCTGCTTATATGATACTCTAGGTTTTTCATTGCACCTCTGTGTACACGTACTTGTGCATATGACAAAAACTTAACTGACTTTACTACTTTGATCTTCATTGTGTTAAATAAAAGTTCAAAGTAAATTTATTATCAAAGTATGCTTATTGTATGTTACCATATACTACCTTGACATTCATTTTCTTGCAGGCATTTACAGGAAAGATAAAGAATTACAATAGAATCTGTGGAAAAAATAAGACTCTCTTCTTCATTCAACTCCATTGGTTTGCATTTTTACATTATCCAAAAGTTAACGATGTGTGGGGAGGCAATAATTATTGCTGGGAATTTCACTACTTACCATCAATGGGAAAGTTATTGCCAGGGCTGAAAGAAGAAATCCAGAGACACAACATAGATACAGGGCAGGAAGATCAGTGGTAGACAAAATCTTTTCTTGAAGTCAGCTCTAAAAGCACTGCAGAGAATCGTAAACACGGATCCGTCTTGTGCAACTCACCGAAGAATTTGACAGCATGAGCAGTCACTGAGATTGGGGAAAATTGGCTTCAGCCTCGTTCTTGACTTTCATGACAGCCAGGGTGACACAATCCAGTTTGTCAGCTTTCCTCTGATAGCTTTGTGATGAGAAGCAAGGCGAGTCAAGGATGTGTTTTGACCCCAACTCAGCTTCTCTTCTTCACTGTGCACCTGACTTGTGTTTTCCTTACAGACATGGCTGGAGTTCCCTTCAAACACAATCAGTCAGAAAGCATTTGTTCTGTTTACTAGATTTTGACCGGTGAACTCATTTATGCTGATGCTGGTACATCAGTTTTCTGGATAGAGGATCAACTTCAACAGCTCATAAATCATCTTTCTCAAATCTGCACCATATTCTCCCTCATCGCTAATATCATGAAAAGTGTAGCAGCTGGGCAAGGCGAAGAGCTCCATCTGTGATCATGTTCACTGGAAAGAGTCAACAAATAATGCTATCTTGGTTTCATTGTAATTAATAGTGTGTGAGGCATGTACTGTAGATAGTGTGAATGTACACAGTCTTCTTGCTGGGGAAGGGAAATTAAAAGGAGAGGACAGAGTTTTATGGTGAGAGAGGAGAAATTTAATCCATCTAGGCCATGTCTTGTTCTCATTTCTATCATGGGGCAGTCGGTACTGAAGCCTTAGCTTGCACTGTTATTAATTACCCTCAATGCATCAGACACATGAACTGATTAGATAACTTCATTCCCCACTAATTTACGAGCTAACAAGGACTTAACACCCTCAAGGACTCTATGCAACTCAAGTTCTCTGTGTAATTCTTATTTTCACCTTATGTCTTCTTTTGCAAAATGGTTGTCAGTCTTCGTTTATGTGCATTTTTTCATAAAATTCCATTGTATTTCTTTTATTACTGTAAATGCCTGCAAGAAAATGAATCTCAAGGTAATATATATGTACTTTGATAATAATTTTACTTTGTATTTTGTAAAAGGGTCATCTTCTTCACATGGCGATGGTGAGTACATGGAATGAACAGCCAGAAAAGATAGTTGAGGTGGTACAGAAAAGACATTTAGGTCAGTATATAGCTAGGATCAAATACCGACAAATGGGACTACCTTAGATGGACATCTGGACGGCATGGCCAAGTTGGGCAGAAGGACCTTTTTCCATGCAGCATTTATGATGGATGTTTAATATCCAGGGCCCAGAGGCCTTTATGCTAAGCTTAACTTTCTGCCACAGCAGTTGACATGTTTTTGAGTAAGTTATAATCACAACCAATATTTTTTATTCAGCTTCTTGTCATAAACAAAAACCAGTCATCAGTTCTTAATGTAAATTGCAGCAATAATCAGTCTGAAATTAAAAGGACAACTTTGCAGACAAACAGCACTATCTATAGAGTACAGATTGTTGGTCCACAGCACAGGATAGCTGCAGTGTAACACAATGGGGTTATGTTAATTGGTCTGTATCAAACCAGTTCAAGGCAGCTATCGGACCAGACTGATACTATCATCAAAATATTAAAAAGTTGATCTATCAATGGTTGGGAAATTTGTGTACTCAGAGAGTCAGCCCTCAGAGTATTAGTTTTGGGTGCCTGTTATCACTGTCCCCAGAAGCCTTTAGACTAATTGTGTGAAGTCATCAAGTAGCAAAATAGAAAAACTGTATAAACGCTAGAGAGCAGTTAGGTTAGTTAGGAATGGTCAAGGAATAGCAAGAAGAATGACAGAAATATGGGTGACTAGAATCCATTTCTCTGCCTTTGATTTCTGTTACTGACGACTCATTTATCTGTAACTCATTGGTGTGTCTTTTTAGCTTAAAGGAATTGTATGTGTGTTTTGGAATTCTTTGTGTTTTAGAAATCTTTTGTAATTTGGAAACCTTGTATATGATAGAAATCCTCTGTGAGTTTTAAATGAGTTTTAAGAATTTTATCTAAATTTAAATCTATTTCACTAAAAATAAATGAACCCTGTTTAAGCTACTTTGTTGGCTAGAAGTATCTCACCCTTCAGGAGGGTGGACCCACCACTCAAATAGTGAGTGTTGGCAGATAAACTCACTGTGGAGAATAAACAAGGGAAATGATCTAGCCTTTGATGAATAGGGAGCTACATTATAACCTCCCTTTAGTGAAGGTACTCATAGTTATCTATTATTGGATAGGGATTCAGACCTTCATTTGAGTTCAGAGTTTCGTGGACAGCAAACCCAAGACCATCACATACTTGAATCCTGATGAAGGGTCTTAACCCGAAATATCGATTGTTTACTCTTTTCCGTAGATGCTGTTCGACCTTCTGAGTTCCTCCAGCATTTTGTGTGTATTACTTTGATGTCCAGCATCAGCAGATTTTTCTCTTGTTTGTGACCATCACACATTACTTTGTGACTGAATGATTCTCCTTCACTTCTCTCTATGATGAATATTCAATATGTACATTATATAGTCAGCCCCAATTTTGGCAGCTTAACAAATCAGGCATAGAATAATAACAAACTCGCTCTCAGGATTTCAATGCTAATCAATAAAGCCTAATCTTAGTCAACTGCTGTTCGCCAGTGAAGCATGGATTCATCGCCCTGGCAAAGAGAAAGCTCAACACGTCAATTTGATGTCTGCAATATACTCTTGGCATCTCATAGAAGGAAAAGGAATTTCAAATGATTCTCCTCCCAGAGCAGAAAGGCTATGCAAGTACAGTCATTAAAGATGGCCACAGCCCCAAGGACATATTGGGGAGGTAGTCTGATCTGGAAGA